>NC_042619.1:277362868-277672243 GCF_901001135.1 Rhinatrema bivittatum | reverse complement strand
CTTTGTCATGGTAATCTTATATTTTTCTCGGACATTGTCAGAGGATAAACCACACAGAGTTTAGTAGTATCCTTTAGGAAAGCTTTACCAGGACACAACCAATGTATGCCCTTTGTTTGTTGGCATAGGCCTAACTTGGGAAGTAAATATTGCTGTGGATTGTCACTTTGATATGCCAGAAGGTCAGGTGTATATAGATGCAGGTATTGTCTGTCCAAGTACCTACATTAATTATTTGTTCAATTGGTAAACATTCTCAGGTAAAATGGAAAGCAAATTTAAAATCTCCTTATTGTTAATGTCCACTTACAGTGGTATTGCATTACCCAGTTGATAAGCAATCTGGATCTGGATAGACTCAATATTACTTTGGGTAATTTTAGAAAAAGCTTCTGTAATGACATCTGGGGAAACCAAATACATTGGAATCTGTTCTTTCATTAAGATACTAATGCTGTTATCCAGCTTTCTAAAGAGGTCATTGGTGAATGCCTTAATGGGCTGGATAAAGATATGATCCTCACTCAGCACTGTTTTGATGGTGGTGATTTTCTCTCGTTATGCTCAATTGCTTGAGAATGTATGTTAACCAATGTGACAGTGTAACTTAGAGATTTACCCTAAGAAGATAAATGTTCTTATTGATGTCGAATCTGTTTTGAGATACTTTTCATATCATCCTGCAACTTAACAGTGTTCGGCAAGTTTTTTTTACAAAATCTGCATTTGCAATAGTCATAAATGCAGCAAAGAGGGAACCCAGGGCAGAAAAGATAATAGATCCAGCAATTAGTACAATAAACCTCTTGGTTCGGTCTAAATCTTTTTTAATGGGCTGGACCATACTTTTTTCCAATTGGATCAGAATGTTTTGAACCATCTGGGTAGCATAATTCAGGTGATCTTTGATCCAAGCTCTAGTTGCTGGCAAATATATGTTAGCGAGGTTAATATGTTTCTGGATCACATGCCAGAGGTCAAGTGACACAAAGAATTTCTGGGTGACAATCTGGGACTGCGTGATTAGGAAGCCAGGTGCATCATGCATCATGATGTTAAAGGAGGGACTAGGCTCGACCAACTTGGCAGCTTCCGCTTCTGTCAGCAGCAGCACTAGGAAAATCGCCCTCAGGGATCAACTCTCAATCTGAAAAACAGTAGAGAACTACTCCTGTTTTATTTAGTGTCAGTGTCACCAGGCATAGCATCCATAAATTTATGAGGGTGACAAGGTCTGAGCTGATAAATGTGGACCCAATTAAGGATATCTTCACCATCAGGATTTGTCTTAACTAGGATAAGATAGGCTACAGTTGAGGTTTTGTCCACAGTTATGAAAGGCCCTTTCCAGTTAGGCAAAAATGTGTTTTCTTTGGTTTTGTTTTTACTATAATTATAGTAAAAGACCTTGTGTCCAATTTCATACTCTTCAGAGGTAGCTTTTAAATCATAATAGGGCTTTCTACCTTTGAAATTTGTCTTTAAATTCTTTTGAGCAAAGGCAAAAGTGCTTTGCAAATGTTCCTGCAGAAGGGAAAATTATTCATGTTCACTAGAAGCACTAGCCAAATTAGCATCCTGTGTTCCATAAAGCAAATACATAGGTAAGGTCATTTCTCTCCTTATCATCTAAAATGGTGAGAACTCTGTAGTATGGTGTGGCATGGCTTTGATAGCCATTAACAACAGGGGTAATTTGACATCCCAGTCCGTACCTGATGTGGACACATACTTTTTCAGAATGCTGATTATGGTTTTGTGTATCCTCTGCACCTGTTCTGATGATTGTTGTTGCGTTGGAGGTGGACCCTTGGGCTGAGGTGGGTTGACACAATCCGTAGGCAAGGACCTACGGGTCCCCACCATCAGCAGATGAAGTGGGCTGAAGCTAGAGGCCGCTGGAGCTTCACCTATACCAGCCCTCATTCCTCTCGGGTTGAGCCTTTGGGTGCCGGGGCGGGCAGGACTTAGGTGGGCCTCGAAGTTAGGTAGAGATGAATAGTAATTCAGCCCAGAGACAGCAGTCTGTAGATGGCGCAGTTCTATCCTGGACTGGATTCGTTATGGAGGCTCGGGTGCCAAAGGAACAATGGGGAACTGGAGGCACCCAAGCAAAGGAAAGCCTAAGCCTTGAAAGTCCACGTCCAGAGGATAGGCGAGGAAAGGCATCACTGACAGGCTAGGTTCAGAGCTGGCGGTGAGTGGAAGTTGTGGCAAGCAACGTAGAACTCTGGACACAGGAAAGTCTATAGCGTAGTCAGGCAAAGAAGGGACCGGGCATGGAGAAGGCAGGCGTAGTCAATCCAGGCAATAGTCAAGGTACGGAAAAGGCAAGCGTAGTGAAGCAAAGCGATGGACAGGGCACAGAGAAGGCAGGCGTGGTCAGGTGTAATGGAGGTCTGGGGCTGGAGAGTGGCAGAAGAGTAGTCATGCATAGCAGAGGTCTGGGTCTGGAGAGAAGCCGAAGAGAAGTCAGGCATAGCAGAGGTCCAAGGCTGGAGAGAAGCTGAAGAGTAGTCAGGTGAAGCAGAAGTCTGGGGATGGAGAGAAGCTGAAGAGTAGTCAGGCGTAGCGGTGGTCAAATCCAGAGAGTCAATCTAACACGTAGATGAACAGGAACTAGGAAAACAGGAACCGGGAACTAGAAAGACAGGAACACAACGATGAGACGATTCAGTAGAAGAGGACCTGAAGGCTCATCTGCATACTGCTCCCAGCATCCCCAAGGAGAGGAGTCCAGAGGTCACCAAGAGTGATCCAGGGATTGAATTCCATAGCCCCAGCTTCCAGAGGCCCCGCACCCTTTGCAGTAGAAGAGGACCGGAAGGCTCATCTGCATAATGCTCCCAGCATCCCCCAGGAGAGGAGTCCAGAGGTCACCAAGAGTGATTCAGGGATTGAATTCCATAGCCCCAGCTTCCAGAGGCCCCGCACCCTTTGCAGTAAAAGAGGACCGGAAGCTCGCGCCGAACGGTGCGTGAATCTCAGACCCTGCCATAATTTGATGGTGGTTAAAAACGATTGGTAAGTAGCATTGGAAAATCTTTGTACTTATAAAAGTTTGGAGAAAGGTGATATAGTGGGATATATTCTTTAGAGTTTGGTGTGTGTCTGAGGTAATAAGAAAGCCAGTGATAGTTAATTCTAGTGTCCGTCTTTCCCATCCACTCAACCCTTGATTTTTTAGGCAAGAGACACTTTCTCATTAAAAAGCAATCGAGATCATATCTAAATCATACTATTGTACCAGCCTTTATTGAAAATGTATTCATCCCCTTGTAGGACATGAGCTGATTAATTGGTAAATACACATGTAAATACAAAGTACTCTAATTCCAACTTCCTTAGTATCCTAAACTTATCTAGGAACTCAATAAATTAAAGATGAAGGCAGCAGTCCAGCAGCAAGAGGGGGGCCTTCCAGTCTTTTGCATTGAGTGTTACAATTATGATTTTTTTCCCACCAGTGAGAGATTGATGTGTGCACTCGGTGCAAAGACCTCCTGGCTCTCAGGGAATGAATTTGATCTCTGGAGGCTAGAGTAGCAGACTTAGAGGAGCTGAGGCAGACCGAGAGGTACATTGATGAGACCTTCAGGGACATAGTAGCCAGGTCCCAAATCCAGTCTGGCAGCCCCAGTGCTGCCTTGGATCAGAAAGGTCTCCCAGTAGGAGAACATTACCCTGGTATAGCAGGAAGTGATCCTATAGCAAGGGCCTGCTCTCCAGGTGATGTATTGTCCTCTCTCACTGAGGACAAGTCTCCCAGGGCTACTGCCCAGGAGGGAAGGGTTAGGCCAGCCATCATAGTTGGTGATTCAATTATTAGAAATGTAGATAGCAGGGTGGCTGGTGGACGTGAGAACCTCCACAGTGATGGGGAGGAGCCGGGTGTTGTGGTAAATGTGGGCACCAACGACATAGGAAAATATGGGAGAGAAGTTCTGGAAGCCAAATTTAGGATTTTAGGTAGAAAGCTGAAATCTAGAACCTCCAGGGTGGCATTCTCTGAAATGCTTCCTGTTCCACATGCAGGTCCCCAGAGGCAGGCAGAGCTCCAGAGTTTCAATGCGTGGATGAGACGATGGTGCAGGGAAGAGGGATTCCGTTTTGTAAGGAACTGGGGAAACTTTTGGGGAAGGGGGAGACTTTTCCGAAAGGATGGGCTCCACCTTAACCAGAGTGGAACCAAGCTGCTGGCACTAACTTTTAAAAAAGAGATAGAGCAGCTTTTAAACTAGAACAAGGGGGAAAGCCGACAGTCACTCAGCAGTGCATGGTTTGGAGAAATATATACTTGAAGGATACTAATGAAAAAGGAGAGTTAGGGCATCTCAACAGAGATATTCTAATAAAAGCAAATGTAGTCCGTGTGCCTATATGTAAACAATCACCTGAGCTAAATATTTCCAAATTATCTCTAAGAACTGAAAAGCAGGTTGTTAATACAAAGAAAAAACACACTTTGAAATGTCTGTATGCCAATGCCAGAAGTCTAAGAGTAAGATGGGAGAGTTAGAGTGTATAGCACTGCAGTAAATGATGAGATTGACATAATTGGCATCACAGAGACCTGGTGGAAGGAGGATAACCAATGGGACAGTGCTACATCAGGGTACAAAATATATCACAATGATAGGAAGGATCAACTTGGTGGGGGTGTGGCACTTTATGTCCGGGAGGGTAAAGAGTCAAACAGGATAAAGATCATACAAGAGACTAAATGCTCAGTAGAATCTATATGGGTAGAAATCTCATGTGTGTTGGGCAAGAGTATAGTAATAGGAGTATACTACCGTCCATCTGGACAAAATGGTCAGACAGATGATGAAATGCTTCGAGAAATCAGGGAAGCTAACCAATTTAGTAGTGTAATAATAATGAGAGATTTTAATTACCCTAACATTGGCTGGGTAAATGTAACATCAGGACTTGCTAGAGACATAAAGTTGTAATAAATGACTGCTTCATAGAGCAATTGGTTAAGGAACCAACAAGAGAGGGAGCTATTTTAGATTTAATTCTTAGTGGAATGAGGATTTGGTGACAGAGGTAACGGTGGTGGGGCCACTTGGCAATAGTGATCATAACATGATCAAATTTAAACTAATAACTGGAAGAGGGGCAATAAGTAAATATACAGCTCTAACACTAAATTTTCAAAAGGGAAACTTTGATAAAATGAGGAAAATAGAAAAAAACTGAAAGGTGCAGCTACAAAGGTTAAGAGTGTTGAACTGGCATGGACATTGTTTAAAAATACAATCGTAGATGCGCAGTCCAAGTGTACTCCACGCATTAAGAAAGGTGGAAGGAAGGCAAAACGATTACAGGCATGGTTAAAAGGTGAGGTGAAAGCTGCTATTTTAGCCACAAAAAATCCATCAAAAATTGGAAAAAGGATCCATCTGAAGAAAAGAGGATAAAGCATAAGGATTGTCTAAGTGTAAAACATTGATAAGACAGGCGAACAGAGAATTGAACTGAAGTTGGCTGTAGAGGCAAAAACTCATAATAAAAACTTTTTAAATATATTCGAAGCAAGAAAACTGTGAGGGAGTGGGTTGGACCGTTAGATGACGGAGGGGTTAAAGGGGCTCTTAGGGAAGAAAAGGCCATTGCAGAAAGACTAAATTAATTCTTTGCTTCTGTGTTTACTAATGAAGATATTGGGGCGATACCAGTTCTGGAGATGGTTTTCAAGGGTGATGAGTCAGACAAACTGAACCAAATCACTGTGAACCTGGAAGATGTAGTAGGCCAGATTGACAAACTAAAGAGTAGCAAATCACCTGGACCGGATGGTATGCATCCTAGGGAACTGAAGGAACTAAAAAATGAAATTTCTGATCTATTAGTTAAAATCTGTAACCTGTCATTAAAATCATCTATTGTACCTGAAGACTGAAGAGTTGCCAATGTAACTCCAATATTTATAAAGGGCTCCAGGGGCGATCCTGGAAACTATAGACCAATGAGCCTGACTTCAGTGCCAGGAAAAATAGTGGAAACTATTCTAAAGATGAAAATTGTAGAGCATATAGAAAGACATGGTTTAATGGAACACAGTCAACATGGATTTACTCATGGGAAGTCTTGCCTAACAAATCTGCTTCATTTTTTTGAAGGGGTTAATAAACATGTGGATAAAGGTGAACCAGTAGATGTAGTGTATTTGGATTTTCAGAAGGCGTTTGACAAAGTCCCTCATGAGAGGCTCCTAAGAAAGCCAAAAAGTCATGGGATAGGAGGCGATGTCCTTTTGTGGATTACCAGCTGGCTAAAAGACAGGAAACAGAGAGTATGATTAAATGGACAATTTTCTCAGTGGAACGGAGTGAGCAGTGGAGTACCTCAGGGATCAGTATTGGGACCTATACTTTTCAAGATATTTATAAATAATCTGGAAAGAAACACGACAAGTGAGGTAATCAAATTTGCAGATGATACAAAATTGTTCAGAGTAGTTAAATCACAAGCAGATTGTGATGAATTGCAGGAAGAACGTGTGAGACTGGAAAATTGGGCATCTAAATGGCAGATGAAATTTAATGTGGATAAGTGCAAGGTGATGCATATAGGGAAAAATAACCCATGCTATAGTTACAAAATGTTAGGGTCCATATTAGGAGCTACCACCCAAGAAAGAGATCTAGGCGTCACAGTGGATAACACATTGAAATCATCGGTTAGTGTGCTGCGGCAGTCAAAAAAGCAAACAGTATGTTGGGAATTATTAGAAAGGGAATGGTGAATAAAACGGAAAATGTCATAACGCCTCTATATCGCTCCATGGTGAGACCGCACAATTCTGGTCGCCGCATCTCAAAAAAGATATAATTGCAATGGAGAAGGTACAGAGAAGGGCGATGAAAATGATAAAGGGGATGGAACAGCTCCCCTATGAGGAAAGACTAAAGAGGTTAGGACTTTTCAGCCTGGGGAAGAGATGGCTGAGGGGGGATATGAGAGGTGCTTAAAATCATGAGAGGTCCAGAACGGGTTAATGTGAATCAGTTATTTACTCTTTCGGATAATAGAAAGACTAGTGGGCACTCCATGAAGTTAGCATGTGGCACATTTAAAACTAATGGGAGAAAGTTCTTTATCACTCAATGCACAAACTCTGGAATTTGTTGCCAGAGGATGTGGTTAGTGCAGTTAGTATAGATGTGTTTAAAAAGGATTGGATAAGTTATTGGAGGAGAAGTCCATTACCTGCTATTAATTAAGCTGACTTAGAAAATAGCCACTGCTATTACTAGCAACAGTATCATGGAATAGATTTAGTTTTTGGGTACTTGCCAGGTACTTATAAGCCTGGATTGGCCACTGTTGGAAACAGGATGCTCGGCTTGATGGACCCTTGGTCTGACCCAGTATAGGCATGTTCTTATGTTCTTAGGAATAGCAACTAATACGAGGCGTACAAGGAGACCTGTTGCAAAGGCAACGCTATGAAGTGAGGACTGAGCCTTTATACGCTGAAGAGGCTGATATCAGCATCCGGGTACATGGCCAGGTCTGGACGCTGGTTAAATGCAGGCCCGGGGTTTGACGTCAGCTTGGGGGCTGTCCCGTACTTCCGGGTGCTGGACGCACATAAGGGCCTTCCTTGCGCGCGCGCGCGCGAGGCAAAGAGAGGGGCGGAGCTTCTGGCGGCCTGGACGGCGTTCTCCACGTGGGGAAGCCACGACCATGCGGCCCACCGGACCGGGACCTTGGCGCGTCTTCTCGTGGACCGGAGTGGAGGTAAGCGGACCCAACCCCGAACGTGGAGGAGGCAGTCGGGACCGCAACAGTACCCCCCCCCCTTTACGCCCTCTCTTCAACGAACCAGGTTTCCCTGGATGATCGAGGTGGAACTGTTGGAGGAGGGATTTGTCCAAGATGTTGCGGGCAGGCTCCCAGGTATTGTCCTCATCTCCGCAGCTCTCCCAGGCTAAGAGGTATTCCCATCTGCGATTGAAGAAGCGCACGTTGACGACCTCTCTTACTTGGTACGTGGGATCTTCGGCCAAGGGTGTGGTAGTGGTGTCAGGAGGTTTGCGGTGGAAGCGGGAGAGGACCACTGGTTTCAAGAGGGAGACGTGGAAGACGTCGTGGATCCATAAGGAGGACGGCAACCGCAGCCTATAGGAGACCAAACCTACCCTTTCGGCTATCCGAAAGGGCCCGCAGAACTTGGGTGCAAATCTCCTTGAGGGCATCCTTAAATGGATGTTCCGAGTGCTGAGCCAGATACGATCCCCGGGATGGAATACCGGAGCGGGTCGGCAGTGTCGATCGGCGCATCGCTTGGCTGCCGTGGCGGAGGTGGCAAGTTTGTTCTGGGTAGCCTGCCACAGGCTCTGTAGCTGTTGTGCGGATAGCTGAGCAGCTGGAGAGGAACTGGGTGTAGCAATGGACAACGGAGGTTTGAGTTGCTTCCCGTACACAATCTGAAAAGGAGAGCTTCTGGTGGCAGCATGGCTTTGGTTGTTATATGCGAACTCCGCCCAGGGTAGGAGCTCGGTCCAGTTATCCTGTCTCTCATTTATGAAGGCGCGCAGGAAGGTTTTCAAAGAGCGATTCATTCTCTCTGATTGGCCGTTACTTTGCGGGTGGAAGGCTGTGGAGAAGCTGAGCTGGACCTTGAAGCACTTACAGAGAGCTCTCCAGTACCGGGCTGTGAACTGCGGTCTCCGGTCGGAGACGATGTCCTGGGGGAGCCCATGGATACGGAAGATATACTGTGCAAACAAGAGTGCTAGTTCCGGGGCTGACGGGAGCTTGGGTAGTGGCACAAAGTGGGTCATTTTGGAAAAACGGTCCACGGTAACCCAGATTACCGTTTTCCCTTGAGAAGGAGGCAAATCTACCATGAAGTCCGTGGCAATGTGGGTCCATGGTTCTGTAGGAATCGGAAGCGGTTGGAGGCCACAGGGGGGTCCGAGGTTGGGTTTCTGTTGAGCGCAGGTAGGACAGGAGCTCACGTAGACCCAAACGTCTCGACGGAGGTTGGGCCACCAGTAGTATCGGTTCAGTAGCTCCAGGGTCCGCTCCTGCCCTGCATGACCTCCTGTCAGAGAGTCGTGGGCCCAGCGTAGTACTTTTAACCGGGCGCGCTTGGGGACCACAGTTCTACTTTGGGATAGC
Source organism: Rhinatrema bivittatum (assembly GCF_901001135.1). Taxonomy (NCBI): domain Eukaryota; kingdom Metazoa; phylum Chordata; class Amphibia; order Gymnophiona; family Rhinatrematidae; genus Rhinatrema; species Rhinatrema bivittatum. The sequence continues at coordinate 277,663,105 of NC_042619.1, read as the reverse complement.
ACCGTCAGAGCCACCAGGCGAACCGTAGATGGGTCAAGGATGTATCGCGGGGGTTCTTGGTCTTCATCGGACATCGAGGTCTGCGACAGCTCATCGGCTCAGACATTCTTGGAGGCCAGACGATACTGGAGTGTAAAGTTGAATCGGTTGATGAAAAGCGACCACCTGGCTTGTCGGGGGTTCAACCGCTGTGCTTGGGACAAAAATTCCAAATTCTTATGGTCTGTGTAGACCATTACCGGGTGAGCTGCACCCTCTAGCCATTGCCTCCATTCTTCGAAGGCGAGCTTGATGGCTAGGAGTTCTTTGTCACCAATGGAGTAGTTAGCCTCAGCAGGCGAGAATTTCTTGGAATACTACGAGCAGGGTAGTAATTGCCCAGAAGGTGAGTGCTGGCTAAGGACTGCTCCCACTGCGACGCTGGAGGCATCTACCTCTACTACAAAGGGGCGTGATGGATCCAGGTGGTGCAGACAGGTGTCAGTCAAGAAGGCTTGTTTAAGGTCGGTGAAGGCTTCAGCAGCGGAATCGGGCCAAGACTTGACGTCGGCTCCCTTATGAGTCAAGGTCGTGAGAGGAGCCACTCTATGAGAGTAATGGGGAATGAAATGCCTATAGAAGTTGGCAAACCCCAGGAATCTCTGCAGAGCCTTCAATCCAGACGGGCGAGGCCAGTTGGTGATGGCGGATACCTTCTTGGGGTCCATCTGGAAGCCTGTACAGGAGACTATGTAGCCTAGGAAGGGCAATGATTCACACTCGAACAGGCACTTCTCCAGTTTGGCGTATAGGCAGTTATCCTTTAAAACCTGTAACACCTGCTTAACGTGCCGTCTGTGGGACTCCAAATCTTTGGAATATATCAGTACATCGTCCAGATACACGATGACATGGGAATGGAGCATCTCCCTCAGGACCTCATTCATGAAGTTTTGGAAGACTGCCGGGGCGTTTCAGAGGCCAAAGGGCATTACCAGGTACTCGTAATGCCCATCCCTGGTGTTGAAGGCAGTCTTCCACTCGTCTCCTGGGCGTATGCGGACGTGGTTGTAGGCTCCCCTAAGGTCGAGTTTGGTGAACAGCTAGGCTCCTTGGAGCCTATCCAAGAGCTCAGGGATCAATGGGAGCGGGTAGCGGTCCCTCTTGGTGATGGCATTCAAGCCCCGATAATCGATGCAGGGGCGGAGCGAGCTGTCCTTTTTCCCCACGAAAAAGAAGCCAGCCCCGGCAGGAGAACGAGAGGGACGAATAAAACCCTAGGCGAGATTCTCTGTGATATACTTGGACATGGCGGTAGTCTCCGGCAGGGATAGGGGGTATACCCGGCCTCGAGGCGGTGTGGTACCGGGTAGCAAGTCTATAGCACAGTCGAAGGGCCGATGTTGAGGGAGGATTTCCACCATCTCCTTGGAAAACTCCTCCGCAAAGGCTTGGTAGGGCGCTGGTAAGAGGTTTGAGGCACTGAGCAGGACGGGTCGTGGAGGGTGTGGTACTTGGAGGCAGTGCGAGAAACAGAAGGGACTCCACTGAGTCAATTGGAGAGTGTCCCACTGAATCACTGGGGAGTGGCGGCGCAGCCACGGTAGTCCTAATACCAAAGGGTGCACGGCCCTTTCCAACACCAGAAAAGATATTTCTTCGGAGTGGAGCGCCACCGTTTGGAGAGTCAAAGGCACGGTGGAGCGGGAGATGGGTGCCACGGATGGAGGTGATGCGTAACTGAGGACGCCTGGGCAGCGTGGGCAAACGTAATTGCTGAACCAGGTCCGCTACTATAAAGTTCCCCTCTGCCCCAGAGTCAATGAAGGCCAAGGTCTGGAGTTCGCCTCCGGGATACTTGAGAGTCACTGGAGCAGAGCATTGAGGAGCTGAGCCCGCATAGCCTAGGAGTAGCTCCTCCGAATGACCTAGGCTCAATCGTTTCCCGGACGCTCCGGGCAGTGGGCCAGGAAGTGCCCTTTCCCGCCACAGTACAGGCACAACCCCTGGGTCCGACGTCTCTTTCTTTCTTCGGCAGTTAGCGGGGCACGGCCCAGTTGCTTCGGCTTGCCTGGCGAGGAGGTAGCAGATGGTGGCTTGGGTACCAAGGGCCTGGCAGGCACTTGGCACTTAGGTAGATGTAGGAGGCCTACGTGGGGAGCGGCCCTCCCTGTCCCTTTGCTGTAGCCGGCGATCCACCTGGCCCACTACGTCAATGAGGTCGTTGAAATCATCAGGGAGGTCCCGACCGGCCAGTTCATCCTTGATATGGCCCGCCAAACCCTCCAGATAAATGCCCTTAGGCAATCATCTCGCCAGCCTACTTCCATGGCGAGGGTACGGAATTCAATGGTATATTCCGCCACGGGCTGAGTTCCTTGTCTGAGATGCAATAGTTCGGATGCCGCAGTGGCTTGGCGAGCTGGGTCGTCGAAGGCTTGTCGGAAATTGAGCACAAATTCCTGGAGATTGTGCAATAGAGGGTCTTGTCGCCCCCACATGGGAGAGGCCCAGTCGAGTCCCCTTCCATCCAGAAGGGAGAAGATGTAGGCTACCTTTACTGAGTCAGATGGAAACTGTGCGGGCAGCAAGGAGAACCGGACATAGCACTGGTTCAAGAAATCCTGGCACGCCTTGGTATCTCCTGCATAGCGAGTAGGCACAGGCAGCTGGGTAACTGGTGCGGGTACTGAAAGCCGGAGCCGGGGGGGGGTGCCAGGGGCGTGTCCGGGGGCGTTGCTTCTAGGCGGGCAACCAAGCGCTCCACAGTGGCCACGAGGGCGTCAATGCAGTGCTGCTGCTGTTGGAGGCGCTGCGCCATTCCGGGAATGGCCTGTAGACTGGGGGCCTCCGCCGGGTCCATGGCCTTGCAAACTGTTACTGTTGTGATTACTGTGGACCCTTGGGCCGGACTGCAGGGAGGATTCCTAAGCAGACCGGGAGGCAGAGTCTATGGGTCTGGCAGGGCTTCACCCGGGACCCAGAATCCCCCCGGGAGGAGCCCGTAGGGATCCGGGCCCTTGGGACTTAGGCTGAAGGTGGGCTGCAAAGGGTATAGCAGAAGCAGGCCCAGGTTGGTTCGAGATCAGCAAGCAAGTCCAGAAGCAGGCCTGGGGCAGGCAGACTGCTAGCCAATAGTGTTCTGAGGCCGGACCGGGTCAAGAGCGGTAACAGGCAAACAGAGTTCGGAAGCGGGACAGGGGCAGGCCAGGCAGCCAGTGGGCAGAGTTCTGAACAAACCGAGGTCGTGGCTGGCGGTTAGCTGGCAGAGCGCTGAGGCAGACCGAGGTCGTGGCTGGCGGCTGGCTGGCAGAGTGCTGAAGCAGACTGGGGTCGTGGCTGGCGGCAAGCTGGCAGGGTACTGAAGCAGACCGGGGTCGTGGCTGGCGGCAAGCTGGCAGGGTACTGAAGCAGACCGGGGTCGTGGCTGGCGGCAAGCTGGCAGGGTACTGAAGCAGACCGGGGTCGTGGCTGGCGGCAAGCTGGCAGGGTACTGAAGCAGACCGGGGTCGTGGCTGGCGGCAAGCTGGCAGGGTACTGAAGCAGACCGGAGTCGAGGCAGGCGGCAGGCAGACGAAGTACGGAAGCAGGCCGGGGTCGAGAACCAGGAAGACAGTCGAGGAGTCTCTGAAGCAGGAACGGGAACGGAACCAGGAACCAGCAGAGTCAAGAAGGCAACAAGCATTCAAGGAACCACGTTGCAAGGCGTCTACTAGGAGTCTGGACGCTGGTTAAATGCAGGCCCGGGGTGTGACGTCAGCTTGGGGGCTGTCCCGTACTTCCCGGATGCTGGGACGCACAAAAGGGCCTTCCCTGCGCGCGCGCGAGGCAAAGAGAGGGGCGGGAGCTTCTGGCGGCCTGGACGGCGTTCTCCACGTGGGGAAGCTGCGACCATGCGGCCCACCGGACCGGGGCCTTGGTGCGTCTTCTCGTGGACCGGAGTGGAGGTAAGCGGACCCAACCCCGAACATGGAGGAGGCGGTCGGGACCGCAACACCTGTAACAGGTGTTCTCACAGGACAGCAGGATGTTAGTCCTCACATATGGGTGACATCACAGGATGGAGCCCAATCACGGAAAACTTCTGTCAAAGTTTCCAGAACTTTGACTGGCCCCTACTGGGCATGCCCAGCATGGCACTAACCCTGCAGCCAGCAGGGGTCCCCTTCAATCTCATTTGAAAGCTTCAGATAGTGCCGAAAAATAAAATAACAAAACGTTACGAACCCAACACCGTAGGGTGGCGGGCAGGTTTCGTGAGGACTAACATCCTGCTGTCCTGTGAGAACACCTGTTACAGGTAAGCAACATTTGCTTTCTCACAGGACAAGCAGGATGGTAGTCCTCACATATGGGTGAAGTACCGAGCTGAGGATGTCCAATATGCACCAAATGTACCCAAAGGCATTGCAACAGGCACAACAACTGGGGCGGAATTTAGGGAATTTAGTAGAGGGCATCCTGAACCCCACCGGGCAGGCGGAAGGGTGTAGGTACGTTACAATGTAAACAGGTTACGAAGGACAGACTGGCCGAAGATGGAATCCTGTCTTCCAGCTTTGTCCAAGCAATAGTGGGCTGTAAAGGTGTGGAGAGAACTCCAAGAAGCAGCCCTGCAAATGTCAGGAAGCGGCACCGATCGTAGGTGTGCTACTGAAGTTGCCATGGCCCTCAAAGAGTATAAGAACATAAGAACATAAGAAAATGCCATACTGGGTCAGACCAAGGGTCCATCAAGCCCAGCATCCTGTTTCCAACAGTGGCCAATCCAGGCCATAAGAACCTGGCAAGTACCCAAAAACTAAGTCTATTTCATGTCACCATTGCTAATGGCAGTGGCTATTCTTTAAGTGAACTTAATGGACTTCTCCTCCAAGAACTTATCTAATCCTTTTTTAAACACAGCTATACTAACTGCACTAACCACATCCTCTGGCAACAAATTCCAGAGTTTAATTGTGCGTTGAGTAAAAAAGAACTTTCTCCGATTAGTTTTTAAATGTGCCCCATGCTAACTTCATGGAGTGCCCCCTAGTCTTTCTACTATCCGAAAGAGTAAATAACCGATTCACATCTACCCGTTCTAGACCTCTCATGATTTTAAACACCTCTATCATATCCCCCCTCAGTCGTCTCTTCTCCAAGCTGAAAAGTCCTAACCTCTTTAGTCTTTCCTCATAGAGAAGTTGTTCCATTCCCCTTATCATTTTGGTAACCCTTCTCTGTACCTTCTCCATCGCAATTATATCTTTTCTGAGATGCGGCGACCAGAATTGTACACAATATTCAAGGTGCGGTCTCACCATGGAGCGATACAGAGGCATTATGACATTTTCCGTTTTATTCACCATTCCCTTTCTAATAATTCCCAACATTCTGTTCGCTTTTTGACTGCCGCAGCACACTGTACCGACGATTTCAATGTGTTATCCACTATGACACCTAGATCTCTTTCTTGGGTTGTAGCACCTAATATGGAACCCAACATTGTGTAATTATAGCATGGGTTATTTTTCCCTATATGCATCACCTTGCACTTATCCACATTAAATTTCATCTGCCATTTGGATGCCCAATTTTCCAGTCTCACAAGGTCTTCCTGCAATTTATCACAATCTGCTTGTGATTTAACTACTCTGAACAATTTTGTGTCATCTGCAAATCTGATTATCTCACTCGTCGTATTCCTTTCCAGATCATTTATAAATATATTGAAAAGTAAGGGTCCCAATACAGATCCCTGAGGCACTCCACTGTCCACTCCCTTCCACTGAGAAAAATGCCCATTTAATCCTACTCTCTGTTTCCTGTCTTTTAGCCAGTTTGGAATCCACGAAAGGACATCGCCACCTATCCCATGACTTTTTACTTTTCCTAGAAGCCTCTCATGAGGAACTTTGTCAAACGCCTTCTGAAAATCCAAGTATACTATATCTACCGGTTCACCTTTATCCACATGTTTATTAACTCCTTCGAAAAAGTGAAGCAGATTTGTGAGGCATGACTTGCCCTGGGTAAAGCCATGCTGACTTTGTTCCATTAAACCATGTCTTTCTATATGTTCTGTGATTTTGATGTTTAGAACACTTTCCACTATTATTATGCTTTAACATGGTCTTGGAATGGATTGCCCACTTGCTTATAGCAGAAGGATATGCAGTTCGCCAACCAGGAGGAGAGAGTCTGCTTACCCAAAGGCTTCCCTAACTTGTTAGGGTGGAAAGAGACGAAAAATTGAGTGCTTTTCCTGTGGGCAGCTGTACGGTCTAGGTAAAATGCTAGAGCCCGTTTACAGTCAAGGATATGCAGAGCCTGTTCCCCTGGATTGGAATGGGGCCTGGGAAAAAAGGAAGGTAGTATGATGGATTGATTAAGATGAAAATCCGAAACTACCTTAGGTAAGAATTTGGGTCAGTGTGGAGTACCGCCCGGTCCTGCAGAAGTTTGGTATAAGGCGGATAGGTAACTAGAGCCTGCAATTCACTAATTCTGCGAGCTGAAGTGATAGTCAAAAGGAAAATCACTTTCCATGTGAGATATCGAAGGTCACAGCAGTGAAGAGGATCGAATGATGGTTTCATGAGCCGAACTAAAACCAGATTAAGGTCCCAAGAAGGGGCCGGAGAATGTAGTGGAGGCTTGATATGGAGCAAGCCCTTCAAAAAGCGTGACAAGGGGTTGTACTGATATAGCGACATCCCCAACACCTTTATGAAAGGCGGCCACCACACTGACATGCATTCTGATGGAAGAAGTATTTAGACCTGACTCATATAGATGCCAGAGATAGTCCAGAAACTTTGGGATTGGACAGGAAAAGGGGTCAAGGGACTGAGAAAAGCACCATGACGTGAACTTTTTCCATTTGTAAGAGTAAGATTTTCTCGTGGAAGGCTTCCATGAAGCAATCAAGACACGGGAAACTGGTTCAGAAAGGTTAAGTGGTTGAAGGATTAACATTTCAACATCCATGCCATCAGGGATAAGGCATGAAGACTGGGATGGCGTAGGCACCCGTCATTTTGAGTGAACAGGAGCGGGTCCTTTCCCAAGGGAATGTGCCTGCAGATGGAGAGATCCTGAGGTATCGGAAAACCACACTTGGCATGGCCAGTGAGGTGCTATTAGGATCATGGTTCCCTTGTCCTCACGTAACTTCACGAGAGTCTTCGAGAGAAGAGGAAGTGGAAGGAATGCATAGAGCAGACCGGTTGCCCATGAGAGGGAGAATGCGTCTCTGGACTGAGAGTGCTTGCTGCGAATGAGAGAGCAATAGTTCTCCACTTTGTGGTGTTGTGAGGACGCGAAGAGGTCTATCTGAGGATATCCCCACTGTTGGAAGATGGAGTTCGCTACCGAGGGGTTGAGAGACCACTCGTGCGGTTGAAAGACGCGACTCAGCTTGTCTGCCAGTACACACGGCAAGTAGGTGGCCCTGAGGTACATTGAATGGGAGAGAGCTTTCGCCCAAATCTGTGCAGCTTCCTGACAGAGAAGGAAGGAGCCTGTGCCTCCCTGCTTGTTGATGTACCGTATGGCCACCTGGTTGTCCGACTGAATTAGGATAACTTGATTTGAGAGGCGATCCTGAAAAGCCCTGAGAGCATATCTTATTGCTCGAAGTTCCCGGAAATTTATTTGATGTTTGGCTTCCTCTGGAGACCGAGAGCCTTGTGTCTGCAGATCAGCTACATGGGCTCCCCAACCGAGGTTGGAAGCGTCGGTGGTGAGAATGATTTGAGGATTTGGAACCTGGAAGGGCAATCCCTGGAGGAGATTGGTCTGATTTTTCCACCAGGCGAGAGACAGACGGAGTGAGTCGGTGACGTGGACAATGGCCAATAGAGGCTGAATAGCTTGAGTCCATTGAGACCTCAGAGTCCAGTGCATGAGTCTCATGGCCAAGCGGGCCATTGGTGTGACATAGACTGAGGACACCATGTGTCCCAGGAGGTCGAGAAATTGGTGTGCAGTCGCAGAGTGCTGAGACTGCAGCTGGTGAGAAAGAGATACAAGAGTCAGTGCTCGTTGTCGAGGCAGGAAAGCTTTGCCTGTAAGGTGTACAAGTCTTCCCAATGAACGACAAGGTTGAGATGGGACTAAGTAGGATTTGTTTGTAATTGACGAGAAATCCTAACGAAATTAGAGTTTGTAAGGTTAGATTGAGGGACGACAGCAGTTTGCTGAGTGGGAACCCTGATTAACCAGTCATCCACATAGAGGTAGACAAGAACACCTTGTGTCCTGAGGAAGGCTGCGACGACTACGAGGCATTTTGTAAATACTCGTGGTGCAGACGCTAGGCCGAATGGAAGCACTCGGTATTGATAGTGCTTGGGGCCTACTAGGAACCTCAGGTACTTGCGGTGAGCTGGACTTATCGCAATGTGGGTGTTTGCGTCCTGGAGGTCCAGAGAGCAGAGCCAGTCCCCTCTTTGTAGAAGAGGTAGAAGCGAACCCAAGGTGACCATTTTGAACTTTCTCACTGGAGGTACTTGTTGAGGGCACGCAGGTCCAGGATAGGACTGACACCTCCCGATTTTTTGGGGATTAGGAAGTACCGGGAATAGAACCCTAGGCCTTGTTGAGAATATGGAATGGGTTCTATTGCTCTTGACTGGAGGAGGGAAACCTCTTGATCCAGAAGAATGGAGTGTTCGGGTGTTCGCCACATCTGTAGAGGTGGGGAATCCGGTGGCAGGGCGAGAAAGTTCAGATGGTAACCCTGAGCAACGATTGCCAATACCCATTGGTCGGAAGTGGTTGAATGCCACATGTTGTGGAATTGGCACAAATGACCTCCCACTGGTATGTGCGACAGAGGAATCTGGCTACTGCTCTCTAGGTGGAAGTCAAAAACCGGAAGCAGGTCCTGGTTGAGGAGCTGCTTGCGGTTTTTGTTTACGGGCTTAACAAGACTGCGGTTTTGATAAGGTCTCGTGGCACGGGATCTGGTAGGTGGCAGGTAAGACTTCTTCGGGCGGAAAGAATGACTTCTTAGAGTCCTTTCTGAAGGGCTGTTTGAGGAAAAGTCTGAAGGCATCAAAGAGAGCTGTCTTAGGCTCTCATGATGGTCCTTTAATTCTGCCACCGTCCGTTGAATCTGTTCGCCAAACAGATTATCTCCGATACAAGGCAAGTCGAAATACAGGCCTACTGTCTCGCCGAAATAGCAACTGCAGACACTCTGGTAGAAGTGTCAAAAATGTCATTTATTTATTTATTTTATTTATTTATTTAGAATTTTTATATACCGAAATTCTTGTTGGGAAACAAATCAGTCCGTTTACAGGTAACAACAATAATGCCGCGGGACGGGAAACAGTGCCCCTGGCTTTACAAGAAACATATTAAACAAGGCTTTACATAACATAATGAATAGTAACGATTCAAGGAAACTTCATAAGGTAACTTCTCTGGGTTAGGGACAAACTGGATGGTTTTAGATAAAGATGAACTAAGTCTGGTTAAATTATAACTTGGTTAGATTTTCCTGAAGTGTACACAATAAATACAATATAAAAATAAAGTAAAAATTGAAATTGAAATTAACTACTTAAATGAGGTAAAAAATATACAATAACATGTAACGGATAAATAAAGAGGCGAAGGCAGTTTGTGTAACAAAGTCTTTTGGGTGGTGAAGTCTGGAAACACAAGTGATCCAGCTATCACTTGTGTTTCCAGATGTTTGAATCTCATGCTTGCCTGCCTCAAAACCTTTGTTTACTAGGGTTTGTAATTGTTCTTGAAATTGTTGAGGCAGGGAGTCTGAGAAGTCTTGTCACTGCTTAAAAATGACCGTCATATTGGGTCATATAAAGCTGATAGGTGGCAATTCAGGAGATGAGCATGGCCCCTTGGAATACTCGGTGACCAATGTTATCTAGGAACTTCTGTTCCTTTCCAGGAGGAACAGACGAGTGAGGCTTTGACCTCTTCGCCCTTTTTTGTGCAGACTCTACCAAGACAGAGTGGTGATCAAGCTGTGATTTTTGAAAACCTGGGGCTGAGTGCACCAAATAGGTAGTGTCAGCTTTCCTATGTACTGGGGCAATTGATCCAGGATGTTCCCAGTTCTTCTTGAGGAGATCAAGAAGGACCTGATGGATGGGAATAGAAGTGACTACCTTGGGGGCATCCAGGAATTGGAGCAACTCCATCATCTGTTGCCTATCATCCTGTTCCATCTGTAATTGGAATGGAACTAATTCAGACATTTCCTTCACAAAGTTTATAAATGAGAGGTCCTCTGGAGGAGAACACTTCCTACTCTCAGAGGGTGAAGGTGGTGAAGGTAAATCAGTGTCTGTTGAAGTATCATCACACCAGGTATCATAAGGATCAGCTCCTGCCCCTCTAGGAACTAGAGGGGGACAGGGTGGATGGATACCTGAAGGTCCCGGTCTAGGCTCCGAAGGAAACAGAGGAATTATCGGAGGCACCGATGATGGCATCGAAGGTACCGGTGCAGGCATCAAGGGCATCGATGGATGACTCTGTGGCGCCGATGGACGTATTGGCACCGATGGAAGGGTCGGTAGTGAGGGACGTATTGGTATCGATGACTGAGGCAGAACTCCCGATGGAGGATGCGGAATGGTGTTTCTCCTCCCGATGATGCTGTCAGTAGGGAGGGCATCAGAGCCATCGGAGACCCGGGATCCATCGGTGGAAAAGCAGCCATAAGCGCTTCCATCCTGGATAGCAGCAGTGCCAGCGCAGCCAAAATCGGGTCGATGATTGGTTCCACACGAGGGTGCCGTGTCGGTGCCGGAGGAACCTGAAGATGTTGCATCGCCTTGTCGATGGCCTCCTGAACCATCCGGTCCAGTTCTTCTCAGAGACCTGAGAAAACAGCCCCGGCTCCGGAATAGAAGAAGGAGGCAGAGGCATAGCCGGAGGGAACGCCGTTAAAGGCGGAGTTGCGGCTCCCGATCCCCGATCGGGTGAGGGTTGCCTCAGTGACTCGGTCGCAGTAATGGTCGGTGCCTTTCCTGGACGTGGTCTCTTCGACAGCGGGCTCGGACGATGGCAAAGTGTTATGAAGTCCTCAGTTTAGTGGACCCTTAGGCCAACCTGGAGTCTGGGAAGGTGTTCAAAGTCTCTAGAATACCGCAGGCCGGGAGGCAGATGGTCTAGGCTGGATTGTAGAGGTGCTCTTCACCCTGGAAGCTGGTGCACCCCTGGGAGAAGCCCGTAGGAGCCCAGCCGCTGGGACTTAGGTGGCTTCACCCTTGGAAGCCGGAGCCCCCCGGGATGAGCCCATAGGGGCCCGGCTGCTGGGACTTAGGCAGGTCGTAGATCAGGACAGGGAACTGGAACTAGATTAGAACAGTAGACAGGAACTGTAGCAAGACTCAGGTACTGGAACCAGACTAGAACAGTAGACAGGAACTGTAGCAAGACTCGGGTACTGAATCCACTGTGACCTTAGAGTCCACTGCATGACTCTCATGGCAAGACAAGCCATTGGAGTGACATGTGACATGTACTGAGGATGCCATGTGTCCCCAGCAAAACTAGGAAGTGACGTGCAGTTGAGCGCTGTTGAGACTGCAGTTGATGAGCGAGAGAAGTGAGAGTGAGAGCTCGTTCTCGAGGAAGAAATGCTTTCACTTTGAAGGTGTCCAAGTCTGCTCCTATGAACGACAGGGTTTGTGATGGGACCAAGTTGAACTTTGGGTAATTGATGAGAAACCCTAGGGAGATCAGGGTATGCAAGGTGAGACGTAAGGATGTCAAAACAGCTTGCTGGGTGGGGAGCCCTGATCAACCAATCATAGATGTGGACACCTTGAGTTCTGAGGAATGGTGCCACTACTACAAGGCATTTGGTGAAGACTCGTGGTGCAGATGCCAGGCCGAATGGTAGCACTTGGTATTGATAGTGCTTTGGGCCTACCAGAAATCGCAGAAATTTGCGATGAGACGGAGTTATTGCGATGTGTGTAAGCATCCTGGAGGTCTAGAAGCACAGCCAGTCTTCCCTTTGCAGAAGTGGAAGGAGGAACCCAAGTTTACCATCTTGAACTTTTCTCGTTGTAGGTACTTGTTTAAGGTGCAAAGGTCCAGTACTGGGTGAACACCACCTGACATTTTTGGGAATAGAAAGTACCAAGAATAGAAGCCGAGGCCCTGTTGGTATTAGGGCACTGGTTCGATTGCTCTGGATCGTAGGAGGAGGGAGACGTCCTGATCCAGGAGTGGTGAGTGATCGGATGTTCCCCATGTCAGCCCGAGGGTGGGGAGTCCGATGGAATGGCAAAAACGTTGAGATGATAACCTTGAGTGATTATGGAAAGCACCCACTGGTCTGAGGTGATTGTGTGCCAGATGTTGCTGAAGTGGCACAATCGACCTCTCACTGGTACATGCAGTAGTGGAGGCTGAATGCTGCTCTCTAGGAAAGAGTCAAAAACTAGACGCTGGACCTGGTTGAGGGGTTGTCTGTGTTTTTTGCCCGCGACGTTGCCTGGACTGGCCTTTTAGGTAAGGCATAGTGGAGCGACCTTTGAACTGTGAAGGATATGATTTCCTTTGCCGGTAGAAAGACTTTTTGGAATCCTTTCTGAATGTTTGCTTAGCAGGACATTCAGAAGGCAACAAGGAGAGTTGGCGGCGAAGAGTCTCATAGTGATCTTTGAGTTGTGCCACTGCTTGTTGTATCTGTTTGCCAAAAGATTGCCACCAGAGCAAGGCAAATCAGACAGTCTGTCCTGGACCTCAGGTCATAGGTCCAAAGACTTTAGCCAGGCCCACCTCCTTACAGAAATAGCTGTTGCTGATACCCTGGAAGCGGTGTAAAAAATGTCATATGCTGATCTTATTTCATGTTTGCCCGCCTCTAATCCTTTTTGAGCCAGGGCATATAATTTCTCTTGAAACTGCTGAGGTAGGGACTCAGCAAAGTCCTGCATTTGCTTAAAGCGGACCCTGTTATACTGCGTCATATAAAGTTGGTAAAAGGCAATGCAGGATATGAGCATTGACCCGTGGAAGACACGCCGACCCATGGCATCCAGGAACTTTTGCTCCTTCCCAGGAGGGAAAGAAGAATGAGGCTTGGAGCGTCGGGCCTTCTTTTGGGCTGACTCAATAACCACTGAATGGTGATCCAATTGGGTTTTTTCGAAACCTGGAGTTGACTGGACTAGGTATGTGGTTTCTGCTTTTCGGTTGACTGGTGCCACTGACCCAGGTTGCTCCCAATTCCTCTTCAGAAGATCCAGGAGGACATCATGGATAGGGATAGAGGTGATTTCTTTAGGAGCATCCAGAAATTGCAGAAGTTCCATCATATGATGTCTATCATCCTGTTCTGTCTGAAGTTGGAAAGGAACTAATTCAGACATTTTCTTCACAAAATTGATGAAGGACAAGTCCTCTGGAAGAGAATGCTTCCTGCTTTTGGCAGGAGAGGGTGGTGATGGTAAGTCATCGGTATCCGGGGATGAGTCATCGGTTCATGTATCATAGGGATCATCACCAGCACCCCTAGGATCCTTAGAAGGATGGAATGTTGGTAGTCCTTAAGGTCCTGGATGAGGCACCGAGGGCATCGAGGGAATCACCGGCGGCATTGATGGAGGCACCGAGGGCATCGAGGGAATCACCGGTAGCATCGATGGAGGTACCGAGGGCATCGATGGAGGCATTGGAAGGATACCCATAAGAACATAAAAAATTGCCATGCTGGGTCAGACCAAAGATCCATCAAGCCCAGCATCCTGTTTCCAACAGAAGCCAAACCAGGCTACAGGAACCTGGCAATTACTCAAACACTAACAAGATACCATGCCACTGATGCAATTAATAGCAATGGCTATTCCCAAAGTAAATTTGATTAATAGCCATTAATGGACTTCTCCTCCAAGAACTTATCCAAACCTTTTTTGAACCCAGCTACACTAACTGCACTAACCATATGCTCTGGCAACAAATTCCAGAGCTTTATTGTGCATTGAGTGAAAAAGAATTTTCTACGATTAGGAATGTGCTACTTGCTAACTTCATGGAATGCCCCCTAGTCCTTCAATTATTCGAAAGTGTAAATAACTGATTCACATCTACTTGTTCAAGACCTCTCATGATCTTAAAGACCTCTATCATATCCCCCCTCAGCCATCTCTTCTCCAAGCTGAACAGCCCTAACCTCTTCAGCCTTTCCTCCTAGGGGAGCTGTTCCATCCCCTTTATCATTTTGGTTGCCCTTCTTTGTACCTTCTCCATCGCAACTATATCTTTTTTGAGATGCGGCGACCAGAATTGTACACAGTATTCCAGGTGCGGTCTCAACATGGAGCGATATAGAGGCATTATGACATTTTCCGTTTTATTAACCATTCCCTTCCTAATAATTCCTAACATTCTGTTTGTTTTTTTGACTGCTGCAGCACACTGAGCCGACAATTTTAAAGTATTATCCACTATGATGCCTAGATCTTTTTCCTGGGTAGTAGCTCCTAATATGGAACCTAACATCATGTAACTACAGCAAGGGTTATTTTTCCCTATATGAAACACCTTGCACTTGTCCACATTAAATTTCATCTGCCATTTGGATGCCCAATCTTCCAGTCTTGCAAGTCTTCCTGTAATGTATCACAATCCGCTTGTGATTTAACTACTCTGAATAATTTTGTATCATCCGCAAATTTGATAACCTCACTCATCGTATTCCTTTCCAGATCATTTATATATATATATTGAAAAGCACTTGTCCAAGTACAGATCCCTGAGGCACTCCACTGTTTACCCTTTTCCACTGAGAAAATTGACCATTTAATCCTACTCTCTGTTTCCTGTCTTTTAACCAGTTTGTAATGCACAAAAGGACATCGTCTCCTATCCCATGACTTTTTAGTTTTCTTAGAAACCTCTCATGAGGGACTTTGTCGAACGCCTTCTGAAAATCCAAATACACTATATCTACCGGTTCACCTTTATCCACATGTTTATTGACCTCGATGGAGGAAGTAACGGTGTTTCTCCTTCTTCTATCGATGAGAGAGGAATTGGGGAGGAGGGCATCGTGTCCATCGGTGCCTCCTGGATCCATCGGTGGAAAAGTGGAAAGCAGCACTGCCGTCCTCGACAGTAGTGGTGCCAGCGGTACCGGAATAGGATTGGTAACCGGTTCAGGAATCGGCACCAACGTCGGAGGAATCTTAAAGCCTTGCATCGCTCTGCCGATGGCCTCTTGAATCATCTGATTCAGTTCGTTTCAGAAACCTGGAGCGTGAAGCCCTGATGCCGGAGGAAGAGGTGGAGGTGTAGCCGGAGGGACCATCGTTGGAGGTGGAATCACGGCTCCTATCATCTGTCCCGGTGAAGGTTGCCTCGGTGACCCGGAGCCAGATAGGAACGGGGCCTTTTCTGGACGGGCTTTCTTTGGCGGCAGTTCAGAAGATGGTGATGTCGAGGGCTTGCCTGCGTCGATGGTCTGAGACCTAATGTGTTGATATCGATGCTTTTCTCAACGATCTCCTCGGTCCTTTTCATAAGGAAGAAAAGAGGGAGTTGATGGCTGCGGAGTTGTCGATGCTGGACAGACACCGGTCAGTGCCCGATACTGGCGCGACATAGACGGTGTCGGCTTGGACGACGTTGATCCTATGGACGGCATCGGAGTTTGAGACCGAAAGAGAAGTTCCATTTTCTTCATTCTAGCCTTGCGACCTTTTGGTGTCATAAGGGCACATTTGGTGCAAGTAATGACATCATGCACGCTACCTAAACACATTACACAGACCTTGTGAGGGTCGGTAATGGACATTGTGTGAGTGCAGTCGGGGCATTGACGGAACCCCGACGCCATGACCTTTGAAAAAATTTAGCCGCGGTGCGGTCAATGGCCAGTGGGCCGCGAGGGCCGAACTCGACGGGAATCGACCGGAATCGGGTAAAAAACTTAACGGACCACCGCGGAAGTAAAAAATTAAAGAGGGGACCCCTGTGGGGTATTAAATTATGAAGTAATTCCGTGAGGAAAATTCCTGTCAGGAATCTCTGTAGAGCTCCTTAACATGCGTGGCTACTGCTGCGCGGAAAAAAGAAGACTGAAGGGGGACCCCTGCTGGTTGCAGGGTTAATGCCATCCTGGGCATGCCCAGTAGGTGCCAGTCAAAGTTCTAGAAACTTTGACAAAAGTTTTCCGTGACTGGGCTCCATCCTGTGATGTCACCCATATGTGAGGACTACCATCTTGCTTCTCCTGTGAGAACAACTATATCAGAGGCCTTAACCTACTTTGGATATTTTTAATAAATATACTTAGCTAACTTTCTCCAAGACTTTAGGAGATTACCTTCTGTTTCACTCTGGAGCAGTCTTTGGCTGAAGTTCTTGGAGACAGTCTTAGGTGAAGAGGGCGTGCTTTCTTCGTCCCTATTACTGACTGGGCTTTGACCTGAGAAACCAGGAACAGAGAGGAATCTCTTACGAACAGATGTCTTGTCTCAAACACAGGAACTCTCTCTTACAGCTGAGAAGGGAAAAGGTGGTGTCAGGTGTTGATGGTCTTTCTTTTAGTCACCCTCTTTTATCCTCTCTACCCTACTTTGAACAGCTCAGACATGCATATGTAAACAGCTCTATAGTCAAGCAGTGGGACAGATGTAGGTTTTTTCTTCATTTCAGAGTGCTGGCCCCCCTTTCTCCATCAGTGCAGGGGTTACTGCTCCCGATGCTTGGAAATCAGGTCTGGTGTCAGGTCACATCTTGACTGGCGCTGCTCTGCAATGAAAGTGCTTTTATGTGACCTGTTGGTAGATTAAGTTGTTTTCAGAGTCCATCTGTGAACCCCTTTCTCGGATTGGTTGTTTCTTGTTTCCAGGTAGATTAATTGTTTCTGTGTCTCTGACCTGTGGCTGTCCTGGGGTCACTTACTTCATATGTGAAAAGAAGCTCATAGCCCTTAAATCAGACAAGCATATAAGATAACCTGGGTAGTATTGTTGTCCTGGTCAAAAGTTCCATATCTTTTTTTTGTTGAAACATACATATCAGCAGCCATCTTTTAAAGCCTATGTCCCTCTAAGGTCAGTATTCATAGAAGTTAGAATATATATTTTTACAGTGAAATCTCTGGTATCTCTACACAACCAAAAGCCTTTAAAAAAAAGCTTTAAAACCCATTTGCTTAAAGCTGCATTTGACCTTCCATCATAGGCTTTTATAAATACTCTGGTCTTATTGTGAATTATGAATCAATGGGCAAATCTGAATAATGATCAGTCAGATTCGTCATGTTTTTGTCTTGTAATTGATTTTATTTGTCTTACTGAATTTTATGTATGTATTTTTGTACTCCGAACTATGGAGGGTCAGGTAATAAATATTTTAAATAAATAATAATAAAATAAAGATCAGATAATTCCAGTGGGAGGAATGGATGGAAATATGAATATAAGCATCCTTTAAATCGAAATTATATATCCTCCGAATGAAGGGAGGATTGTGTGGAGGGATTTCATTTTGAACTTCTCCTGAAGTATATGCTTGTTCAGGCTTCTTAAATACAGGATGGATTTCAGTCCCCCAGACTTTTTGGGGATAAGGAAAGAGCAAGAACAGAAACTTTTGAGATGATGATGGTTGGAATCGGTTCTATTGACTGTTGTTCGAAGAATGATTCCACCTCTAGACAGAATTGCTTCAAGTGATCTAGACTGAAGGCTGAGCGATGGAAAAGTATGGGAAACTGCTAGAAACACAAGCAATATTCATAATCTTGAGAATCTAATGTTCTATGGTGATCTTGTGCCACTTTTCCAGGCAGTGCTGGATTCTCTACCATACTAGAAAGAATGGTTAATGGGTTGGGAAAGTGGTCAAAAACCTGGTCCATGTTCAGGCTGGAGCTATTACTTTGGTTTAGGCTGACTGCTGTTGAATGTGAGCCAGAAGTTGTTGCTATTGCAGAAGTAGAGATGACATCCAGTATCATTGGAATTTGCCAAAAATACAGTCTTTTAAAAATGTATCGAGAGCATCTTACAGAAGAATGTTGCTCTGGTCCCTTTTATAGGGAGTGCATCACAACATGTTACTCTACTTGAGCAATTATTTCTCTGAGATTTTCAATGAAAAGGTAATCATCCAGGCAAGAGATGTCTGCCAACTTTTCATAGACATTGTCGTGTAGATTACTGGCTCTCAACCAAGCCATGCAATGTGCTCCAATGGATGCTGTCGAGGTACATGCTGTGGTATTGAATGTGTCATAAATGGATCAACTAAGATAATGTATACATTCCTCTACATTAAGGAATGGCTGAGGGTATGTGACTCCCCTTTTACTGGGTGGAAGGAAAGGCTCAGTTTCTTTATATAATTGTGTAAGTATTGAACCATGTAGAATTGATGGGCGGAGATCTGTGCACTTAGCATAGAGGCTTGGAACACCTTGTAACCAAAATTGTCCAGAGTATCATTTCCTGTCAAACTATCTGAGTATATCCTTGTTTTCTTTGCTTTTTTAAGAGCTGAATCTATTATAACTGAATGGTAAGGTACAATGTCCCAAACCTCGGGGATATTTGCACTCTATATTTGAAGTCTTTCTTGGTGACAGGAGCACAAGAAAAGCAAAATTGCTTACCTTGTAATAGGTGTTATCCCAGGACAGCAGGATGTAGTCCTCACATAAGGGTGACATCAGTAATGGAGCCCTATCACGGAAAACTTTCTGTCAAAGTTTCTAAAAAGCTTTGACTGACACTGGCACAACTGAGTGTACTGAGCATGCCCAGCATGCTATGATTCCTGCGTCCACAGGGTTCTCCCTTCAGTCTCATTTGTAGCATTATGCGTAAGCGAAAATATAAAAGAAAATAATGAAACGTATAGGACCCAACTCCGCGGGGTGGCGGGTGGGTTCTGTGAGGACTACATCCTGCTGTCCTGGGATAACACCTATTACAAGGTAAGCAATTTTGCTTTATTTATTATTATTATTATTATTATTATTATTTAACATTTTTATATACCGGCATCATGTCGGTTCACAAATAACTGAGAAAGGAAATTACATTGAACAAGGGGGTTTAACTGGGAGAAATTGGATAATAATTGGATAATAATTGGATAATAAAGAACAAGGTAAATAGCGAAGGACAAGAGATAGAGTAAGCATGCATGGATAACTTAATTGGAACGATATGGATTCAAAATTACATATGTAAACTTATTTACAAAGTTGGGGGGGAGGGGTGAGGGGAGAGGGAACGGGGGGGAGAATAGATGAGAAAGAGGAGGTAAAGATAAGAGAGGGATTGATAAGGTAAAGAAGGCGGGGAGGGGGAGGCTGTAGAGGCTAAAGGAGGGGAGGGGGGGGAGTGGGAGGGGGGGAGTGAGGGGGAGCATAGGGTGTGCTGGAAGGGTTTCCAGGGTGGGAAAGGTGGGAAGGGCTGTATGGAGAATGCAGGTTCCTATATGCGCGGGAGGCCTAGGGTTGAGAGGAGTTGGGGTAGGCCTGTTTAAACAGCCATGTTTTTATTCCTTTTTTGAAGTGGCTCAGGGATGGCTTTATCCCAGGACAAGCAGGATGCTAGTCCTCACATATGGGTGATTAGCAAGCTATAGGCTGAGACATTTTGTAGTGAATCAACATTGCAGTA
Organism: Rhinatrema bivittatum; assembly: GCF_901001135.1. Classification (NCBI taxonomy): domain Eukaryota; kingdom Metazoa; phylum Chordata; class Amphibia; order Gymnophiona; family Rhinatrematidae; genus Rhinatrema; species Rhinatrema bivittatum. The sequence goes on along the minus strand of NC_042619.1, from coordinate 277,643,504 downwards.
TTGTTGGTAAAAATGAGGCAGCCAAAATCACAGCAGGTTGGATGTAGAAGGAGTTGGGAATATATTGGAAACAAGTTCTGTAAGATAGATTGTCTAAAGACCAAATCTTGTCGTTCTTCTTTGCCCAAGAAATAATGAGCTGCAAAGGTGTGAAGGGAACTCCATGTTGCAGCTTTACATATGGTAATAATGGGCACTGAACGATAGTGTACTACAGATGTAGACATAGACGTTACTATGTGTGCTTTTACTCGCCCTTGGAGAGGAACTTTTGCTTTTTCATAACATTTTTCGATACAGTCTGTTAGGCAGTTGGAGAGAGTCAGTTTTACTACCGCGACTCTTGGTTTATTTTTTGTGAAAAGAAACAAAGAGTTGGTTGGATGTCCTATGGACCGCCGTGCGGTTCAGGTAAAAAGCTAGTGCACGTTTTCAGTCTAAGGTGTATAAGACTCTCTCCTTGGTTAGAGAGAGGCCTTGAAAAGAAAGTAGGCAAGACTATTGACTGATTAAGTGAAAATCTGTTACTACGTTTGGTAGGAATTTGGGGTGAATGCAAAGGACTACTCTGTCATGCAGGAACCTTATGTAGGGTGAGTATGTGACGAGAGGTTGCAACTCACTGACCCTCCTAGCCGATGTAATGGCTACTAAGAAAATTACTTTCCATGTAAGAAATTTATTGCCGCAGGAATGTAGTATACTTAGGTCCCATTTAATGACCAGTGGTCGAATGGGAGGCTTAAGGTGAAGTAAGCTTCTCATAACCCGACATACTAGGGGTTACACTGTTATTGGCATATCCCCTATTTCCTTGTGGTATGCTGCTATGGTATTTAGGTGTACCCTTACAGAGGATGTCTGGAGACCAGAATCCGAAAGGTGATATAGGTAATCTAGTACACAAGGAGTGGGGCATGAAAAAAGGTGAAAAACATGTTTGTGTGCACCACTTGGTATATCTAGTCCACTAAAAGTGGTAAGGTTAACGTGCGGAAGGCTTTCATGAAGCTACGAGAACTTTAGAGACTTGTGTTGAAAGATTAAGTGGTTGCACAATTTCCACATTCAAGCTGTCAGGGCAAGAGTTGTTAGGTTGGGATGATGCAACTTGTCCTGGTTCCGAGTTACGAGAGTGGGCGCTGTGCCCAGGTGAACTGGTCTCTGATCTAGAGGTCGAAGAATATGGGAAACCATACTTGTTGAGGCAGTATAGGGCTAAGAGGACTATTGTTCCTCTGTCCTGTTGTGAGTTCACGAGAGTTTTGGGTATGAAGTAAAGGAAGCATACTGGTCTTGGGCAGGACGTGGGCCTGAGGAACAGTGAACTCTGTCCTGGTTCAGCATTATAAGAGTGCTGGCTATGAGAGGTAGCGGAAGATACACATTTAGGAGGCCCTTGATGGAAGAAAGGATTCTATGGGAACACAGTGGAACCATGTGTAGGTAGTAGAATCTGTGCACCGTATGGTTCGATTCGGAAGCAGAGGGCAAGTTTGGTTGACCTCCGTGCTAGAAGATTTCTCTTGCTACACATGTCCAAGACCATTCGAAAGGATGGACCTATCTGGAGATGGTTTGCTAGTGCGTTCAGTAAGTGTCTGAGATCAGTGGCCCGAGGATGCATAGAATGAGCAAGGGCTAAGGAGAAAGCTGTGCAGCTTCACTGCAGAGCAGCTAAGATGTTGTGCATGCTTGTATGTTGGAAAGCACATTGTCCCTATGCTGTCTGTCTGTATGCACAAAGAATTGTTGCAGAGGCAGTATTGGAAGGCATAAGGGTATAACGCATGGTACAAGATCCAGGAAGTTTATGTGGAACTGCTTGGAGTGGAATAGACGCATATTGGGTTGAGAAGATTTGTGGTCAAACTTACAACCTGAAGTAAATGTGAGCATGAGCAGGATCAGACTAGGATTTTGGTTCTAAATCCGTGATATAGAGAGGGACGAAAGCGGTTGAATAGCTTAAACCCACTGATAATGGAATTTCACTGAATCTAACTCATAGCAGTTTTGGTCTATAAGGAAAGTGCATAGTGAAAAAACCTCAGAGCCCGATAATATAAAATTTTGGGGGGCTAAGGTTATGGAATATGTGCGCAGGGACATGGAGGAATGTATTAGAATGTCTGCGCGGATGCGGGACAGGAAGGTCATTGTGACTGTGGTGTCCAGAAGTGTATAAGGGAATTATAGCAGTGGCAGTAATCTCAGATAGTGGACTGCCTGTGGTTATGCAGCTGTCCATGCAAGGAAAGCATGAATGATGTTGGACTCCATAGAGAAACAGCAGTCACCGATATTGATTCAATGAAATACCCCAGTTGCCGAAGCTGGTGTCACTGGCAGAGCTTGGAATTGTAATATTGTTGACTCACCATGAGGCACATAGAAAAAATAGAGGTAATGTACTTATTGCATTTCGGAAGCATGGTAACGAGAGATACCATTTTACCTGTGCCTTCTGAAGAAAGTTGGTATTTCTGAGGTCCAGGATGGAGCCCTACTTTTTGTTGAAAGAAAGAATAATGTAATTAAAAACTCCCCAACCCCCCTCTTCCCCCCTCTGCGCTTTGAAGCGTGTAGGGGAGTGTACCGGAAACCTTGGTACAAGGTGGGGGTGGCTGCTCTAATATCCGGCCAGTTGGAAAACCGGGAGGTGTCCAACTGGAGGGGTTGATGTAATCTGGATATCATGTAACCTCCTACAGGAGTGAGAGTGGTAAAGTCTTACCCGCATTTCTGAGTGCTGTACAAGGAGACATCGAGACCTGTAGCAGGCTTCGAAGTGGACTTGTAGTTGAGGCAGCATGTGCTGGATCTCGTGTTTAGCAGAACAGCGAATGCACCTGGAACTTTGGTACCGAAACAGGAACCAAAAGCTAGAGCATTCTTCAGTACAGAGCCACGTTGCTGAAAAAGGGAGGAAGCCCTGATGCAATCCCAAAGAAAAGAAAGAGAGGTTCTCCTGGTATTGTGGCTGACATAGCTGGCATAGCGATATTTGACACTAATACAGTTCTTGGAAAGTACTTGGAAAGTACATGGTCGTTCAGCGAGGCGCCAGAACCCTCGCTGAACGACCTCCTGCAGTCGATCTCCTGCCGACGCCATTTTCCGTACGAAAACGATTCGCGGCGGGAAATCGCTCCCTGACCCCCGCTGGACCTCCAGGAACTTTTGGCCAGCTTGTGGGGGGCCTCCTGACCCCCACGAGACTTGCCAAAAGTCCAGCGGGGGTCCGGAAGGACCTCCTGCCGTCCAATCGTGTTCGTCTATGGCCGCCGCCATTTTTCGGCGCCATTTTGGAAAATGGAGCCGGCTGAAGACAACAAGATTCAGGAGCAGGAGCCCGTTCCGGACCGCTGCCGTTCCGGACCGCCGCTGGACCCGCAGGTTATTTAAGTCATTTGGGGGGGGTTCGGGAGGGTGGGGGATTTAATTTAAAGGGTCGGGGGTGGGTTTTAGGGGGTTTTAATGTGCCGGTTTTGCGATTTTTCGATTTTTCACGATATTTTACCCCCCCAAACGGCAACAATACGATTCCCTCCCCCTCCCAGCCGAAATCGATCGTTAAGACGATCGAGGACACGATTCACATCCCTATTATGTGGCGGTGTTATGTCGGCATTGATGGTGTCGATGGCGGCCAAAGTGGCCTCAAGAGTAACATAAAAATGTATATGAAAAACGTTGATCACTCGTCCAACAATGTTGACAGTGACGGAGCACTGACGACATCGGCGTAGGTATCTATGGGAACGATGTGGCATCGAATAATCAAAAAACATCGCTGGTTTCAGAAAAAATGATACCGGCATTGACGGAGTCAATAACTGCATCCATAAAAACGTTGGAGATGCCGATGGGAACGACATGGGTGTCGAGATCATCGATGTATGGAGGCGGGCGCCGACAATATCTGTGGTATGGCCACGGGCATCGACGGCATTGATTGGATCGACTCGGGCCATAATGATGTCCATGGCATTTATGCCACGGACATAGGCATTGATGGCACTGACATGGGCACCGATGGAATCAATGTTGCATGGATTTAATTGATGGAATGGACATTGGTATAAGTGGAATCCACTTTGGCATCAATGTCATCTATGGAATTGGGATTGGCATCGATGCCATGCATGTAAATGGCATTGGCATGGATGCCCATCGATGGAAAACAGCCTGGGCATTGATTTCCATTGATGCAAAACAGCCTGGCATCGATGGCCATCGATGGAAAACAGCCTGGCATCGATGGCCATCGATGGAATCGACCTGGCATCGATGCCCATCGATGGAAACCATCTGGCATCGATGCCCATCGATGGAATGGACCTGGCATCAATGGTCATCGATGGAATGGACCTGGCATCGATGCCCATCGATAGAATCCACCTGGCATCGATGCCCATCACTGGAATAGACCTGGTATCGATGCCCATCGATGGAAATAGATGAAAAAGTCCTGGGCATCGATGGCATCCATAAATTAAAGGATGGCATCGATGGAAATGACCCCAACAGCGATGGAAGTGCCCCAGGCAACGGTGGCATCGACCTGAGTATGAATGGCAGAGATGAGACAAGGTATTCGTCGATGGTATCCATCCGGGCAACAATAGCATCGATAAAAGCTAAGGAAATAAATCAGTGCCATGGATGAAACATAGATGGCACTGATAGAAACGATGTAGGGAGGTTGGCATCAGGGTACCGCAGGGGGAGGGGTACCTGTGGCATCTAAAAATGCAAGATGGCCTGAAGGGGGGTACCGACGGTAGCGATGGGGTATCTACTGCACGAAGGTACCAAGGAAAATAAAGGACCTGAATCTACCGGGGCAATGGCGGCACCGGTAACCGTGGAAGTCCCTGTCCCACTAGCGATAATAGCCAAGCAGAGTGTCACAGAGGGACACTTGCAGGCTATGTGTGACTAATTGAAAAATAGGGAGAGGGAAGGCCGCAGTCGTTTGGCTGCCAGAAAGGTGACAGGAACCGACCGAAAAAATATGGCATAGTACTCACCGAATGTCAAATTAAACCAACGCGGAGGGAGACCCGTGCAGGGAAAAGTGTTTGTAAAGTAAAAATGTAAATCTTTCCATGAGGAAAAAAGTGTTAGAATTTATCACAGAGCTCCTATGATTGCTGCAGAGCGGAATAAAGAAGACTGAAGGGAGACCCCTGTGGACGCAGGGATCATAGTATGCTAGGCATGCTCAGTGCACTCAGTGTGTCAGTGTCAGTCAAAGCTTTTTAGAAACTTTGACAGAAAGTTTTCCATGATAGGGCTCCATTACTGATGTCACCCATATGTGAGGACTAGCATCCTGCTTGTCCTGGGATAATACATTTTCCCCTCATCCTCATTTGTAATTCTTCTGGATAATCATATACTGGAATAGCTGCTGATTCTGCCTAACTGACCTTTGCATAGAGATCATTATCCTTGTACACATAAATTCCGAGAGCTTTCCCCAACTCACCCAGAAATTTCAAATAGGAAAAGTCTTCTGATGGAGACAAGTGTTCTAGAGGCTCTGGAAAGCGATTGGAGGGGATTTACATCGATCCCTCTTCAGAGTCTAGAAGTGAGAGAACACTAATATAAAACCTCAATGATAAAGAAGGTGACAGAGAAGAGGTCCTTGGTTGCCTTGGAGAGGTTTGCTCCTGATGTGTATCCTCTGAGTTGGACTCCACTGCAAGTGAATGCCAAGGGCTAGAACCATCTTGTTGGGGTCCTGATAGAGTATCTGTATGGACTGGCAACAGAATGCCTCCTCGAGGGAGCAGATCTGATATTTTGGAGAAGAGAGGTTGAAAGGTACCTTCCTTATCCTTAGCCACCAAAGAGGTAAAGAAATCCTTCACCAATTCCGCTGCTTGGTCGAGGGGTTGATGTATGCTTTGACCTGGCATGGGTGGTGGAACATCCTCTTCTGGGCTCTACAAACTTTGGATTGGAGACTGATTAGAGAAACCAAAGAGCAAATAGGGTCTAGGGTCTCTAAACATAGCCCTTGTTCCTGTAATTTTGTTGGTGTTCAGTAAGTGCCCTGGTTATTGATGGGAGCAAGGATATCATATCTCCTTCTGTCCTCATTAAAATTTTGGAAATGCCAGCATATAGCTGCATTGTAAGTTCTAAAATACAATGTGTCAATGATGCAACAGCTTTATTGGCCAAAGTAGTCAAGGATCAATGTTCTGGGGCCTGATGCATCAAGGACTTATGCATTGACAGCACCTGTCTTGTGTGTCAACAGCACTGGGGCTTTGTGCATCACTGGCACCAAAGCACTGATGGAGCCAATGCACTGTGCATCGGTGCTGATTCACCCAAGACTCAGTGTTTCTTTTAAACTGGCTGTTTGGGCGGCTTCACAGAGTGGCACCTCTTTTTTCTTCGATGCATGCTGCTTATGTTTACTCAGCCCCGAGGATTTGGCCTGTTCCACCAATGGGGAGATATTTTTGAGGAAATCCAGCTAAACTATTCCCAGGGAGGCAGACAAGGCTACACTTCAGGATGACTGACTGTGGCTTCTGAGAAATGTACAGTTGCTCCATTTTTGCAGGCCTTGGATCTTTGAATATGCAGGGACATCTGCCCACAGATGTCCTGGCCTGGTCATGGTCTGGCCCCAGGAAGCAGTAGCAGAGGTTATGTTCATCAGTAATAGATATTCTCTATCCACACATGCAATCCCTGAAACGACTCACTGTGACTTTCTTTCTGCCGGACATTGTAAAGAAAACATTTTTTCTTCTCTTTTTTTAGGTAGCATGGAAAAGTGCTGTTTGGTGTCTGCTGAGGCAGCAAAGCAAGCTTTAAGAAATAGTCATGAAGAATTTCCAGTAAAAATAGAGATAGAGGTTCAAATCTGTGCTGATGCTCAGATGAAAAAAGATTGATGGGGCTCACATGGCAATGTTGGTGCAGGAATTCTTGCACATGTTCAATAGAGCAAAAGCTCTTCTAGGTAAGAGAGAGGTCCAGTCGGTGAGCCGGATGATGTCATACACATCATGGCTAATTCATCTCTGCTTGTTGTTGAAAAACAGCTCCTGCAGCTCCAGAAAAGTTTCTTGCAGTAACTGTGAGAAAGAACAAAGAACTGTGACTTTCAGGCTCTGCATAAAAAATGAGACTGAGGGGTCTTGCCTGGGAGGCAGAGAAGTGGTTAGAGTTGCAGATTCCCATATTCCCATAGAACATGTTCAAAGCATCTAGAAGCTTTGAAATCAAAGTTCCATGACATGCTATCCATGTGTGAGGAATGACATCCTGCTTGTTCTCGGAGAACGACCTATACTTTTTTTTTTTTTTGAAAGAGGCTAAGGAGACTTGAGGAGAAAAGAAATACGAAAAAGGAACAACAAAGCAAAGGCATCCCATAAAAAAGATAGAACAGCTGAAATAAGGGAAAAACATCTTGACAGTGTAACGGATGAAAAAAGATGGAGGAGACTCATGCAGGGCCAGTGTACAGGAATTCCTACACATGCTCAGAAAGTCTGTACTCTCTGGACCCTGAGAAAATATGTCCAGGCCAATGATGTTGGATGATATCTCTCTCTTCTGTCACTGTATTTTGTCCTGCTTGACCATAGAGAAAATTCATTATCCAACTAAAATCTAGCTGGATAAAGAAAGAGGTATTCCAAAGCAGAGTTAAATTATCTGTCTAAAAGCCGATTTTCAGCTATATCCAGTAATGTACCTCAGAGCAGTCCTTAGCCAGCTGCATGTGACTTGATAACAAGACTATATTCAAAAGAATACAGCCAATTAATTGGTACAGTGTTTAAAAAAAAAAGTGCAGTGCAGAAATGCACCCAATTACCTGACCCCCCACTCAATATTTAAAAAGGATCCCTTCTGGGCCACCCCCCCAATCCCCTCTTAATAAATTTTAACATTTACAAATCCCTAGCTGTGGTCACGAATCTTGTGCCCCAGTTCCATCCCTGGAAGGCAAAAATTACATTACTTAACCCCCATCCTAATCCTTGAACCCAGCCAGTACCCCTTCCAGCTGATGGGATTGTGATATGTTACAACTACTCCCAGCAGTATCCAGCATTGCTCGGACAGAAACTCAAGAAGCATTTTTGACAGTATGTACAATCAAATGATTCAATTTTGTCTAGACAAAGATCATCTGACCGATGCTGCTTCAATTCACTGGTATCAGTGTTGAATGAAGAAGATGTTAAAAGGAACAAAACCCCTAACTAGGGAGATAAAGGAAAAGTGATTACACTTTCAACTAAGGGACCCACATGAAGAGAAAAGATTTAAAGAGCAATAGAAAAAAATGAGGGATTTTTACCTCTATGACCGACTAGCTCCACCAAAACCAAGGAACTTGAAGGGTCCCCTCGTGACAGCTGCAACCTAGGACAATCCCACACATACTCAGAAGAGCTTATGAAAGCTTTAGAAGCTGACTAGTCAAACTTCTAGTCAGGGCTCTGTCCAATGACAACATTCTTCTGTGAGGATTTTTATATCCTGCTTGTACTCTGAGAATATCTTACGTGTATCTGTATAGTGCTACATATATTTAGGGGTGCTTTAGAAATAAGTAGTAGTAGTAGTAGTAGTAGTAGTAGTAGTAGTAGAGAGGTGGGTCCAGGAGTCAGGGGTGCCTTTCTACATATTTATGGAGTCCAGGTCAATGGAAGGTAGCATCAGTGAGGCCACTGGGATTCAGGAATTTGGAGGGGAGCTAGTCAGTGAAAACCTAGTGAAATGTGTTCTAGCCAGCCATGTACGACCTAGAACTTATTTGGCTTAAAAATAAGGTTTTGCTTTCACAGGCTATTTGTAAGGAGCAGAGAGAATGGGAGCAATTAGAGAGATCTTCTACCAGGAGGACTAATACGTTTGAAGGTGTTTTGGTATCCTCCACTATACCCTATTTGGAGTGTTTACTATTTTTGATAATGTACTCTGATGATGGTGTGGGGTGTCACCTGAATGGGACCAAGCTCTCCTTAGTCCACTTTAAGCCTCACAGCCAATCAGTGGAAGGGACGATAAGACCCATTGTTTCCTACTTTATGGGTGGAAGAGGCTAAGGGTGCCTGTGTTGAGAGTTTTCCCCAAGGAAACTCATTTTGGTAAATTTATTAAAGTGATGATCTATTTTATGGTAGTTCCCACTGCCATACAGAGGTGTGGTATCATGAGGTTGAGTGGGTGACAACTCACTGGGATAAGGTTCTCTCCCTTGGAGAAAAGATGGTGGTAGTTGTGGTATTTGTGTAATGTACTATGTGAGTAACTGTTAAATGTTTGGAGTAAGACACTAATTCCATAGTCTACACATGTTGTAGGCTCCACTTGGGATAGCACATCCTTGTGGTCAGATTAAGTATTACCAATCTCTTACCATTTTGTATATTTATCATGTCCTTCAACATTAAAAAAATATCTGTGAACATGTCCATCCACTCAAACAATTTTTTTCATGGAGAGGGGACTATATGGTGACACCCTGGTCTCCCATTTGATGGCTCTAGATCCCTGCCATAGGTTTTCTAGCTTAGAGAGACACCATTCTTATGCAGCATTCCCCATGCTGCCAGTGACTGACATTCTCTTAGTCCACTTGGGGGCTAGAAGTAGGAGTAGTATGGTTAGTTTGACTTAGCATCTGAGGAATGAGGAGTTATTTTGTGTTTCTCCTGGTTTTGAGTGAGATCTAACATTCTACTCTAATATTTTTATTGCTGAGGAGATTCCAAACAGTGTGCTATCTGCCTGTGAGGATCTTCCTCTTTTTAACAGAGACTGTGTTAAGAGCTTTTGCGAGAGTTGACTGGTGTGATCCCTGAAATATTTTGGTGAAGATCATCCCCCAGATCCAGACAGGGAGTTGAAGACCTGTGAGCCACCCTTCTAGTCCAGAGAAGGAGCAAGATCAGTGACAGCATCACCCCAGAGTGAGAGATTTTGGTATTTTAGTGTTTCCTCCTTTTACCCTGTGCGAAGGTTTTTTGATCCACCCCTCTTCACAGGGAAGCTGGGCTGTATATCTAGTTTCCTACTCACATCAAACTTTTCTTCCAGAGAAGTCACATCCATCAGAATGGTAGGAATAAGGAGCAAGATCTGGGGGCTCTCAACGGATCTCCACCCCAAGGGACCAGGACACAGGCTGGTTGAAAGAGACTGAACATTTGGATTCAGGTAGCACTTTTCCAGGATTTATGGGATTCCCCACCAGTAGGACTCCCTTTTCCCACTGGGACAACGTATGCACTCAGCAGAAGAGTGATAAGCCATCTCCCAGGAACCTGAGAGACAGGACACATACCCATTAAAAGAAAAAGCACTTATAAGAATGACAGCTGTAATCTCACCCTTTCTGGATTGATTATTGGCCACTGAGTTGACTATGATGAATCAATAAATTTTAGTTGCACACCCAAACTGTGTCCATCCTGTTTCTCTTTGCAGCACAGTACCCCAGGAGAAAGAGAGAAACACTGCAACACACACATATAAGGGAAAGTCACACCACCATCTGGGCCAAGGTGGTCTGCCTTCACCCCATAGAAAAGACCCTCAACTTGGGGACAAACAAGAGGGGAAAAGTATTAGTGGAGACAGCCCCAGAGAGAGAAATATTTTTGTGTGCCCTTGGAAACTGTACAATTCCATGAAAAAAGGGTTACATGTAAAAATTGAAAAAGTTGGATAACATAACTGCCTGCTCTGCATACCTGTATTCTCCTCAATTAAAATATGTTATATAGAGCAGTACTTCTCAACCTAGTCCTTGGGGCACACCTAGTCAGTCGGGTTTTCAAGATATCCACAATGAATATGCATGAGATAGGTTTGCATTCAATGGAAGTATGTAAATCTATCTCATACAAATTCATTGTGAGTATCCTGAAAACCTGACTGACTAGGTGTGCCCCGAGGACTGGGAAACATTTGATATAGAGTATTGTACTATCATATTAATTGATGGATCTTTATCAGAAAGCAACTTACAGCTGCGTTAGAAGCAAATCTAGCCAGATTTATTTCTGCCTCTTTACTTTTTACTCCACACTTAATGTCCTCAAAGTCCAGATCTTTCATGCGATAGACAAGATGCTGAAAGGAAGATGAAGATTCTACAGGTTGAATTCCATAGTTCAAATTCTTCGTTTGTAGAAATCCCCTGGATATTGTACAATATTATCAGATTTGAGGCATACATCAACATTTGGAAAATTACAGTAAATAAGCAGTTAAGAGCAAGTTTGCTTACCATAAACATTGTTTTACATGGCCAGCAGGATGAATTAGCCATGATCTGTGGGTGAAATCAACTGGCAGCACTGAACGGATTTGTCTCTCCAAGCTAGTAGAGCTTTAGCTCTACTGAGCATATGTGGTCGTTTCCACACAGACATTGCCTCAGAATCTTCTCTGTCTATGTCAAAACTATTAGGAGGATAATCTACTCTCCAGGGAGGGTGGGCATCTCATGGCTAATTCAACCTGCTATCTATGGAAAACACTGTTTATGGTAAGCAAACTTGCTCTTTTCCATCTATAAGCAGGGCTGAATTATTTATGATTTGTGGGGAGCCCCAAGATGAAGACTGAAGCAATGCATTTACTGGTAAGCAACCTGGACTCCACCATGGAAAGCAGACTATATTTGTAATACATGATGCAGGATTACTTATCCAACCGTACTGTCCGAAATAGCTAGGCTATCTGAGCAGTAATGTATTGTGAAAGTATGCACCAATGAATAGGTAGCAGCTTTACAAATATCCTCAATGGGAACCTCTCTAAGATATGAAATTGAGGAACCTGTTGCTCTAAACTGGTGAGCTTTGACTGGATTAGTGAGATCAAGACCAGCTGTAGCAAAGCAATGCTGAATGCAGTTCATAATGCAGTTAGATAATGTGGATAAAATCCATATAGTTACAGTGATTCCAAGCCTATTTTGAATATAAGATACAAACAGCTGTGATGTTCTTTTGTGCAACTATGTGCAATGTTTATAGAAAGCCAGAGCCCTTTTGCAGTTTCAATTATGCAGGGCTTTGTCACCATCACAAGCATGAGGTTTGAAAGAAAGTAGGCAGTAACACTGATTGGTTTAAACAGAATGCTGACCCCACATTCTGAATACCACCTTATCATGGAAGAACAGCATATACAGAGAGTATTGCACTAGAGCTTGTGGCTCACTCACATGACATGTGGAAGTAACTACTACTAAAAAAACACTTTCAATGTTAGGTACTTGAGAGATGCCATCTCCATAGGCTCGAACTGAGATTGCATTAGGTGAGTAAGGACTACACTGAGGTTCCAGAATACTGGTGGTTTGCGAATTGGTGGATGTAAATATAAAAGGCCCTTCACAAACTTGGATACAAGAGGCTGCATGGAGATAGATACCCCATTCTTGGGGTGCAGTGCTGCTAAGATGTATTCGTACTGATGCTGTCATATGGACAGATTATAATAGAAAGTGAAGATAGGATAATAGGTGACTTGGCTCACAAGTAAACAGGTCCAGGTTGTGAAAAGCACACAGGTCAAATATCTTTTCCATTTGAATGAGTAACTGCATCTCATGGCCGGCTTCCTTGCTCAGAGGAGTCTGTCCTGAGGTTGAGAGAGTTTAGGGTTGGGTAAAGGAAAGAACTCTCTTCCTGAGAAAGGAGACATGGATTGTCTCCTAGATGTATGGGAAGTCTAGTGGTGAGTTGCACTAGATATACATACCATGCTTGTCTTGGCCATGCTGAGATGATCAGAATCATGGTGGCTTGGTCCTGCATGAGTTTCTGTACAGTTCTTGCTATAAGTGGTATAGAAGGAAAAGCGTACATGAAGTCTCCTTCCCAGGAAATCAGGAAAACATTTTGTGCCTCACACAGAGCACTGGATAGGTATGGAGCAGAATTGATATAATTTCTATTTTTGTTCCAACGTGAACAGGTCAATCCAAGGTTGACCCGAGTCTGAACAGATGGTTGGCTATGTAGTAACCACTCGTGTGGATGGAACATGTAGTAACCACTCGTGTGGATAGAACATTCTGCTGAGGCGATCCGCCAGAGTATCTGGTATTCTAGGCAGTTAAGTGGCCTGAATCCAATATTGCCCACTGCCATATGTGTAGGGGCTCCTGGCAGAGGATCCAAAATCTAGTTCCTCCCTGCTTGTTTATGTAAAACATGTCAACTTGATTATCTGTTTGAATCATGATATCTTTCCCTTGAAGGATGTGACTGAAGGTGTGTAGTGCATTGCAAATTGTTCTGAGTTCCAGTTGTAACCACCAACCAATTGCCAATATCATCTCTGGAGTGAGATTGCTGGATGTGCAGAAAAGCTGAAGAAGTTGGTTTCATTGCTTCCATAGTTCCCACTGCAGGCAACGCATGAGTAAACATGTCAGAGGGACTACACACATTGACGCTGCTGTGACACAAAAGCACTAGAAGACGGTGCACTGTTATGGTTGGAGAAGTTAGTAATGAGTTGGCAGTCTTGATCAATGTGGTTGCTCTATCCGAAGAAAGGAATGTTTGAATGTGCATTGAATCTATAATGGTTCCAATGAATTGTAGGTGCTGGGTGGGTACTAGGATTGACGTCTTGAAATTGACAAGGAATTCCCAGGGATTCTACAGCTGTGTGTAAATGTTCCTGAAGACTGTACCTTGTCAGGGCTGTTAGGACTCAGTAATCCAAATATAGGAATACTCGAATCCCCTGACATAAGTGAGACAATACCACTGCAAGATATTTTGTGAAGACGCGGGAGGCAGCCACAAGTCCAAATGGAAGAAATTTGTATTGGAAGTGAACTGTGTCCATCTTGAAATAGGAAATATCAAAAAGAGTTTGTATAGGGATGTGCACATATGTATCCCTCAGGGAGCACATTTAGTCTCCCCTTTGAATGAAAGGAAGAATAATGCTCAAGGTCATTTAGAATTTTTCCCAATGAAGATGTAGGTTGAGATTTCAGAGCTTTAGGGTGGACGCAGTCCTCTATCTTTTTTGGGAATTAGGGAATATCGAGAGTAGAATCCATGACTGTATTGAGCAGGAGGTACTTTCTATATGACCTTTTGTGCTAACAACTGTTATACCTTATGCTGCAAAAAACAGATGATGGAACAACAACATGAGGAATCACTGGTTGTCATTTGAAATTGAGCTGTGGCAGACAATTTGTAGCACCCACTTGTGCTAAAGTGGTACAGTGCCTGTTTTGAATGCAAGAGGTAGTAGGACTGAAGCCCATATTCTCCATATAGCTTTCTGAACCAAATCACGATGAACCTGAAAGATGTAGTAGGCCAGATTGACAAACTAAAGAATAGCAAATCACCAAGAAGGGTTCTGAAAAAATGTGTAAACTAGCATTAAAATTGTCCATTGTATTTGAAGAGTGGAGGGTGGCAAATGTAACCAGATATTTAAAAAGCGCTCCGGGTGTGATCCGGGAAACTATAGACCAGTGAGCCTGACTTCAGTGCCAGGAAAAATAGTGGAAACTATTCTAAAGAACAAAATCATAGAACATATGGAAAGACATGGTTTTAATGGAATACAGTGAGCATGGATTTACCCAAGGAAAGTCTTGCCTCTCAAATCTGCTACATTTTTTGAAGGGGTGAATAAACATGTGGATAAAGGTGAATTGGTAGATGTGATGTATTTGGATTTTCAGAAGGCATTTGTCAAAGTCCCTCATGAGAGGCATCTCAGAAAACTAAAACGTCATGGGATAGAAGGTGATTTTTTTCATGGATTGCAAATTGGTTAAAAGATAGGAAACAGAGTGTAGAATTAAATAGTTTTCTCAGTGGAAGAAGGTAAACAGTGGAGTGCCTCAGGGATCTGTATCCGGACTGGTGCTTTTCAATATATTGCCGTACGGCCATACGGCCGGCGCCATTTTGCAATACGGCTCGAGTGCAAGAGGTCGTTCCCGGACCCCCGCTGGACTTTTGGCAAGTCTTGTGGGGGTCAGGAGGCCCCCCCCAAGCTGGCCAAATGTCCCTGGGGGTCCAGCGGGGGTCCGGGAGCGAATTCCTGGATGTGTGACGTCGGGACCTAGGAATCAAAATGGCGCCGGCGCTACCTTTGCCCTGTCACATGATAAGGGCAAAGGGCCATCGGCGCCATTTCTCTTCACAGCAGCCGTGGCCAGAGAGTGGGACATCGTGCCGGGATAATCGCGCCGGGACCCCAGGTCATTTAAAACATTTTGGGGGGGTTCGGGAGGGTGGGGGTTTGTTTTAAAGGTTCGGGGTGGGTGTTAGGGTTTTTTTGGTGTGCCAGTTTTCCCGCCCCCTATTTAACGATACAATACAAATGCCCCTGACGATAAATCGTGGGCATTTGTATTGTATCGTGCACTCTAACGATTTTGGACGATTTTAAAATTATCTGATGATAATTTTAATCGTTCAAAAACGATTCACATCCCTAATTTGGATACAGAGATTTTCTTTGTGCTGCTTAATAAAACAAAAGGGTGAGATATGGGATTGAAAGCTTAGCCCCTGAAGGAGTATGTCAGGGGTTAACTCTAACTTCCCTTTTCCCGGGCATACACTGGAGGCAGCAGGATTGTGTAAGTTTCAGCCTGCCACTAACTGAGACAGGAAATCTGTCTGACAAACAACCTGCCTGCCCCAAGAATAGATCTCAAACTGTAGCAACCCGAAACTGCTCCCTGCTTACTTCCTCTTGCACTTAGTCAGGTAGTTCAACACATCTTAAACTACTTCAATGTCCAGCTTATGACCTTTTCCCCTCCCGGCCTGCCAGCTTACGCGTAGTCAGCATAAAGGCCAGGAAGGACATTTATGGTATGACGCTGTAACATCCAATGAATGATGTATGTATTTGCAAGGACCCAATGATGTTATGACAAATCTGCATGCATGCTATGCTATGGAATGATGGACAATAAAAGGGGCCCCGGGGAAGGAGGAGGTGAGGTGACCTTCCCGGGGACACGCTTCACCACGAATCCTGCCTGATGTGTCTTCATTACAACACTTTGATACACTGAAAAAATCTGGAGTGCTATGGATAGAGCTGATTTTGCATTAGACAGCAACAAAAGAATGTCATCTGCAAAGAGTAAAGTTTTAACTTGAAGCTCATTGAATTGTATCTCTGTTACTTCCTTTGAGTTTCACAACTTCAGTATTAGCTGTTCCACTGTTAGTATGAACAATAAAGGATCTGAATACCCTTGTCGAGTTCCTCTTTAAAGATAAAAGGCCTCTAAGAACTGTTCATTCACTAGAATTCTTGCAGAGGGATTTGTATATGATAGTGTAATATAGTCAATGATCTTCCCATGAAAACCAAATTTCCTAAGAACTCTAAACAAAAAGGGCCATGACACCCTGTCAAATGCCTTTTCAGCATCGCAACTAACCAACAGGAATTCTGGAATGGATCTGTGTATACAACAGTCTAGAGCCAGACATACTTTATGAATATTAGCTGTAGAGCGCCTCCCATATTCAAAACAAGCTTGGACAGTGGATATTAATTTGGGCATAAGAAAATTTAATTGTTTCGCTATTATTTTGACATCAATTTTAATTTTCAAATTGTTAAGAGAAATGGGTCTGTACGAGCAAGGAAGCTGGCCATCTTTACCAGGTTTTGGTAGAACAACTATAGTTGCCTCCTTCATCATATCTAGCACTTTACCTGAAGTGCACATTGTCGAAAAATTCCAGTACCTCAGCTATCAAAATTTTGTAAAAAAAAAAAAAAAGTGCATCAAAGCCATCAGGGCCAGGGGCCTTCATAGATGGCAAGGAAATGATAGCTTCCCTAACTTCCCTCACCTCAATGGGTCAATTCAGTTTTGAAGGTATTTCTCTTCTAAAAACATATCCATCTCCAGAAAGTCCCCAGACTCATCTGCATATAAATGTTAATAATACCCAGAAAAAAACTTTCGCAATCTGTTCTATAGTTGTAAGGCTCTCTCCTTGTATACTTTTTATGGAGGAGAAAATTTAGATTTCTCTTGCCCTCTTAAAAGGTTCACAAGGAGTCTCTCAGGTTTATTTCCAAACTGAAACAGTTTGCATTTCATTTGCCATAGCAAAGATTCAGACTTGAGATGTAGCAAATTATTCAATGCATTTTGAACTGTTCTAAATTCCTTTATTCCTGCTCCATCTACATTTTTATCAAGATTACATTTACAGGCTCTTAAAGCCTTCTCCGGCTCACTTATATCTGCATTTAACTTTTTCTGCTTTATCAGATATAACAAATAATTTCCCCTCTTAAAACGGATTTAGCTGTTTCCCAGAAAAATATAGGCTTTTTCAAGTGTGTTGCGCTCACCGGCCGTGGGAGGCCGCGAGCAGCAACCCTACCTCCGGCCCCAGGGAAGCCACCCCAGCGCACCTCCGGGCCGCGCAATCCTCCTGGCCCTGTCGGGCCATCCCAGCCGGCAGCACCACTGCCGAAGCCTGTGTGCCCATCCGCCCCCCCCCCAGGCGCGTGCGCGCGATCCCTCGAAGCTCTTAAAGGGCCAGCGGCAAGAAAACCTCCCGTGATCCTGCCGATGACGTCAGGGCAAGGGGCTATTTAACCCTTGCCTGACCAAAAGGACCTCACCTTGGCAATGGATCTTACTCTTCAGTGTGTGTGTTGTCTGCTCCTGGTTCCTGCATTCCTGACTCCTGCTCCTGGTTCCTGCATTCCTATTTCCTGCTCCCGGTCCTTATCCTCTCTCCTCACCCCCTCGGACTACTCTCCTGGCTCTGACCCTGCTTTGTCTCTGGATTCTGCTTGTCTGCCGCCTGCCCCAACCATCTGCCTGTCTTGGACTATGCCTGGCTCCTCTCGTCTGCTGCCTGCCCTGACCTCTGGTATGCCTGACTTCATTCTGACCTTCTTCCTTCTGGGATTGGTTTCTCCAAGAGACCCGTGCCTAAGTCCTGCCGGCCCCGGTACCCAAGGGCTCAACCCGCGGGGAACGAGGGCTGGTAAAGGTGAAGGTTCTGTTGCCTGAAGCCGCTGCCTGACGACGAGGACCTACAGGGGCTTTCCCCTGGAGGAAGCGTCAACCTTGTCTTGGCTAGGGGTCCACTAAACAACAGCTTGCGAAGGCCATGGACCCAGTGGATCTTCCCGGCCTGCAGGTCATTCCAGGCCTGGCCCAAAAGATTCAGCAGCAGCAGCAGCACTGCCTCAAGGTGCTGGCCAGTACCATGGAACGCCTTGCGGCTCACTTGGATCCATCCACCTTGGCCAGTTCCAGTGCATCTGCATACCTGGCACCAGCTCTGCCCGCGGCTGCAACTGCGTCCATCTGCCTTCCGGCTCCTCCCTGGTACTCTGGGGATCTCAGACAGTGTCAGGGTTTTCTTAATCAATGCTTTATGCATTTTATTTTTTTGCAACCCGCTCAGTTCTTCAGCGACAACATCAAGACTATCTTTATTCTTTCCTTTCTGGATAGGAAGGCCTTGGCATGGGCCTCCTCACTATGGGAGCGAGGGGAGCCTATACTGCAGGACCTACAATGCATCGTGCAGAACTTCAAGGTCTTCGATGAGCTTGGATGCCTTACCACAGCCGGCTCAGACATCCTTCATCTCTGGCAGGGCACCAGGACTCTAGCCGAATACACTATCAAATTCCGTACCCTGGCGACAGAGCTGGGCTGGCGGGAGGACAGCCTCTGAAGCATCTTACTGGCGGGCCTGTCCCCCAGGATTAAGGCTGAGTTCGCTGCTCAAGACCTTCCTGATGGCCTGGATGCCCTCATAGACCTAGCAGGAAGAATCGACCGTTATCTGCAGCAACAGCTTCAAGAAGCTCGGCCACCCCACCGACCGGTTCAGCTGGCTCCATCCTTCTCACGCTCTCTGGCCCCAACATCTTCTACTGACCTGGGCTCCCATAGCTCTGAAGAGCCCATGCAACCGGGCCATACCTGCCTCTCTCCTGAAGAATGCAGCGGAGAAGTTCCCTGGACCTCTGCCTCTACTGTGTCAGGCAGGGCCACCTCTTGGCTCAGTGTCCAGTACGGCAGGGAAACTGCCAAACCTAGGCGTCAGTGGGGAGATGACCCTAGGTTGTGCCACTTTCTCTCCCCAATGCACTCTGCCCATCTCTGTCGTCCTTCCACACCTTATCTATCCTAGCTTGGTGCTGGTGGACTCTGATGCCAGAGGGAACTTTATCTCCAGCGAACTGGTGACCCAACTAGGCCTGCCTACCTCACTTCAGATCCCTCCAATCAATCTCCTCGATTCATGGAGAGCCCCTTTCTGGCTGGATTACCCGGGTCTCTGCCCCGGTCCATTTATGCAGCAGGGTTCTTCACGAAGAAACGACTCCATTTCTCGTCCTGGAGAAATCCATTCACCCCATCGTGTTGGGGTTACTCTGGCTGCAGGCACATTCTCCCCACATTGATTGGAGCACCCTCCAGCTGACCTCATGGGGGCCCCGGTGTCTTTCCGACTGCCTCCGCCGAGTTCAACATGTCCCAGCCTCCCTGGCTGCCACCTCCAGTGGCCTATCTCCCCAGTACACAGACTTCGAGGATGTCTTGTCGAAGAAGATGGCAGAAACATTTCCCAAACATGGGATCTTTGATTGTGCCATCGAACTGTTTCCCCGGTGCCATGCCTCCCAGGAGTCATGTATACCCCGTCCCTTCCTGAAACCCGAGCAATATCCCAGTACATTAAAGAAAACCTGGAAAGGGGCTTTATCCGGCCGTCCACTTCCTCCGCAGGAGCCAGGTTCTTCTTCGTTGCTAAGAAGGATGGGTCACTCTGGCCCTGTATAGATTATTGCAGCTTAAATGCCATCACTAGGAATGATCACTATCCTTTGCCCCTTATCCATGAGCTCCTGGATCTTCTGCAAGGGGTGACAATCTTCACCATATTAGATCATCGGGCGCTTACAACCTGGTCAGAATTCGGCCCGGCGATGAGTGGAAGACCACGTTCAACACCCGAGTCGGCCACTCCGAGTACCTAGTTATGCCATTCAGCCTATATAACACCCCCGCTATATTCCAGCACATAATGAATGAGGTCTTTCGTGACCTATTGCAGACCTCGGTGCTGGTATACCTCGATGAGATCCTAATTTACTCCAAGGACCTTCCATCTCATCGCCGAGATGTCTGATTGGTGCTCCGACTAAGGACCAACAAAACTCTATGCAAAACTTGAGAACTGTTCAAGTGAGAATCTCTCCCCTTCCTGGGGTATAATATCTACAGCACCGGATTCCATATGGACCCAGAAAAGATGGCCTGCATCCAGGAATGGCCCCAACCATCGGGCCTCTGGTTCCTACAGAGCTTCCAGGGGTTTGCGAACCTCTACAGACAATTCATCCCACCTATTCGCAGCTTGTGATGCTTCTCACCGCCCTCACTAAAAAAGGGTGAATCCCAAGCAATGGCTTCCGGACGCCATCTCAGCCTTTAATCAGCTGAAACAAGCCTTCCTTTGAGAAACCTGTCTATGCCACCTGGACCCCATGAACTTGTTCATTGTGGAGGTCGATGTCTCCACCACTGCTGTGGGAGCTGTACTGAGCCAGCATTCCAGCAATGGAGCCTTATTGCCCTGCTCCTTTTTTTCCCCGAAAATTTTCCCCCGTGGAAAAAAATTATGGTATTGGTGATAAGGAGTTACTGGTTATTAAGATGACGTTTGAGGAATGGGCGTCAGTTGCTGGAGGGAGCCCAGCATACATCATGGTGTATACAAACCATAAGAACCTGGAATACCTTAAAAACGCCCAACACCTGAACACCCATCAGGCTCGCTGGTCCCTATTTTTTAGTTGCTTCGACTTTGTCCTGAGATACAGGCCGGCTGCCAAGAACATTCAGGCTGATGCCCTCTCGTGGGCCCATGAAGCAGAAGAGTCCCTCAAAACCACAGGATACGTCATTGATTCAGCTTGCAATCTCCTGGCCGCCACCAAGCCTGTTCCATCTGGGAATACCGTGGTACCCCTGCAGCGCCACCAAAAGGTACTAGCCTGGGCCCATGATTCCCCCATCGCCGGGAACTAAGAGGACCCTGGAGTTGTTACAGCGGTACTATTGGTGGTCGCAGGTAGGAAGAGACGTCAAGGTTTATGTGGAATCTTGCCCGACATGTGCTCGTCAAAAACCCATGGTAGGGCGACCTTAGGGTCTGTTACAGCCGCTGCCGGCCCCAAGGAACCCTGGACTCACTTGTCTACCGATTTTGTGGTGGACCTTCCCCTCTCTAGTGGCTGTTGCATCATTTGGGTTGGTGTAGACCAATTTTCTAAGATGGCTCAATTCACAGCCCTCCCAGGGCTTCCCTCGGCTCCATAATTAGCCCAACTATTCGCTTCTCATATCTTCCGCTTACACAGCCTTCCTCAACACATCATCTCGGACCGGGGGTGCAATTCACTGCCAAGTTCTGGTTCGGGAAGACCTTCGGGTGGGTCTGATGGGAAACCCATAGATGACGAAGGGGAAGCCGTGGACCATTGTGAATGTGGAGAGTCTGGTCGATCGGGTTCTGGAATCGATTTTTCTCTTTGCTTTGGTGGTGGTGGGACCGTTGGGATATGTGGAGTAGAAATTCGAGATTGAGAACCCGGGTCCCTTGGGTGTAGCTCATCAAGATCATGGAAAAATGATGACAAAGCAAGAGAAATTTGAGAATTCGCCTTTGACACTAAAGTATGATGTGAAGACGTAGGAAATGGTTCTGAAGGAGGAGGTGATGCCTCCAGAGAGAATTCTTGAGAAGGGCGACTTGGTTCCATATGATGACTTGATTGAGATCTCAAGGAAGAGGACCAATTAGATTGAAAATCTCCCCCTCTGAAGAAAGTATGTCCACATCAGAAATTGTACCTGGCGAAGTAGCCAATTGGAGATTCTTTGTCTTGGCTTTTTTCTTAACATGGTGCTCTAATTGAGATGCACCCTGGGAAGAGGAGAGAGGTGAAGCTATAGTTGGGTCACCATGTTTTGCACGCTTCGCCGAAGCATGGCAGTGATGGTGTACCTGTTTTCTTTTTTGAACAGTGTGATGGGATGACCCCAATAGCGAAGCCGCTCTCCCTGAAGGAGCATCCGAAGCACCCAGCCTCTGATCTTCGCCTTGAAGTATCCTTGGCACCGATGCGCCACGAGATGCGGCGCAAGATGCGCCCTGTGTCATAGCGCCGTGAGATTTACCGTGCGCCGTTTTCCCATGAGGCACGTTGTGCGCCTTTGCACCGTGAGGTGCGTCGTGTGCCATTGCACCGTGGGACACGCCATGCGCCGTTGCGTCGTGAGGTGCGCCGTGAGATGTGTCATGCACCATTGCGCCGTGAGATGCGCCGTGCGCCATTTAACCATGCTTCGTATGAGCGCTTCTACCCTTCCCATGCTCCGAATGCTTCGGCGTCGAGGAGCGGGAGTGAGGGGGCACAGAGCCCTGTGTCCCCAACGGCGCAGTGGACGTAACTGATAAGGGAGTCGAAGCCTCGATCTCCCTTCTTGGCCTTGGTGGTAACACCGACCTGGCCGAGTCCCCTTCCAGCGATGTGGATTGTCATGGCTTGGTTTTCGTTTTCTTCGCCGGGCCCGGCGAGGAGAGGGTCCCGTAGGCGCGCAAGTTTTTTGGCGCGCTGTCTTTGGGCCCGGAGCGACATCTGACCACAGTCTCTGCAGGAGGCTGTGTCGTGCTCCGTGCCCAAGCAAATGTAACAATAATTATGCCCATCAGTGATGGACATAATTTTGCCACATTGGCATACTTGAATCCCGATGGCTTCGGAGCCATCACGAATCGAAAAAGTTGAAAAACTTTCGAAAAAATTCAAAGAATGAAGAGACGAGGAGAAGGAAACTCCGCCTGTGTGCAGTCCTGCTCGCGGAAAAAAAGAGACTGAGCTAAATTAAGTAATCGTGCGGGAACCTCACCGCGCATACGCACAGAGTTCAAAACTCTGAACTCTAGGAGAAGCTCCGCCTGCCGGTCGTGCGATGACGCTCCCAGACAGCATGGCTAATTCAGTCTGCTATCGCCAGGAAATCCGAGATACTTCAAATGTCTGGGGAAGATCTCGATATGGATGTAGGCATCCTTCAGATCAAGAGACCATAGTCTGTCCCCTTTGTGAAGAAAAGGGATCAAGGTACCCAGGGAAATCATCTTGAAACTTTTCTTTTTTAGAATTTTTTCAAGACCCTTGGGTCTAGGATGAGATGGAGTACTACAGTTTTTCTTTGGAATCATGAAGTAGCCTGGAGGAAAATTCCAGTCCTCTTTTCCCTGGTGGTATGGACTTGACCGCTCTGGCGTTTAAGGAAGAAAGCTCAGAAAACAGCATCTCCTGATGAATCTACAAGACCCCAAGATGGCCTCAGGTGGACATCCAATAGATTCAGTTTGTACCCTTCATGAATAATGCAGAGGAACCATTGGTCTGAGGTTACAATCGACCACTGGTTCGTGTAGAACTGCAACATGTTTCCAATCAGAAGATCCTGTGGCACGGGTACTAGGATCTTGGCTATGCACTCTACAATCCATTCAAAACCCCATCCCAGGAGTGGGTTGGAATGCTTTCTGGAGCTTAGGTGCCCTCTGCTACCTAGGTGGTTAGCATGGAGCCTGCCTCAACCAGGACCAAGAGGGCAGAGAAATCAGAGTTGCTTACCTGTAACAGGTGTTCTCACAGGACAGCAGGATGTTAGTCCTCACATTTGGGTGTCATCATCAGGATGGAGCCCAATCACAGAACACTTTTGTCAAAGTTTCTAGAACTTTGACTGGCACCTATTGGGCATGCCCAGCATAGCACCAACCCTGCAGCCGGCAAGGGTCCCCCTTCAGTCTCGTCTTATAGAAAAAGTACATGCGAAAAAATAAAATAAGAAAACGTAAGCGAACCCAACTCCGCGGGGTGGCGGGCGGGTTTCGTGAGGACTAACATCCTGCTGACCTATGAGAACACCTGTTACAGGTAAGCAACTCTGCTTTCTCACATGAGAAGCAGGACGGTAGTCCTTACATATGGGTGAGTACCGAGCTGAGGATGCCCGAGCAATGCACCAAATGTACCCAAAGACGTGCAATAGGCACAAGAACAGGGGTGAAATTTGGTAAAGGGCATCCTGAATCCCAATGGGTTGGCAGAAGGATGTCGGTACCTCAGTTCAAAAACAAGTTGCGTAGCACTGACTGGCTGAAGATGGAATCTTGTCTGCCAGCCTTGTCTAAACAATAATGGGCTGCGAAGTTGTGGAGAGAACTCCAGGTAGTAGCCTTACAGATGTCAGCAAGCGGCACCGAGCGTAGGTGCGCTACTGATGTTGCCATGGCCCTAACAGAGTGTGCTTTAACACGGTCTTGTAGCGGAATGCCAGCCTGTTGGTAACAAAAGGAAATACAGTCCACTAACCAGGAGGAGAGAGCCTGCTTACCCACAGGTTTGCCCAATTTGATGGGATCGAAGGAAACAAACAATTGGGTGGATTGCCTGTGGG
This sequence comes from Rhinatrema bivittatum, assembly GCF_901001135.1. Lineage (NCBI taxonomy): Eukaryota > Metazoa > Chordata > Amphibia > Gymnophiona > Rhinatrematidae > Rhinatrema > Rhinatrema bivittatum. The sequence continues at coordinate 277,618,939 of NC_042619.1, read as the reverse complement.
CAGCTGTACGGTCTAGATAAAAAGCTAGAGCACGTTTACATCAAGGATATGCAAAGCCCGTTCTCCTGGGTTTGAGTGGGGCCTGGGAAAGAAGGAGGGTAGTATAATGGATTGTTTGACATGAAACTCCGATACTACCTTAGGCAAAAACTTAGGGTGCGTGTGGAGTACCACCCTATCATGCAGGAGTTTAGTGTAAGGCTGGTATGCAATTAAGGCCTGTAACTCACTAACTCTGTGAGCAGATGTGATCGCCAAAAGAAAAATCACCTTCCAGGTGAGATGGCGGAGATCACAAGATTGGAGAGGCTCAAATGGCAGTTTCATGAGCCGCCCCAAAACCAAATTAAAGTCCCTAGAAGGGGCTGGTGTTGTGCCTCTTGGCCACGGGCGGCTGCGGTCGCGACCCCTACCTGATTCGCGGCATTGGGGCCACCGCGGCAGCATCGGGAAGGCCACCGGAGCCCGGCTCCTTTCACTCCCACACCTCGGCACCATCCCCCGTGGTAGCCGCCGGTGGGGCAAGCGCCCCAGGCTTCCCCTCGCGGCCTCTGTCCACTCTACGCCGCTCCCGGGATCAAAGATGGCCACCCTTCCCTTAGGCGCGAGGCCGCGCCTCCTCATTGGATTTAAAGGGGCCTCGTCCCTCAAATTGACATCACCTGTGCCTGATGGGCCAGGCACAGGGAAGTATATAAGCAGCCTTCCTCTACTCACTTGCCAACTTGCATGTGGTGTAGTGCCTAAGTTGAGAAGACCTTGATCCTAAAGTTGAGGGTTCAAGCCTGACTCTTGGTGCTTCCTAGAATTGATTCCTCGCTTGTGGGTCACAACCTGCACTTCCATGAATCCAAGAACACTCGTTTCAAAGCTCGAGGGTTCAAGCTCCCACTTCAAGAATTCCAAGAACATCTACATTGATAGGAATGCAGAACATCTCTGACCTGTTCAGCTGCTCACCCCAGATCTCACTCCTGTTGATTGGTTCTGTGTCTGACGATTCTGTCTGGTCCTGCTTGTTCCTCTGATGGCCAGAGACATGGCCCGGTAGGATGAAGATCGAGCACTGTGATGAGTCTGCTTGCTATGGTGAGTCTCCTGGTGCCTCAGGTTCCTGGTTCTTGATTCCTTCTCAGTGATGCCTCAGAATGGCAAGCGATGAACCTTGGGTACTCGACCTCAGACTTTTTCTGGACCATCCGTCTTCAAGGGCCCACCTAAGTCCCAGCAGCCCGGGTCCCTACGGGCTCCTCCCTGGGGGGGGCTGTGGACTTCCAGTGGCGAAGATCCAGTTGGTCCTTGCTACGCCAGTCCCCAACTTCTCTTCTACCTCGCTGTCCACCTGAGGGGGGAATCTCAGGAGCCATTTCCTACAGGTCATACCAACCTCCTGTCGGTCCAAGGGTTCATGACCCTCCTGGGCATAACAGATTGCCAAGCCCATGAACTCAGCAGAGGGTCTGCCTGCCAGGTCATCCCCGGATGGCCCAACGAATGATGGACCAGCAGAAACCCCTTTGATGCCCTTGTCCTCCACAGTGGAGAGCCTGAATCAATGCTTCGAGGCGTTAAGGCCACTTTACCATCTCCGTCCATGGCTCCCGGGGCACGCTCAGTGATTCGCCTGCCCGCCTACACCACCACGCTTTTGCGGGAACCCCGGACCTGTAGGGGTTTTCATTAACCAGTGCAATATGCACTTCTGTTCTACAGCCGACCCTCTTTCCCGATGACGCTACCAAGACCACCTTCATTCTCTCTCTCCTTGAAGGGAAGGCCCTGGATTGGGCTTCCCCCGCTGTGGGAACGGGATGACCCCCATCCTGAGTAATTTGAGAGAATTCTGGGAGCTTTTCCGAATGGGTTTCGGTGATCCCACTCAGGAGGTTTCCGCCGGTCCAAGCTTCTCCAACTGCATTAGGGTTCAAGTTCCAGACCCTCTCTTCAGAGCTCGGTTGGGGCCCAGACTGCTTACGAACCATCTCTCTACAGGGACTCAGCCCTAGAATCAAGGACGAGCTCGCAGGCCGGAGCTACCCAGGTCCTTGAAACGCCCTCATCGACTGGCGGGGGCGTACTGATAGGCACCATCAAGAGGCCCAGATGGCCACGAAAACCTCGACACCTTCTAGATGCCCACGGCGCTCACCGTCTCCTAAATGTGAATCAGGAGGGCCCCGAACACCGACCAACGAACCCATGTAATTGGGCCGAGGGACGCTCTCCACGCAGGAGCGTCAAAGGCGAATCAGAAACGGTCTCTGCCTCTACTTTAGTGCGGTGTTGCGGGTCACCAATTAGCCGCATGCCCGGTACGGCCAGGAAACTCCCGGGCCTAGGACCTGATGGAGGTCTCTTCCAGGGCCTAACATCACCTGCACCTCCACTAACCCTACCAGTTGCACTGACATCTGGGGACAGCGAATTCCATACATTAGCCCTGGTAGACTCAGGAGCCGGGGGCAACTTTATTATGAAGAGTCTAGTGGAGCACTTAAAAATTCTACAGATTCGCACCCAAGCCCCATTGGTCATCTCGTCTATCCAAGGCAAGCCCCTCCCGGGGCGAGTGACACACCTCATGGAAACCGTCCAACTGCGGGTTGGGCTTCTTCATGTCAAGCGGATTTCCTTCCACAACCTGGAACACTCCATACACCTTGTCGTCCTGGGGCTTCCCTCGCTCCAAAAACATTGTCCCCAGTTCGACTGGAAAATCTTACAGCTAACCCAATGGGGGCCGATTTGTCACGACAATTGCCTCCACCCGGTAGTTCCAGTGCAATGCTCGACCGCTCTTGCCAGCCTCCAAGGCATGCCGGCCGCCTATGCCGCTTACTCTGACGTCTTTTCCAAGCGGCCTCACCGACCATTCGACTGCGCCATTAACCTTCTTCCCGGCACAGAACCTCCTCGGGGACGCACCTATGCCCTTTCACCCTCAGAGACTCAAGCTATGACCCATTACATCAAGGAAAATCTGGAGAGGGGCTTCATTCGCAAGTCGACATCCCCGGCGGGGGCTGGTTTCTTATTCGTGTAAAAAAAGATGGAACCCTTTGCCACTGCATTGACTACCGGGGTTTGAAATCCATAACTGTCAAGGACCGGTATCCTTTGCCCCTAATCTCCGAGCTCTTTGACTGCCTCCAAGGCACGAAAATCTTTACCAAATTGGACTTCCGGGGAGCGTATAATCTGATCCGTATCAAGGAGGGAGACGAATGGAAAACGGCCTTCAATACCCGAGACGGCCATTATGAGTACCTAGTAATGCCATTCGGGCTCTGCAACGCCCCGGCGGTGTTTCAAAACACCATGAATGAGATCTTCCGAGACCTGCTATACCGTTATGTGGTCATATACCTCGATGACATTTTAATATTCTCCAATTCCCTCACTACTCACCACCAGCACGTCACCCAGTTATTACAACGACTGAGAGAAAACCAACTCTACGCCAAGCTCGAGAAATGTCTCTTTGAGCAGGAGGCTCTTCCATTCTTGGGTTACATTGTCTCCAGCGAAGGATTCCGTATGGACCCCCAGAAGCTAAAGACCATTCGAGAATGGCCCCAACCATCTGGGCTGAAATCGCTTCAACGGTTTCTGGGGTTCTCCAATTACTACTGCTCATATATCTCCCATCATCGCACCCTTGACGGCCTTAATCCGGAAAGGCGCTAACCCCAAAAACTGGCCTCCCGAAGCTGTAGCCGCCTTCCTCCGTCTTAAGGAGGCGTTCCTTCGCCAGCCCTGCCTTCACCATCCTGACCCTCAAACGTCCATTATTATTGAGGTGGATGCATCCTCTGAAGGCATAGGAGCCGTTCTGAGTCAGAACTTGGCCCAACACAAGCCACACCCATGTGCCTTCCCTATCTGCCAATTCTCCCCCACAGAGAGAAACTATGCTATTGGCGATAAAGTTTTTGGCCATCAAAATGGCCTTGGAGGAATGGCGTCCTTTGGTTGGAGGGAGCTCAACATCCGTTCACGCGGTCCTACACGGAACCACAAAAATCTTGAGTATCTGCATCGGGCACAACGCCTAAACCCCCGACAGGCACGATGGGCATTATTCTTCATCCGATTCAATTTCGTCCTGCGTTATAGGCCGGCCGTCAAGAACCTTAAGGCCGACGCCTTGTCCCAAGTCTTCGAGACTACAGATACTCCAGACTCCCCTCAATTCATCATTGAGCCATCATGAGTCCTGCTATCCGCCACCACGACTTTTCCTCCCGGGAAGACTTTTGTACCACCACACCTACGGAAACAAGTCCTGGCATGGGCCCACGACTCCTGCTGCTCAGGCCATCCAGGACAACATCGGACCTTACAGGCCCTTCGCCGCTACTATTGGTGGCCCAAGGTCAACAAGAACATTGAATCCTATGTAGAATCCTGTCATCTGTGTGCCCATCAAAAGAGGATTCCAGGTTCATCTCCAGGCTTACTCCAGCCCCTACCAGTGTCTACCGAACCCAGGACTCATATTTCGATGGACTTCGTGGTCGACCTACCTTCATCTGGTGGTAACACCGTCATCTGGGTAGTCATCGACCGATTCAGCAAGATGGCACATTTCATACCACTCCCAGGGTTGCCATCCGCACCCCAGTTGGCTCAGCTATTCGTCCAACACATTTTCAAACTGCATGGGTTACCCAAAAACATCCTCTTGGACCGAGGACCCCAATTTACCGCAAAATTCTGGAGGGCGCTGTCAGAAGTTTGATGTCACCTTGGATTACACCTCTGCATACCATCCTCAAACCAATGGTCTAGCGGAGAGGACAAATCAAACTCTCAAGCAGTTCCTCCGCATCTATGTTAATGATGAACAAGATGACTGGGCAAGTCTACTCCCATGGGCCGAGTTCACCTTCAACCCGCACCCTTCTACTGCCACTGGATCTTCTCCCTTCCAGTTGGTTTATGGGAAGCAACCCCGGCTGCCTCTGCCTGTTCCCATCACTGTCACGTCTCCGGTGGCCCAACTCTCTGCGGACAAACTACATCGCCTCTGGATCTCCACCCGGCATGCCTTGCTCAAAGCCATCCAAATGGCGAAAAAATACACTGACCGTCGGTGACGACCGTGTCCTCCTCTGAGACCCGGTCAGAAGGCATGGTTGAGTACGCAATTCATCCGGCTAAAATTACCCTCAACGCGACTAGCTCCTCGGTTCTTTGGACCATTTCCCATCCTCCGTCGGATTGGTGCGGTGTCCTATCTGCTTCAACTACCATCACTTAAAATCCATAACACCTTCCATGCCTCGCTTTTGAAGCCACTGGTGCTGTCCTGGCCTCCAGCACCTCAACCCATCGCTTCTGAAGATGACACCACATACCAGGTCCGAGAGGTGTTGGACGTTCAGAAACATAGGAAAAAATGGGAGTATCTACTCGCCTGGGAGGGGTTCAGCACAGAAGAAAATACGTGGGAAGCGCTAGCCAACATCCTAGATCAGAACCTTCTTGATCAATTCCAACTGGACCATCCGTCCAAACCCAGGCCTCAGGGGAGGCGCCCTAACGGGGGGGGGGGTACTGTTGTGCCTCGCGGCGCGGCCGCAACCCCCTACCTGATTTGCGGTGTCGGGGCTGCCGCGGCAGCATCGGGAAGGCCACGGATCCTGGCTCCTTTCACTCCCGCACCTCGGTGCCAGCCCCTGCAGTAGCCGCCAGTGGGGCAGGCGCCCCAGGCCTCCCCTCGCGGCCTCTGGCCGCTCTATGCCGCTCCCGGGATCAAAGATGGCCGCCCTTCCCTTAGGCGCAAGGCCGCGCCTCCTCATTGGATTTAAAGGACCTCATCTCTCAAATTAACTTCACCTGTGCCTGATGGGCCAGGCACAGGGAAGTATATAAGCAGCCTTCCTCCAGTCACTTGCCGACTTGGCATGTGGCGCAGTGCCTAAGTTGAAGAGACCTTGATCCTAAGCTTGTGGGTTCAAGCTCCCACTTCAAGAATTCCAAGAACATCTACGTTGATTGCAACTCGGAACATCTCTATTCTGTTCAGCTGCTCATCCCGGACCTCGCTCCTGTCGATCGGTTCCGTGTCTGACCGTTCTGTTTGGTCCTGCTTGTTCCTCCGATGGCCAGAGACGTGGCCCGATAGGACGAAGATTGAACACTGTGACGAGTCTGCTCGCTACAGTGAGTCTCCTGGTGTCTCAGGTTCCTGGTTCTTGCTTCCTTCTCGGTGATTCCTTGGTGTGTGACTTCGGACCGGCAAGCGGTGATTCCTCGAAATGTGACTTCGGACCGGCAAGCAAAGAACCTTGGGTACTCGACCTCGGACTTCTTCCGGACCATCCGCTTTCAAGGGCCCACCTAAGTCCCAGTGGCCCGGGACTCTACACACTCCTCCCAGGGGGGGCCGTGGACTTCCAGTGGTGAAGATCCAGTTTGTCCTTGCTCTGCCTCCACGCCTCTTCGCCCTCTCGGGGCCCAGCTGAGTCTCCACCAGCAAAGATCCAGCCAGTCCCAACCTCAGGAGCAATCTCGTACAGGTCATACCAACCTCCCGTCGGACCAAGGGTTCACGACCCTCCTAAGCATAACAGCTGGAAGGTGCAGTGGAGGTTTAAGGTGGAGCAAACCCTTCAAAAAGCGTGATATAAGGGGTTGCACTGAAAGAGGTACATCCCCGACACTTTTGTGGAAGGCGGCCACCGCACTGACATGTACCCTTATGGAAGAAGTTTGGATACCAGACTGAAATGTGCCAGAGGTAGTCTAAAATCTTCGTTGTGGAAGAAGTGAAGGGATCCATGGACATGGAAGTACACCATCCCGCAAACCTGTTCCATTTGTAACGATAAGACTGCCTTGTGGAAGGCTTTCGTGAAGCTACCAGGACACGGGAAACCGGCTCTAAAAGGTTAAGAGGTTGAAGTATTAACCTTTCAACATCCAGGCAGTCAGGAAGAGGGCCTGGAGGTTGGGGTGACAAGGCAGCCATTGCTCTGAGGGATCAGAAGCAGGTCCTTCCCCAGAGGAATGTTCCGGTGCATCAATAGGTCTTGGAGAATTGGAAACCAGACCTGGCGTGGCCAATGAGGGGCTATGAGAATCATTAGTCCCTTGTCCTTTCGTAACTTCATGAGAGTCTTTGAAATGAGTGGAAGTGGAGGGTATGCATAAAGGAAACCACTGGTCCACGAGAGGGAGAAAGCGTCTCTTGGCTGAAAGTGTTGGCTACAAGTGAGGGAGCAGAAGTTCTCCACCTTGCGGTTGTGGATCGATGCAAAGAGATCTATGTGGATAACCCCAATGTTGGAACAGTGAGTCCGCTACAGTGGGGTTGAGGGACCACTCGTGCGGTTGAAAAGTGCGACTCAGCTTGTCCTCCAACACATTGTCCACTCCAGGCAAGTAGGTGGCCCTGAGGTACATCGCGTGGGAAAGGGCTTCCATCCATATCTGTGCAGCTTCCTGACATAGGAGGTAGGAGCCCGTTCCCCCTTGCTTGTTGATGTACCACATGGCCACCTGGTTGTCTGTTTGAATCAGGATGACCTGGTTGGAAAGGTGATCCTGAAAAGCCCTGAGAGCATATCTGATTGCACGAAACTCCAGGAAATGTATTTGGTGTCTGGCTTCCTCTGGAGACCAAACGCACTGAGATTGGATGTTTGAAACATGTGCACCCCAGCCGAGGTTGGAGGAATCTGTTGTCAAAGTTATTTGAGGTTCTGGAGTCTGAAATGGAAGGCCTTGAAGCAGATTGGATTGGTTTATCCACCAAGCTAGCGATAAGCGGAGCTGATTGGAGATATGGACAGTGGTGGACATTGGCTGAGAAGACTGAGTCCACTGCGATTTTAGTCCACTGCAGTATTCCCATGGCAAGGCAAGGCAAGCCATGGGAGTGACATGCAACGAGGAGACCTTATGACCCAGTAAAATGAGAAGGTGACGTGCAATTGAGTGTTGTCGAGACTGTAGTCGATGGGCCAGAGAGGCGAGGGTGAAAACTCGATCCTGAGGTAGGAAGGCTTTCACCTGCAGAGTGTCCAAGGCGGCCCCTATGAACGACAGGGTTTGAGAGGGAACTAGCCTGGATTTTGGATGGTTTATGAGAAATCCAAGGGAGATCAGGGTACGGCATGTGAGATGTCAGTGCAGTTTGCTGAGTGGGTGTCCTGATTAACCAGTCGTCGAGATAGGGATAGATTTGGACACTTTGACTCCTGAGAAAAACAGCTACCACTACGAGGCACTTGGTGAAGACTTGTGGGGCAGATGCTAGGCCGAATGGTAACACTCGATATTGGAAGTGTCTCGGGCCTACTAGGAATCGCAGGAATCTGCGATGTGATGGAGTAATGGCAATGTGTGTGTAGACATCCTATGGGTCTAGAGAGCAGAGCCAGTCTTCCCTTTGGAGAAGGCGAAGAAGAGAACCCAAGGTTACCATCTTGAACTTTTCTCTTTGTAGGTATTTGTTTAAAGCATGAAGGTCCAGTATTGGGTGAATGCCACCTGACTTTTTTGGTATCAGGAAATACCGGGAATAGAAGCCTTGTCCCAGTTGGGAGAGGGGCACTTGTTCTATTGCTCGGGACTGGATGAGGAGGGATACCTCCTGCTACAAGAGTGGTCGGGTGTTCCCCACGTCAGCCGAGGTGGGGAGTCCGGTGGAACAGAGAGGAAGTTGAGGTGGTAATCTTTGGTTATTATGGCGAGCACCCACTGATCTGTGGTAATAGTGTGTCATGGTTTGGAGAAATGGCATAACCAGCCTCCGACGGGGATTTTTGGAAGTGAAGGTTGGACACTGCTCTCTATCAAGAAGTCAAAAACCAACCGCTGGACCTGGTTGGGTGCTAGCTGTGACTTCTGTATCCAAGGTGGCCTGGATTGGCCTTTTTGATAAGGTTTTGCAGGCCTACCCCTGGACGCCAAGGGATAGTATCTCCTTTACCTGTAGACTTGACTCTTGGAGTCTCTTCTGTAAGGTCTCTTAGAAGAGGGATCAGAAGGTAGTAGGGATGTGAATCGTGTGCCCGATCGTCTTAACGATCGGGTTCGGCTAGAGGGGGGAAAAAATATGATCGTGGGTGATGTGGGTGATGTGAATCGGAATTGGTTCCGATTCACATCATTATTTTTTTTTTTTAGTGAGGCCCGGCCCTTTAAAATTAACCCCTTACCTTCCCCCACCCTCCCGAACCCGCCCCCCAAAGTTTTTTACGAGTACCTGGTGGTCCAGTGGGGGCGCGGGGACCGATCTCCCGCTCTCGGTCCATCGGCGCCATTTTGGCTGCCACTCAAAAATGGTGCCGATGGCCCGATAAAAAAAACAACCCACCCGACCCTTTAAAAACGACCCCTTAGCTTCCCCACCCTCCCGAGCCCCCAGGCTTAGGCATCGATCGCCTCGAGGGTGGAACCAAAGGCATCGTGCCATTGGCCGGCTCCTGTCACATGGTAGGAGCACTGGATGGCCGGCGCCATCTTTAAAGATGGAGGCGGCCATCTTTACGACGGCGGCGGCCATCTTTAAATACGGCGGTGGCCATCTTTAAAGATGGCGCCGGCGAGCCATTGCTCCTACCATGTGACAGGGGCTGGCCAATGGCACGGATACCCTGTCATATGGTAAGGGCAAAGGGCCATCGGCGCCATCTTTATGAGTGGCAGCCGACGGCCTAAGAACGGGAGATCTCTCCCGGGATCACCACTAGACCACCAGGTAAATTTAAAATGTTTTGGGGGGCTCGGGAGGGTGGGGGAAGCTAAGGGGTCGTTTTTAAAGGGTCATGTGGGTTTTTTTTTTTATCGGGCCATCGGCGCCATTTTTGAGTGGCAGCCAAAATGGCGCCGATGGACCGAGAGCGGGAGATCGGTCCCCGCACCCCCATTGGACCACCAGGTACTCGTAAAAAGCTTTGGGGGGGGGGGTTCGGGAGGGTGGGGGAAGGTAAGGGATTCGTTTTATAGGGTCGGGGTGGGTTTAGGGGTTTTTTTGGTGAGCCGGTTTTCCCCGCCCTCCCCCCTCCCCCGATTTACAATTTTTCACGATAAATCGGGGGAATTTCTATTGTATTGCGACTCTTAACGATTTTTGACGATTTAAAATATATCTGACGATTGTTTTAAATCGTCAAAAAATGATTCACATCCCTAGAAGGTAGTAGGGAGAGCTGGCGCAGAGTCTCTTGGTTGTCCTTGAGTTGAGCCACTGCTTCTTGAATCTTTTCTCTGAAAAGATAATCTCTCATGCAAGGCAAGTCAGCTAAGTGGTCTTGTACCTCTGGTCTGAGGTCTGAAGACTTTAGCCAGGCCCATCTTCTCGCAGTAATACCTGCCGCTGATACCCTGGAGGCAATGTCAAAGATATCATAAGCCGACCGCACTTCGTGTCTGCCAGCATCTAGCCTTTTTGAGCTAGGTTATGAAGCTGGTCCTGGAACTGCAGAGGTAGGGCTTCCGCAAATTTTTGAATCTTGGTGAATAGGGCCCTGTTGTACTGGGTCATATACAGCTGGTAGGAAGCAATGCGAGAGATGAGCATCGACCCATGGAAAATTTGTCTTCCAATTGAATCCAAAAATTTCTGTTCCTTTCCTGGAAGAATGGAAGAATGTGGTTGGGGCGTCGTGCCTTCTTTTGGGCTGACTCTACAACAACTGAGTGGTGGTCCAATTGAGTTTTCTGGAAACCAGGGGCTGACTGGACCAAGTAGGTGGCATCTGCCTTCTGGTTGACAGGAGCTACAGAGCCAGGATGCTCCCAATTTCTTTGTAAGAGGTCTAAAAGGACTTCATGAATGGGAATGGACATGATTTCCTTAGGAGGGTCAATGAACTGAAGAAGTTGCAACATCTGATGCCTAGAGTCCTCTTCCGTCTGGAGGTGAAAAGGAACTGTTTCCGACATTTCCTTTAAAAAATTAATGAAGGACAAGTCTTCTGGATAAGAACGTTTCCTTTCATCAAGAAGAGAGGGCTGTGAGGGCAAATCATCAGAATTTTGGGATGAATCATCGGTCCAGGGATCGTAAGGTTCGTCACCTGATCCCATGTGTTCTTCAGAAGGGAGTAACAGTGTTATCCCGGAAGGCCCAGGCTTAGGCATCGATCGCCTCGAGGGTGGAACCAAAGGCATCGATGGAGGCATCGAAGGCATTGAAGGTACCGAGGGAGGCATCAGAGGCATCGATGGTGGAACTGATGGAGCCGGCGACCTCGGTGGCTGTGTCGGTGGCAACACTCCGGAGGGTGGAATGGAGATTGATGTTTCCTTTCTTCTTCCAATGACAGGGGTATCAGTGAGGAAGGAACTGGGGCCATCGGTTCCCTTGGATCAACCAGTGGAAGGGCACTGACTAATGCCTCCATTCTTGCCAAGAGCGGTGCAAGCGCCATGGGTATCGGATCGGATCGGTGGCCGGAGAAGGAACCAGCATCGATGGAGGTTTGAGCCTCTGGAGTGCTTTACCGATGGCCTCTTGGATCATGCAATCCAATTCCTCACGGAAAACTGGGGCATGGATACCCAGGTCCGGAGTAGGAGGCAGCACTGGCGTAGCCGGAGGGTCCACTGGTGTCGGTGGAATCGCGCGGATCCTGGCACCTGTCCAGGTGGGGAACGCCTCGGTGACCCAGAGACAGAGGAGGACAAGGCCTTTTCTGTATGGGGCTTCTTTGTCGGTGGCTCAGGTGTCGTCACTGTCGAGGGCTTACCCGCATCAGTGGCCTGAGTTTTACGATGGCGGTGTCTGTGTTTCTCTCGATGTTCTCCTCGATGCGTTTCCTGAGGAGGTAGAGAGGGGGTCGACACCCTCGGAGTCGTCGAAGCCGGTCGGGCAGCAGCGGTTTCCCGGTGCTGGCGCAAAGTAGATGGTACAGGATCAGACGATGTCGAAGCTATCGATGGCATTGGGGTTTTTGGCCGAAAAAGAAGACCCATCTTCTCCAGCCTAGCCTTGCAACCCTTTGGTGTCATTTGGCCACATTTGGTGCAAGTAAAGACATCATGGTTGGACCCCAAGCACATCACACAGACCGTATGAGGGTCGGTGATGGACATCATTCGAGTGCAGTTAGGGCACCGACAGAAACTCGACGCCATGGCTTTGAGAAAATTTAGCCACGGTGCGGTTGATGGCCATTAGGCCGCGAGTAAAAAACTCGACAGGAATTGACTGCAAGTAAGTAAAAAACTTACCATTCGACCACGGAGCAAAGATACCGATAAGGGGACCCCTGTGGGGTAAAATGTTTTGAATTTTTTAAATAAAGTTCCATGAGGAAAAATTCCTGTCAGGAGCTCCTTCGCGTGGCTACTGCTGCACAGAAAAAAGAAGACTGAAGGGGGACCCCTGCTGGCTGCAGGGTTGGTACTATGCTACGCATGCCCAGTAGGTGCCAGTCAAAGCTCCATCCTGATGATGTCACCCATATGTAGGACTACCATCCTGCTTGTCCTGTGAGAATAGTGCCTCTTCAGGCAGAAGAAAGACTTCTTTTGCCTGAATCTCAGGTACCTCTTGGAAGAGGTTGGGTCTACAGTAGCCGTGAAGAGCTGTTGGAGCGTTGCACAGTGATCTGAATCTTTGCTACCGCATCCTTTTTTCGATCTCCAAAGAAATTCTCTCCAGTTCACGGCATGTCAGTGAGTCGCTCCTGCAGTTCTGGAAGGAGATCTGAGGCCTGCAGCCAGGTGAGTCTGCAAGCTCCGATCCATATCGTAGAGATTCTCAATGCTGCATCAAATATGTTGTAGGTCAAAAGAACTCTGTATTTCCCCACATTCCATAACCTTAATCACCAGTGACTGGAGGATATCTTGCAGCTTCTGAGAAAATTGCCGGCAACCTCCTACCTCTGTTTAAGAATGTTCTGCATATACTGGTACATAAAAAGCTGGTAGGTCACTATGCGGGCAATGAGCATAGTTCCTGAAAAACTTTCCTTCCAAGAGTATCGATGGCTCCAGGGTCCCTCCCAGGGGGCACTCAGGAGTAGGTCCTAGATTGCTTGGCTTTCTTGAGAGCAGATTCAACCACCTCCAATTGGTGTGGAAGCTGATGGTTTTTGAATCCATGAGCCTTCAGGACAAGGTATACTACATCCGCTTTCCTATTGATGGGAGCCACTGTGATGGGCTTCTCCCACATCCTCAACAGTAACTCCTGAAGGAGTTTCTGCATTGGGACTGCCATGATCTTCTTAGGAGGCTCCACATACTGGAGGATGTCAAATATCTTGTGTCTGGTATCTTCTTCCTTCTCCAAAGTAAACAGGATGGCTTCCGCCATCAACCTAATAAAACCTGCAAAGAAGAGGTCTTCCGGCAGAGACTTTCTTCTTCCAGGTGGAGTAGAGGGTTCAGAGGGGACACTGTCAGATGACTCATCATCCAAACCAACATCAGATCCCATACAGCCCCAGGAATATTCAGATTACTCCCCACTGCGACTGGCGAGAAGTGATCCCTGGGTTCTCGGTCCTGGACGAGCAGAATGGCTGGCCGATGGGACCTGGACCCCGAGGCTTCCCTTTTCATCGGGGGAACTTCCACCTCTAAGGAATTAGGAATGATCATCAGGGTGATTAGCAGTGAATCTGATACCCCCTCCGATCATTGTCGCTGTCATAGGAACAGACACCAGTGTCGGTAAAGCACTGAAGAGTGACTGCAAGGAGTTGAGCAGTGGTTTGAGGAAGGATAGTGCCATCCTCAGTGCTCTTGCACAGAGGTCTTGCAGTACCTTCACCAGGGCAAGCTGAACTCATCTCTCCAACTCTTCTTTGAACATCACTTATTCTAACACCTACTGGAAGGCAGTAGGCATGTCCATGTCCTCTTCAGAACCAAGAGGAAGATCAGTGGCAGACACCAGAACTGATGGAGACTGTGATGAACATCTGGATCATTTGGAGGATGAGCTCTCCTAACCACAGGGCCACTTCAGGGGTTTCTTAGCTGAAGCCAGACCATCTCCGTGCTCGACACTGTACATCAACTGAGACCAATGCCAATGCTTCTTCGGCTTCCCATAATACTCAGCATGCATCTTTCCAAATGCCAAGGTCAGAAAGGAGGATCCCAATGCCTTCTTTGACTGGAAGGAGCTGGACGATGGTCTATCTCCAGAGTTTTTACTGATCTTTGACACCAAGAAACAAATAGTGTCCCCCACCCCCTGATGTTGATGAACCAATGGCCATTGGGAGGCCCCATGGTCCTATGATGGTGATGTCTCTGATGCTGATGGAGCGGTCTTCCAGAGCCCGAAGAGATATTCCATTTATCTTCAGACAGGACCAGCATCCTCTGGGGGTCATCTGGATGCATGTGCAGCAACTCTGGACGTCATGTGATGCCCCCAAACAGAATACACATCTATCATGGGGATCCATGGTAGACATGTTCCTTGTGCAGAGGGGCCATTGTTGGAACACAGAGGACATGCTGGTTCTAAACAAAGGGATGCTAAATCAAACTCTATAGCGGTAGATCTATTGTTGGCTGGCAAGCACCGATGGTGCCGCTGCCCAAGTGAACCGACCACAAAAGAAAACATTTAAAAAATGATCAAAAAACTTTCCTAGGGATTCTATAAGGAAAATACTGGGTCCCCCGCAGCAACAGTAGAGAACTCCCAAAAAAGAGAAAGCAAATGTTGCTTACCTGATGTAACAGGTGTTCTCACAGGACAGCAGGATGTTAGTCCTCACAAATGGGTTGACATCGAGGATGGAGCCCACCACGGAAAACTTCTGTCAAAGTTTAACAGAACTTTGACTGGCCCCTACTGGGCATGCCCAGCACGGCACTGACCCTGCAGCCAGCAGGGGTCTCCCTTCAGTCTGATTTTCAAAGCTACAGGCAGTGCCTAAAAAGTAAAATAAACGAACCCAACACTGCGGGGTGGCGGGCGGGTTTCGTGAAGACTAACATCCTGCTGTCCTGTGAGAACACCTGTTACATCAGGTAAGCAACATTTGCTTTCTCACAGGACAAGCAGGATGGTTGTCCTCACAAATGGGTGAGTACCGAGTGAGGATGTCCTGACTTGCACCAAAGGCACCCAACGGCGTGCAAAAGGCACAACAACTGGGGTAGAATTTGGGAAAGGACATCCGCCACCCTACCGGGCAGGTGGAAGGGTGTTGGTACATCACGTTGGAAAAAGGTTACGCAAGACAGATTGGCCGAAGAATGGAGTCCTGCCTTCCAGCTTGTCCAAACAATAGTGGGCTGCAAAGGTATGGAGGGAACTCCAGGTTGCAGCTCTGCAGATGTCAGGAAGGCTGGCACCGATCGAAGGTGTGCTACCGAAGTCGCCATGGCCCTCACAGAGTGTGCTTTAACACACGGTCTTGAAAAGGAATGCCAGCTTGCTGATAGCAAAAAGAAATGCAGTCTGCCAACCATGAGGAAAGAGCCTGCTTACCCACAGGTTGTCCTAACTTGTTAGGATGGAAAGAGACAAATAATTGAGTGCTCTTTCTGTGAGAAGCTGTACGGTCTAGATAAAAAACTAGAGCCCGTTACAGTCTAGGGTATGCAGAGTCTGTTCCCCGGAGTTGGAGTGGGGCCTGGGAAAGAAGATAGGTAGTATGATGGATTGATTAATATGAAACTCCGAAACTACCTTAGGTAAAAATTTAGGGTGAGTGCGGAGTACCGCCCGGTCCTGCAAGAGTTTAGTGTAAGGCGGATAGGTAACTAGGGCCTGCAATTCACTAACCCTGCGAGCTGAAGTACAGCCAAAAGGAATAACACCTTCATGTGAGATATTTTAAGTCACAGGAGTACAGAGGTTCGAAAGGTGGTTTCATTAGACGACCAAGAACCAGATTAAGGTCCCAAGTTGGGGCTGGAGGACGTAAGGGTGGCTTCAGATGGAGCAAGCCCTTAAGAAAGCGTGTTACCAGGGCTTGTACTGAAATAGGGACACCCTCGATACCTTTATGGAAAGCGGCTACCGCACTGACATGCATCCTTATAGAAGAGGTTTTAAGACCTGATTCCGATAGATGCCATAAATAGTCCAAGAATTTCGAGATTGGACAGGAAGGGGATCAAGGGACTGAGAAGTGCACCATGATGTGTACCTTTTCCATTTGTATGAATAGGACCTTCTGGTGGAGGGCTTTCGTGAAGCTATCAGGACACGAGAACGGAATCCGAAAGGTTAAAGGTTGAAGGACTAACCTTTCAACATCCATGCCGTCAGGGACAAGGCTTGGAGGTTGGGATGGAGGAGCATCCGTCGTTTTGAGTGAGGAGATGCGGGTCCTTTCCCAAGGGAATGTGCCTGCGGATGGAGAGATCCTGGAGTATGGGGAACCATACTTGGCGTGGCCAGTAAGGGTGCTATCAGGATCATGGTTCCTCCGTCCTGGCGTAGCTTCACGAGAGTCCTCGACAGAAGAGGAAGTGGGAGGGAATGCATAAAGCAGACCGGTTGCCCACTTGAGGGAGAAGGCATCCCTGGGCCGAGAGTGTTGGCTCCGAATGAGAGAGCAGTAATTGTCCACTTTGTGGTTCTGAGGGGACGCAAAGAGGTCTATTGAAGGATAACCCCACTTGTGAAATAGAGAGGTCGCTACCAAGGGATTGAGTGACCACTCGTGTGGTTGGAAGACACGGCTCAGTTGGTCTGCCAATACATTGTCTACTCCCGGCAGGTAGGGGGCCCTGAGGTACATAGAGTGGGAGAGAGCTTCCGCCCAAATCTGTGCAGCTTCCTGACACAGAAGGAAGGAGCCTGTGCCTCCCTGCTTGTTTATGTACCACATGGCCACCTGGTTGTCCGTTTGGATCAAGATTATCTGATTCGATAGGTGAGCTTGGAAAGTTCTGAGTGCGTAGCGGATTGCTCGCAGTTCCAAGAAATTTATCTGGTGTTCGGCTTCCTCTCGAGACCAGAGTCCTTGAGTTTGGAGATCGTCCACATGGGCTCCCCAACCGATGTGGGAAGCATCGGTAGTTAGGATTATTTGGGGATCTGGTGGAAGAAAAGGTAAGCCCTGAAGGAGATTGACTTGAGTCGTCCACCAGGTTAAAGATAGACGTAGCGCTTGTGTAATTGTGACAATGGAGGACAGGGGCTGAAGAGCTTGAATCCATTGATGTCGCAGAGTCCACTGGGTAAGTCTCATGACTAGACGGGTCATGGGAGTGACTTGAACCGAGGATGCCATGTGTCCTAGGAGAATGAGGAATTGGCGAGCCGTGGCAGTGTTTTGAGACTGGAGCTGGCGAGCTAGGGACATGAGAGTTTGGACCCTTTGAAGCGGAAGGTAGGCCTTTGCCTGTAAGGTGTCCAAGTCTGCCCCAATGAAGGATAAGGTTTGAGATGGGACTAAGCAAGATTTCTCGTAATTGACAAGAAACCCTAAGGAAAGGAGTGTGTGAATTGTCAATTTTAGGGAGGATTGAGCAATCTGAGGAGTGGAGGCCCTGATTAGCCAATCGTCCAGGTAGGGGTAGACGTGGACACCTTCCTTCCTGAGGAATGCTGCTACCACGACGAGACATTTGGTAAAGACTCGTGGAGCAGACGCCAGACTGAAAGGTAGTACCCGGTATTGATAATGGTTTCGGCCCACCAGGAAACGCAGATACTTGCGATGGGATTGTGTTATCGCAATGTGGGTATAAGCGTCTTTGAGGTCGAGAGAGCACAGCCAATCCCCCTCTTGCAGCAGAGGGAGAAGCGAGCCCAGGGTTACCATCTTGAACTTTCCTTTTGAAGGTACTTGTTGAGGGCTCGAAGGTCCAAAATAGGACGTAGCCCCCCTGATTTCTTTGGTATTAGGAAGTACCTGGAGTAGAATCCCTTCCCTCGTTGAGAGGGAGGGACGGGTTCTATAGCATTGATTGCAGAAGAAGGGATACTTCCTGTTGTAATTGAGTCAAATGGTTGGTTAGACTCCATGCTTGAAGAGGCGGAGAGTCTGCCGGAAGAGTCATAAAGTTGAGGTGGTAACCCTGTGCGATAATTGCTAGCTAGCACCCACTGATCTGAGGTGATCTGTATCCAGCGTTGTAAAAAGTGGTACAGTCGACCCCCTACAGGGATGTCTGGAAGAGGGATCTGGCATGTGCTCCCTACAGGGAAGTCAAAGGCCCGCCGCAGGCCCAGGAGGTGGGGCTACAGTAGGTCTTTGCTTCCGAGGCTGGCGTGGCTGAGCTCTGTTGGAGGACCGTGCAGGTCGAGGCCTAGCCGATGGAGGATAGTAAACGACGTGGCCGAAAGAACGACTTTTTAGAGTCCTTCTTAGGTGGTTGTTTGGAGGACACCTCAGATGGAATGGATGAGAGTTGTTTCAACGTCTCGTGGTGATCTTTTAATTCAGCTACAATTTGCTGAATTTGTTCTCCAAACAAATTGTCCCCTAAGCAGGGTAAATCAGCTAGACGATCCTGGACCTCTGGGCGAAGGTTGGATGACTTTAACCAAGCCCAACGTCTGGCTGAGATGGCTGTGGCTGAAACTTTTGTGGAAGCATCGAAGATGTCATAGGCCGTTCTAATTTCGTGCTTCCCTGCCTCAAATCCTTTGTGAAGAAGGGCTTGAAGCTGTGGTTGGTATTGTTCCGGCAAGGTGTCAGCGTAGTCTTGCATCTGTTTAAGGATGGCTCTGTTATATTGAGTCATGTAAAGTTGATATGAAGCTATGCGTGAAATCAACATAGCTCCATGATACACTTTCCGTCCCACACTATCCAGGAATTTGTTGTCCTTGGTAGGTGGAGTGGAAGAGTGTGGCTTTAGACGCTTGGCCTTCTTTTGCGCGGACTCAACCACAACAGAGCGATAATCCAGTTGAGGCTTCTGAAATCCTGGTGCTGACTGGACAAGATATGTGGAGTCAGCTTTCTTGTTAACTGGTGAAACAGATGAAGGAGATTCCCAGTTTTTCTTTAAAAGATCCAGAAACACCTGGTGAATCGGGATGGAAGCGATGATTTTAGGAGCATCCAGAAATTGGAGCAGTTCCATCATCTGGTGTCTGTCATCGGTTTCAGATTGTAGCTGAAAGGGTACAATTTCCGACATCTTCCTTCACAAATTAATAAAAGAGAGATCCTCAGGAGGAGATCGTTTTCTACTCTCTGTAGGAGATGGTGGTGAAGGTAAATCTGTGTCAGAAGATGTATCATCACCCCAGGTATCGTAGGGATCATGTGGGGCTTGAAGCCCTGAAGGACCTGGTTGAGGATCCGAGAGCATCGAGTGAAATCTTGATGGCATCGGTGCTGCCGGTGGAACTGGGAATGGCATCGAGGGCTTCGGCGCTGCCGATGGAATCGGTGCCAGTCTTGGAATCGATGGAGCCGAAGGATAAATCGGTGGAGAGATACGAGAAGGCACCGATGGGACCATCCCGGAAGGGGGGAATCAGGAACGGTGTTTCTCCTGCCGATGAGAATCCTGTCGGAGACGTTGGTGTTGTCGGTGCTACTGGAATCACCGATGGAAGGGCCGTCATAAGTGCCTCCATGCGGCGTAGGTAGCGTGCTAGAGCTTCCACCAGAGGCTCGGTGGTCGGTTCCCTCCTCGGTGGCGGAGTCGGTGCTGGAGTCTGTGCGGGAGGCGGTGCCAGAATCGGTGCCGGAGACGGTGCCGGTGGAGGTTGGAACTTCTGCATCGCTTTCTCGATGGCCTCCTGGACCAGCCGGTCCAGTTCTGCCCGGAGACCAGGGGTAACGATACCCGGCTCGACGGGAGAGGGAGGCTGAGGCTGAGCCGGAGGGACCACCGTAACCTGGTGGGATCACGGCTCCCACCCCGAGAGGGTGAGGGTTTCCTCGGTGCCTGCGAATGAGACGTGGACGGTGCCAGTCTGACCGAGGCTTTTTAGTCGGTGGCTCGGCCTGTGCGGAGGTCGATGGCCTCTGGATCCTCGACGGGCCGAGACTTGTGCCGTCGATGGCGATGTTTGTCTTTCCAATCTCCTCGCCCATCGGGGAGGGGACAGGAGTCGACGGCGCGAGAAGTCATCGATGGTGGAACGGTCACCGGAGGGTTGACGGTGATGGGTGCAACTTCGACGGTGCCGGTTCCGATGACGTCGATGCTATCGATGGCGTTGGGGTGGGAGCATGGAAGAGGAGCCCCATCTTCTCCATCCTGGCTTTGCGACCTTTGGGTGTCATTAAGGCACATTTGGTGCAAGTCAGGACATCATGCTCACTACCTAAACACAAAACACAAACCCTATGGGGGTCTGTGATTGACATAGTCCGGGTGCAATCCGGACATCGACGGAACCCAGTCGCCATGGCCTTGGGCCAAAATTTAGCCGCGGGCTCGGTAATTGCCAACAGGCCTCGAGGGCCAAAATCGATGGAAGTCGATGAAAATCGGCAAAAAACTTACCGGAGTCCACGAAGTTGAAAAAAATTTGTCGAAGGGAGACCCCTGAGGGGCAAATTTTCTTCGGAAAGAAAAAACCGAATTCCTGTCAGGAACGTGGTAAGAAGAGCTCCTTTCGCCGCGTGGCAACTGCTTGCGCGGAAAAAGAAGACTGAAGGGAGGACCCCTGCTGGCTGCAGGGTCAGTGCCGTGCTGGGCATGCCCAGTAGGGGCCAGTCAAAGTTCTCTTAAACTTTGACAGAAGTTTTCCGTGGTGGGCTCCATCCTCGATGTCACCCATTTGTGAGGACAACCATCCTGCTTGTCCTGTGAGAATATTTCTTCCAAAAGTGAGACTGAGAGAGAGAAAAAAAACACAAACACTGGGCTTCACAGAAAAGGAAAGAGTGAAGGGACCCCGCATGGGTATGCTTGAGCATGCATTATGCTAATGAGGTTAAGTCATAGTTCTAGAAACTTTCACATAAGTTTTCCATGCAGGGCTCCATCTGATGATGTCACCCATGTGTGAGGACTGCCATCCTGCTTGTCCTCAGAGAAATTAAATTCTCAGTCTCTTTTGCCCTGTATGTTTTTCTTGATTAGATTGAAAGCTCTACCGAGCAAGGACTCTCTCTATGTTTTTATACAGCACTGAGTATGCTGAATATCGCTATAGAAATGATAAGTAGTAGTAGTAGAGGGTTGGGAGATGGGGATATTATTGCTAGGGGCACTTTTCCCACCTCTCATTGTCCTCTTTGTCTCTCTCTCCTTACCGATGTATGTGGGGAGGGGGAGGGTGTGGAGAAGAGAGGAAAGCTGGGAGGCATGGGTGAATGAGGGGGACAGCAGAAAGAAGGGGGAATCTGGTGGTATGTATAATGTGTGTAGGGGAGGGAGGAGGGGGAGCTGATGGTATAGGTTGAGATGTGTGTAGAAGGATATATGTGTGTAATGCGCACTTTGTCCTCCTACCCCCATGCACTTTCACTTTGTAGCTGCCTACTTTCCCTTCCCTGTGTGTGTGTGTGTGTATGTGTGTATATGTGGGGAGGGAATAGTGGTGTAGGGTTGGGTGTGTATATAGGGGAAGGTGATGGTGCAAGTGGGTGGTGGGTGCTGTGAGGGTTTGATGGTGGGTGAGGAGAGTGTGCGTACTCTATTATTAATATTTACTGTATTTAATATACTGCAAATATCCGAGTGGTTCACCAACTCAAGCCACATTTTCCTCACAAAGGAGTGTATTCCACAGTAAGGGGAGGAATCACTGTAGAAAAGCTATCTGATTCAGGAACTACAACTGGCATAGTTTGTTTAGATTCCGAAAGAATTAAGATTTTTGATAGGTTGGCGCCGATGGCACCAATAAGGATATGATTTCTTTGTTTGTCAATGGCAAAAGCGAGACTTCAGCACCAAGGATCAAAGGCATCTCAATTCTGGACACCAAGAAATCACCAGTGTGGACAGGCTCTATATCAGCAAATAACTGTTTTGGATATCTGTGATATCTGTGTTATCTGTGCCAAGACTTCTCTGAGTCATGGCGCTTAGCATGAGAAGACTCTGTTTTTTTTGCTTTAGGAGTTAGTCCAGAAGGGTAATGAAAATTCAAATATTCTTATGAAACCTCTGAATGTCAAGGCCCTGGGAGATATTCATGCATAGGCAGTGTAGTTAGGGACATCATGTGTCAGTCATAGACAATGAAGGCAGCAGTCATGGAGATCTGATAGCAGAGTTGCTTACCTGTAACAGGTGTTCTCCCAGGACAGCAGGATGTTAGTCCTCACATATGGGTGACATCATCAGATGGAGCCCTGTCACGGAACACTTTTGTCAAAGTTTCTAGAACTTTGACTGGCACACTGAGCATGCCCAGCATGCCACCAACCCTGCAGCCACCCTTCAGTCTTGTTTGTAGAAAAATGTACGAGCAAAAAATAAAATAAGAAAACGTTTTCGAACCCAACTCCGCGGGGTGGCAGGTGGGTTTCGTGAGGACTAACATCCTGCAGTCCTGGGAGAACACCTGTTACTGGTAAGCAACTGCTTTCTCCCAGGACAAGCAGGATGGCAGTCCTCACATATCGGTGAATAGCAAGCTACAGGCTGAATCATATGAATGAGGCCAAGCAGCACACAACATGTGTAACAGGCACAACAACTGGGGTGCTGTTGGCAAGGATGAGGTAGCCTGAAATTCACAGCAGGTCGAGGTAGGACGAGTTGGGTTTCTACACTGGGAATAAGTTTCTTAGGACAGACTGGCCAAAGACAGAGTCTTGTCATCCAGCCTTGTCAAGACAGTAGTGAGCTGTGAAGGTGTGGAGGGAGCTCCATGTCGCAGCCTTGCAGATGTCGGCAATTGGTACTGCATGATAGTGTGCTACTGACATTGCCATGGCTCTGACGGAGTGTGCCTTCACTCGTCCCTGCAATGGAAGGCCTGCTTGCTGGTAGCAGAATGCATTGCAGTCGGCCAACCAGTTGGAGAGTATCTACTTGCCCACCGCAACTCCAAGTTTGTTTTTATCGAAAGATACAAAGAGCTGGGTGGATTTCCTATGGACTGTGGTGCGGTCTAAATAAAATGCAAGAGCATGCTTACAGTCCAAGGTGTGCAGAGCTCGCTCACCCGGGGGTGAGCATGAGGCTTTGGAAAGAAAGTGAGCAAGACTATGGACTGATTTAAATGGAAATCAGTTACCACCTTAGGAAGGAATTTAGGGTGAGTGCGAAGAATCACCCGGTCATGTAGGAACTTTGTGTAGGGTGAGTAGGTCACAAGGGCCTGTAACTCACTTACCCTGCAAGCAGATGTGATGGCTACTAGGAAAAGTACTTTCCATGTAAGGTATCTGAGTTTGCAGGAGTGCAAGGGCTCAAAAGGAGCGTGCATGAGCTGTGGAAGGACAACATTGATGCCATGACCAGTGGCCGTAGAGGAGGCTTAAGCTGTAATAAGCCTCTCATGAAGCGACTCACCAGGGGTTGAGCCGTTATTGGGGCATCCCCTACTCCTTGGTGGTAAGCAGAGGTGGCACTAAGGTGTACTTGGATACATGTACACCTCTCAGATTCCAAGAGGTGCCAGAGATAGTCTAACAGATTTGATGTGGGGCAAGAAAAGGGGACCAAGCTCTTTTGTGTGCACCACAAGGTGCACACAAAACCATTTACAGTGGTAAGACCTCCGTGTGGAAGACTTCTGTGAAGCTACGAGGACTTGAGAGACGTCCTTAGAAAGATTGAGTGGTTATAGTATCAACCTTTCAACATCCAGGCTGTCAGAGACAGGGTCTGGAGGTTCGGGTGACGTAACTTGCCGTGATTCTGTGTTATCAGGTTGGGCAACATACCCAGGCGAATGGGTTCCTGGACAGAGAGGCCGAGAAGTATGGAGAATCAAACGTGGCATGGCGAATACAGGGCTATGAGTCTCATTAAGCTTATTAGCGGAATCAGAGGATACACATAATAGTAGGCCTGTGTTCCAGGGGCGGGCAAAGGCATCCATGGCTGGTGCTTGCCCGGGTCCCTGTGCAGAGAGAAGATGCTTTCCACTTTATGATTCTGACTGGGCGCAAAGAGGTTGATGGTCGGCTGACCCCACCGGTGAAGATTCTGCTTGCAACTGAGGGATCCAGAGACCATTCATGGGGCTGGAAACGTCAGAGCTGAGGCGGTCCACCAGTGCATTCGGTGTGCCCGCTAGATAAGAGGCTCACAGAAGTATGGAATGCAACATGGCCCAGGCCCAAATCTGCGCCGCCTCCTGGCAGAGCATATAAGAGCCCTTGCCCCCCTGTTTGTTCAGGTACCACATTGCAACTTAGTTGTCTGTTTGAATCAGGACAACTCTGTTGGAGAGGCAGTCCTGGAATGCATAAAGGGCTTACCGCATCGCCCGAAGCTCCAGAAAGTGATTTGATGGGTTGCTTCGGCTGTTATCCAAGTCCTTGAGTTTGAAGGCCATTGGACATGGGCTCCCCAACCTAGGTTGGAAGTATCCGTGGTTAATGTCACCTGAGGAGCTGGTTGCTGGAAAGGAAGACCTACTTGTAAGTTGGCTTTGTGTGTCCACCAGGCAAGGGACAGACAAAGCTGACTGGTGATGTGTACCAGGGACGAAAGTGGTTGAGTAGCTTGTGTCCACTAAGCTTTCAGAGTCCATTGTGTCACTCTCATGGCGAGGCGTGCCATTGGGGTGTCGTGGACTGTGGATGCCATATGGCCGAGCAAACTGAGTAGGTGGCTGGCCGAGGTTCTTTTTCGACAGCGGATAGAGCTGGCCAGGTTGGACAGCATAACCGCCCGGTTGTTGGGTAAGAATGCCTTGGCCAGGAGAGATGGTGAGATGATGGGATTTATGAGCCAGTCATCCAGATATGGAAAAACGTATACGCCCCTGCGGTGTAACAGTGCAACCATGACTACCAGGCACTTCGTAATCACTCAGGGTGCTGAGGTGAGACCGAATGGCAGTGCCCTGTATTGATAGTGCTTGTGACCCACCACGAATCGCAGATACTTGCGATGAGGAGGGAAGATTGCAATGTGGGCGTATGCGTCTTGAATGTCCAGAGAGCAGAGCCAATTTCTCTGTTGTAGCAGAGGAAGCATGGTGACTATGGATACCATTCTGTACCGTTCCTTGTGAAGAAATGTGTTCAAGGAACGGAGATCCAGAATAGGCAGGAGGCTGCCGGTCTTTTTTGGAATTAGTAAATATCTGGAGTAGAACCCTCTCCCCTACTGATGCGGTGGAACCGGCTCCACAGCTCTGGCCGACAGAAGGTTTGAGAGCTCTGACTCGAGTATTCCTGTGTGATCGTCCCAGCTCCGGAATGGATTGGGTGGGAAGTCCAGGGGTATTTTTGAAAAATTTAGATAGTAACCGTGGGTTATGATGGCAATACCCACTGATCCATGGAAATTGGGTGCCAATATGTTGCAAAGTGGCAAAGGCGGCTCCCCACTGGAGAATGGCTGCTGCTCTCTGGAAAGGAGTCAAAATCCAGCCTGTAGAGCTGGGTGCGGCCTAGGTGTTCTCGCTTGGCGTGCCTGTCCCTTCTGAGGTGCCCGAGCTGGTCGTGGCATGGGAAGCAGAAGGGAAATATTTGCGTGGCTGGTAGAATTGTTCCTGGTGTCCCTACGAGTGCTCCTGCGAGCTACGGAGGGAATATCTGGGGAGACAGTTGACAACTGACGCAGGGTCTCATGATGGTCTTTTAACTGGGCCACTGCGTCCTGGATCTTGTCCCTGAACAGGTTGTCTCCTGTACAGGGTAGATCTGCAAGTTTGTCCTGCACCTCCGGGTGAAGGTCTGAGGCCTTGAGCCAGGCCCAGCGCATAGCACTGCTACCCGCTGCCGAGGACTCTGAATGCTGTTTCAAAGAATCATAGGCAGCTCTGAATTCATGTTTGCCTGCTTCCAATCCTTTTTGTAGGATCGAGGACAAGGTTTCTTGTTGTTGCTGTGGTAATGTCTCTGCAATCTCCTGGACTTGTTTCCAGAGATTTCTATTATATTGGGTCATGTATAGTTGATATGCTGCTTTTCGCGCTATCAACATGGACCCTTGGAAAATTCTTCGTCCCAATGCACCCAATGCCTTTTGTTCCTTACCAGGGGAAGCAGATGAATGTGGACACAATCGTTTAGCTTTTTTCTGAGCTGATTCCACCACTGCAGAATGGTGGGGCAGCTGACTTTTCTGGAAACCTGGAGCGTGTTAGACTAGGTATGTAGCATCTGTCTTTCTGTTGACTGGAGGTACAGTACCTGGATGGTCCCACAGGCAGTGCAAGAGATCAAGAAGGACTTCATGCACTGGTATTGCTATTATCTCCTTTGGAGCATCTACGAACTGTAAGACCTCCGGTGGAAATGGGATAGTCTCAGACATCTCTTTGACAAAACTGGCAAAGGAGAGGTCTTCTGGAGGAGATTGTTGCCTCTCTTCCGGGGGTGAAGGCTCTGAGAGCAATTCCTCAGAAGCTTGTGAAGAATCATCTGAAGATACATCTCCCCATGGATCATAGGGAGTTTTCCCTTCCCCGAGAGGACTTCCTGATGGAGGAAGAATGCCAAAGCCGAGCGGGTGGGAAAGCATTGATGGATGCAGCACTGGCATTGAGGGAATCAGTGCTGACACTGAGGACACCAGGGCAAATGAGGTACGTTTGGGCACCAATAGCCCCAATGGACCTGGAATGGGTTCAGTCATCGGTGGTTCCCGTGGAGGGATCTGGCCGAGAACCGATTCTTCCTTCTCCGAGGAACCCAGTATTGGTATCGGGACCTACGGAGGCCTCGATGCACGACTCGGTGCCAGTGTGTCCAGTGGCACAGGTTGAGTCGGCAAGGCACTGATGAGCATATCGAGGCGCTCAAAGAGCGGTGTGAACATCAAGGGAGTCGGTTCCGGTGCCGGTATGGGGGCCGGCGCCGGCAGCGATTGGAAGCCTCGTAGGGCATTCAGTACTGCCTCTTGGACCATGTGGTCCAATTCCTCCCGAAAAGCCGGCATGGATGGCACGGCAACTGGGGTAGGAGGCAGGCTAGTCATCACCGGACCTTCCATGGGGGCCTGTGGAGGCTCGGTGCTCGCCACCGGTATCGGTGGGGAACACCTATGGGTCCCGGGTCCAGAGGAGGATGGGGGCTCCTCTCCCCGGGCCCTCTTCGCAGGCGGCTCGGTGAAAGTCGATGCCGCTGCAGTATCAGTGCCGGCACCGGGCGGGGATGCTCGTCAGTGCCAGTGTAGATGTTACCCTCAGTGCTCAGTCGGGTCCTTCTCTGGCACTGAGGACGATGACGCCGATGCCTTCGACAGTGTCGGTGACGGACGGTCACCTGCTCCACAATGTTCCTGGCGAGGCATCTCCAAGGTCGATGGACCCTCTCCGGTCGGCTCCACTTGAACTAGAGTCGATGGAGTCGAGTGTTTCGATGCAAACAAAGGCTCCATCTTGTCCAGTCGAGTGCGCTGGCCCTTGGGGGTCATTTGTGCACAACTAGGGCATCGATGGACGTCGTGCGAGGGGCCTAGGCACAAAACGCAAACATTATGCGGGTCCGTTATGGACATGGTCCTCGGATACTCGGGGCATTTCCTAAATCCGTTTGCCATGCCGAAAAATGGGGGCATGCGGTCGGGGCCCGTCAGGCACCAAAGTGGTAAACCGCCAGGAACCGCCCGCAAAGTACGGAAAACACTTACCGAGCGTCGGAGGGAACAGAGCGAGATAGGGGACCCAGGTGAGGTATTCTTTAAGAAGGTAACTTCAAATTTTTCCGTGAGGAAAGTTGTGAGAAATTTCTCACAGAGCTCATAAACCTCAAGGCAACTGCTGCGCGGAAAAAAAGAGACTGAAGGGGGACCCTTGGTGGCTGCAGGGTTGGTGGCATGTTGGGCATGCTCAGTGTGCCAGTCAAAGTTCCAGAAACTTTGCCCAAAGTGTTCCGTTACAGGGCTCCATCTGATGATGTCACCCATATTTGAGGACTACCATCCTGCTTGTCCTGGGAGAAAGAGACATTTTGTAGGGACATCTTTTGAAGTCCAGTTTTTTGTCCACTGAAGTTAAATAGCTGGGATTAAAAAAGGTTTGGAAAATTTCCTGGAGAAGTCCATAAACTGTTATTGATCAAGGGGTAGATATTCAAAGCTGGCCATGTAAGTAACTTAGCCAGTTAGAACTTATCCAGCTAAGTTGCGATGTACATTCAGTGGCACAGTGAAGCCACTGAATTTACGTGCATAGATATGCACTTAGCCAGATAAGTCTACCCAGCTAAGTTCAGCCCTGCTCTATGGTGCGTCTAAACTTAAACAAATACTTATGTGCTAACTCTACATAAGTTAGCTGTATAAGTTATATTGCTAACTTGCTCCGTGCTAATTTGCTCCGCCTACTTTTTGTGCGTGTAACTTTTAACCACATAAGGGACTTATATGGCTAAGCAACAGACACTAAACTTAGATGCATATTCAGTAGCTGCTACTTAGCTAAATAAGTCCTGCTTATCTAGCTAAATAGTGCTGAACACGCTTTGAATATTGTGCCCCAAGCAGACTTAGGGAATAGTCAGTACTTATTATTGCACCATAGCAGCATGGGATTTATTTACTGTTTGGAATCTTGCCAGGTACTTGTGACCTGGATTGCCCACTGTTGGAAATGGGATACTAGGTTTGATGGACCATCTGTCTGACCCAGCATGGCAATACTTATGATCTTATGTTCTAAATCAAACTCAATTTTTACAACTTTGAGAGAAAAAAATACTACAAGGTCTATATTCAGCAGCTGGCCAGTTAGCAGGATAAAAGCATCCAGCTAACATTGCAGGGATGTTCAGTGAATAGATAAGCTGCTGATTATCCTGGTTGATCTTAAAGTTTGCCAGATTGGTTTATGTGGCTAACTTTAGGACAGTTCTTAGGATACCCTAAAGTTATCCTGCTATGTTAGCCAGAATATATTGAAAATAGTCATTTATCTGGCTAACTTAGCAG
The DNA here is from genome assembly GCF_901001135.1 of Rhinatrema bivittatum. Taxonomy (NCBI): domain Eukaryota; kingdom Metazoa; phylum Chordata; class Amphibia; order Gymnophiona; family Rhinatrematidae; genus Rhinatrema; species Rhinatrema bivittatum. The sequence goes on along the minus strand of NC_042619.1, from coordinate 277,590,064 downwards.
GATAGCAGAATCTGCCCTGGAAAGCTACTGCCCTACACACCTCCCACCCCCATCTTGAGTTAGCTGGATATAGATTATCTAGCTAACTCGGTGTTAGTCAGAGTAGTAGGATTTTCAAATCCTACCACTTTGCCTGGCTAAGTCTGAACTTAGCTGGACAAATGGAGCTGAATATTTACCTCTCCCTGTTTTCAGTTTTGGAGGATACTCATGACAAATAAAAACAAAAACGAATGAAGAAAAAAATAATATAAAAAATATATCAAGCAAAAACATTTGATCAGTGGCTTACAAGAGAGAGTAAAAATGCCTTCTTTTGCATGAGTGGAAGAAAACTGAGGAATTTCTCATTGCAGTGGTTGTGTGGAAATACTATTTTCTTGTCCATGAAGAAAAGGTACTGTAAATTTGAAGATGTGTGTAAATCAAATACTAAATGAGCTAAAAGAGATTCTGGCTGGTTCACTAATAGATCTGTTTAATTAATCTTTACATGAACATTAAGCAAAATTGCTTACCTTGTAATAGGTGTTATCCCAGGACAGCAGGATGTAGTCCTCACATATGGGTGACGTCAGTAACGGAGCCCTAGTGCGGGAAAACTTCTGTCAAAGTTTCTAGAAACTTTTGACTGGCCCTGTGAGGCCACTGAGCATGCCCAGCATGCTATGATATTCTCTGCCACAGGTGTCTCACTTCAGTCTCGTATGTAGCAATAAGCTTTAGCAAAAATAAAATAATAAAAAGATGTGACCCAACTCCGCGGGGTGGCGGGTGGGTTTCGTGAGGACTACATCCTGCTGTCCTGGGATAACACCTATTACAAGGTAAGCAATTTTGCTTTATCCCAGGACAAGCAGGATGCTAGTCCTCACATATGGGTGATTAGCAAGCTAGAGGCTGAGTCATTTTGTAGTGACGCAAAATTTGCAGTCCTGTTGATGGAAATGAGTCAGCCGACGATCACAGCAGGATGGATGTAGAAGGAGTTGGGTTTAAACTGGAAACAAGTTCTTTAAGACAGATTGTCCATAGACTGAATCTTGTCGTCCTTGTTTGACTAAACAGTAATGAGCTGCAAATGTGTGAAGAGAAGTTCATGTTGCTGCTTTACATATGTCAAGAATAGGTACTGAACGATAGTGTGCAACTGAGGTTGACATCGCTTGTACTGAGTGTGCTTTTACTCGGCCTTCCAGAGGAAGGCCTGCTCTTTCGTAGCAAAACTGTATGCAATCTGCTAACCAGTTGGACAGAGTATGTTTACCCACTGCTTTACCCGGTTTGTTTGGGTCAAAGGACACAAAAAGTTGGGAGGATTTTCTGTCTGATGAGGTGCGGTGTAAGTAAAAGGATAACGCACGCTTACAGTCTAAGGTATTTAGGGCTGCTTCTCCTGGATGGGAGTGAGACCTTGGAAAAAACATGGGTAAAACTATGGATTGGTTCAAGTGGAATTCCGTGACTATCTTGGGAAGGAATTTTGGATGTGTACGGAGAACCACTCTGTCATGTAGGAACTGTGTATAAGGTGGATACGTGACGAGTGCTTGCAATTCACTAACTCTTCTAGCTGAAGTAATGGCTATGAGGAAGATAGTTTTCCATGTGAGAAACTTAAGATCACAGGAGTATATGGGTTCGAAAGGAGAACGCATGAGTCTTGTTAATACCAGATTCAAGTCCCATTCTGTGATTGGAGGACGAATCGGTGGTTTAAGTTGAGTTAAACCTCTCATAAACCTGCTGACAAGAGGTTGTGTGGAAATTGGTGCATCTCCCATCTTATTATGGTAAGCAGAGATTGCACTTAAATGTACTCTTATGGACGAAGTCTGGAGACCAGAGTCTGAAAGATGGTATAAGTAGTCTAGTAGAGAAGTAGTAGTGCAAGTGAAAGGATCGATTTTGTTTTGCTTGCACCACAAGGCGAATCTCTTCCATTTAGATGCGTAGTTCTTTCTTGTGGAAGGTTTACGTGAAGCTAGAAGTACTTGAGATATATGGGCGGAAAGATTGAGTGGTTGAAAGATCAAGCTTTCAACATCCATGCCGTCAGGGATAGGGATTGAAGGTTGGGATGGCGCAACCGGCCCTGATCTTGAGTTATGAGAGTGGGAGCTACTCCCAGATGAATTGGATCTCTGACTGAGAGGTCTAGTAGTGTGGGGAACCACACTTGTCGAGGCCAATATGGGGCTATGAGTATCATGGACCCCTTGTCCTGTTGTAGCTTTACAAGAGTTTTGGTTATGAGCGGTATTGGAGGATACACATAGAGGAGGCCTGAGTTCCAAGGGCGAGCAAAGGCGTCCTTGGCTGGTTGATTCTTCTGTCTGTGTAGGGAACAAAATTTGTCCACTTTGTGATTTAGATGTGATGCAAAGAGGTCTATTGTCGGTTGACCCCAACGTTGAAAAATCCTGGTCGCTACTAAGGGATCCAGGGACCATTCGTGTGGGTGGAATTGACGACTGAGTCGATCCGCTAGTACATTCTGTATGCCTGCCAGATAAGTGGCCCGGAGAAACATTGAATGTGTTAGGGCCCAGGTCCAAATCTGTGCAGCCTCTTGACACAGGAGATACGAGCCCGTACCTCCCTGTTTGTTTATGTACCACATGGCTACTGTGTTGTTCGTCTGGATAAGAACAGTCTTGTGCAAAAGGCAGTCCTTGAACGCATGTAGCGCATAACGTATAGCTCGAAGCTCCAGGAAACTGATTTGAAATGTTGCCTCGAGTTTTGTCCAAGTTCCCTGGGTTTGGAGAGTGTCTATGTGAGCTCCCCAACCCAAGGTGGATGTATCTGCAGTTAAAGTTATCTGTGGAACTGATTGTTGGAAGGGTAGGCCCTTGTGTAAATTGTCTTTGTTCATCCACCATAGTAGGGATGAACGTAGTTGGTGAATCACTTGTATTGGAGAATGGAGTGGTTGAATGGCTTGGATCCATTGTGATCGTAATGTCCATTGAGTTACTCTCATGGCGAGCCTTGCCATGGGAGTTACATGAACTGTGGAGGCCATGTGGCCTAGTAAGGTTAGAAACTGATGAGCTGTTGCTTTTGCTTGGAATGCATTGATTTTGCTAGGAAGGAAAGTGTTTCTGCTCGATCCTTGGGTAGAAAGGCTTTTGCAAGTGTGGTGTCGAGTTCTGCTCCTATGAATTGGAGCAGAAGAGATGGTGTGAGATGGGATTTTTGATAATTGATGAGGAATCCCATGAAGTGAAGTAGAGCAATTGTCTGTTTGAGAGAAGTTATTGCTCCTTGTTGAGATTGACTCCTGATGAGCCAGTCGTCTAGATATGGGAAGACATGAACACCGTGCTTGTGCAAGTGTGCTGATATTACTGCTAGGCATTTTGTGAATATTCTTGGAGCAGAGGCGAGTCCGAATGGTAGTACTCTGTATTGGAAGTGTTGATGACCCACCATGAAGCGCAGATATTTGCAGTGAGGAGGAAATATTGGGATGTGAGCGTAAGCGTCTTGGAGATCCAGAGAACAGAGCCAATCTTCTTTTTGGAGAAGTGGAAGCATGGTGCCTAGAAAGACCATCCTGAACTTTTCTTTTTTTGAGAAATTTGTTGAGATTTCTGAGGTCGAGGATGGGACGTAGGCCTCCTGTTTTCTTTGGAATGAGAAAATATCGGGACTAGAATCCTCTCCCCTGCTGAGATCGGGGCACCGGTTCTCTAGCCCTGAATTTCAGAAGGGTGGATAATTCTATTTGAAGCTGAGAAATGTGATTTTCGTTGGGATGAATGTGACTTGGTGGAAAATCTGTTGGAAATGAGAGGAAGTTGAGTTGATATCCTCGAGATATTATGGACAGAACCCACTGATCCGTTGTTACTGTTATCCAGGTATTGTAAAAGTTGGATAATCTGCCTCCTACAGGGAGTTCTGGTCAAGGATTTTGTGAGTGGCTGAGTTCCCTGTAAATACCTTCAAAAGCCCGCCGCAGGACCTGTTTGAGTAGCAGGCTGGGGCCTGGGGGCTCTCTGCTGACGAGGTTGAGATCTGTGATGAGGCCTTGATTGTCTAGGCCTGTTTGCAGGAGGGTAGAATCATTTTTGACGATAATAGGGTTTCCTCATTTCTCTCCTTTGGGTTTGACGAACAGCATGGGAAGTAGATTCATGAGGTAGGGAGGAGAGCTGTCTTAAGGTCTCATTATGTTCTTTCAGTTGGGAGACAGCTTCTTGGACTTTTGTGCCAAATAAATTGTCTCCTGCGCATGGAAGGTCCACCAATTTCTCTTGGACCTCTGGTCTTAGGTCTGATGCCTTAAGCCAGGCCCACCTTCTGGCACTTATCCCTAAAGCTGCAATTCTGGATGATGTCTCAAAAGAATCGTATGCAGCTCGTACCTCATGTTTTCCAGCTTCAAAAGCCTTGTGGATGAGGTTTTGTGCTGACTCTCTGTATTCTTGGGGGAGAGATAGAATAAAATCCTCCATCTGCTTCCAAAGGTTTCGTTGGTATTGGGTGATATACAGCTGATAAGCTGCTATTCTTGAATTTAACATAGCACCCTGGAATACCTTACGACCTAAATTGTCCAGAAAACGATTGTCCTTCCCAGGAGGATTAGAAGAATGCATCCTTGTTCTCTTTGCTTTCTTCTGTGCGGATTCAACCACCACTGAAGTATGTGGTAATTGAGATTTTTGATATCCTGGTGCAGATTGGACTAAGTATGTTGAGTCCATTCTTTTATTGATGGGAAGAACTGTACATGGATGCTCCCACATTCTATTTTGAAGTTGAAGGAGAACATCATGTATAGGTATTGCCATAATTTGCTTGGGAGGATCAACAAATTGAAAAACCTCAAGGGTCTGATGACGTAGATCCTGTTCAGACTCTAACTTAAAAGGGACAGAGTCAGCCATATCCTGAACAAAGGCAGAAAAGGTAAGGTCCTCTGGTGGGGACTGCTTTCTTGGGTGTGGTGGAGAAGGGTCAGACATAAAAGTTTCAGATGTGTCTGACTGTGAATCACTCCATGTATCGTAATCTGGAGTATGTGATCATGTTTTCTCAGGAGCAGAAGGAGGAGCCACACCAGATGGTCCTGGAATAGGTTCTGGAGGAGAAGAGTCCTCTTCTACTGGATTTGTCGGTAAAGAATCCAGTAAATCCTGATATTTTCTATGGATTGCTGAATATAAGGCTGATTCAACCGATACTGCATCTCCAGAAGGACTTGGCATCGATAACGTTGTCTGTGGCATCGCTGACATCGTGGAACTTGGATCAGGAACCGATGGCATCGAGAAAAATCCGGTATGCGTCATTATAGATGTTTGAATCTGATTCGAGGGTAACAACGATGCCATGGTAGAAAAAATAGAAGGCCTCGATGTAGATATTGATGAGAAAGCTGTTGTACGCTGCATCGATATATCCCTCGGTCTCAGAGAGGATCCTGGTTTCTGAAAAGAATCCGTTGAAGTGAACTGGATGGTGGATGGCACTGAGAGGGTGACCGGCATCGGGACGGTGGCCAGCACCGAGACTGTGATCGGCATCGGGATGGTGGTCGGCATCGAGACGGTGGTCGGCCTCGGGACGGTGTCCGGCATCGATACGGTGCCCGGCATCGGGATTGTACCCAGCATCAGGAGATTTCCCGGAATCTGTGTCGATGGTAAGTCAGTCATCGGCACTAGTTGTGCCGGCATCGGTGACGTCTTAGACAAGTCAGATGGCATCGGCAAGGTTGCTGGCATCGGTGCAGGCACCGGTAAACTTTCCTTTATAGCATGTAGGACTGCATCCTTAATAAATGCGGTTAGGTCCTGCGGCATCGGAGCAGACAGCGGTGTAAGTGGAGACGATGCTGTTTGTGTTGTATCTGTCTTGGTAGGCCTATCAGGCATCGAAGTCTCGGTATGTTTAGGCCGCTTTTCGATCAGTTCCTCACGGATAGGTATCGAAGGTGAGGCCGAGGCATGTCGGTGGCGATGTTTATGTTTGGGCCTTACCTCTACCGCTGAGTGGATCGATGATGTCGATGGCGTGGGCGAGGATTTTCCTTCCGAAGTCTGCAATCGACGCTTTTTTAACAAAACTTTTTGAGGAGCACCTACCGGTGAAGACTTTTTGGAAGTGGATGAAGAAGGAATTAACTGCAAGCTGAAGAGTTGCTGGATCTTTTCTTGGCGCAGTTTTCGTCCTTTGGGTGTCATTTCTTGGCATTTTTCACACGATGAAATATCGTGCTGATCACCCAAACATCGAACACACTCTAAGTGCGGATCGGTAAAAGACATTGTTCGAATGCAAGTCGGGCATTTTTTAAACCCCGATGCCATGGTATCATCGACGGCTGTCGATGACTGAAAAATGAGATAGCGTTTATCTTAAAAAATAACGCTAAGTTACTTCACCAGCTGGTGAGGTGAGACAAAGTGAGATCCCGTGAGGGAGAATTTGTGAAAATAATTATGTTATTCTAGAAAAACTGAGAGTACTCTCAGGGGGCTCCAGTATCCATGCTACTATCCAGCGGCGCGGAAAAACGAAGACTGAAGTGAGACACCTGTGGCAGAGAATATCATAGCATGCTGGGCATGCTCAGTGGCCTCACAGGGCTAGTCAAATGTTTCTAGAAACTTTGACAGAAGTTTTCCCGCACTAGGGCTCCGTTACTGACGTCACCCATATGTGAGGACTAGCATCCTGCTTGTCCTGGGATAATGTAAATTACGTTGTTCTCATATTATACAGACCAGGGATAGACAACTCCTGTCCTTGAGTGCTGCAAACAGGTCAGGTTTTCAGAATATCCACAATGTATACACATGAGATATATTTGCATACAATGCAGCCTATGCATGCAAATCTCTAGCCTAGTGGTTAGAGCAGTGGGCTATGAACCAGGAGACCAGCGTTTGAGTCCAAGTGTTGCTCCTTGTTACCTTGGGCAAGTCACTTTCCCCTCCATTGCCTCAGGTACAAACTTACAGGCCGATACAGTAAGGACGCGTTAGAAAGAGTGCGGCAGTGCCGGGCTCTCGTTTGCCTCGGACGTCCAGCCGGGCGCTCAGGTCACGGCGTGCGTTCATGCACCCTTGCTGGCAGGGGCTGCTGGAAGCCGCCTCGCATGGGGAGCGCCCGATCCACCCCGGGATGCTGAAGCCGCTCTTGCCGCCGGCTGCCCCCGGGAGAAGGGGAGAGAGGACTGGGGCTGCTCCGGAGACCGGTACCCATGGACGCGGCCAGGGCAGGTGAGCGGGGGCTGGGGGAAAGTTTGCCCGGTCCTGTTGAGTGCAGGTTTTATCAAGCACAACAATGCTCCACCTGGGTTTGAAAGTTATTTTTCAGAATACTGTTCGCATTGCAGTGGAAAGGAGAATGCATTGACATAGCGGAGAGAGGAACTGGGACGCTTAAAAAAATCTTTCGTCCTTCCAGTGATGGGATTAGTCGCGATCTGAAGAGTAGCTTTCCCGGTGAGTTGGATTTTAGGTTGGGCAGGCAAGAGTTTAGGTTAGCCCAGTTATTTGTACCCACTTGTTTGATGTAATTTCCAACTTTGGTTCTATGTAAACCGATGCGGTATGTACTAGTACATGAACATCGGTATATAAAAGCCTTTAAATAAATAAATAAATAAATAAATAAATAAATAAACAGATAAACAACAGGTCCTTCCTTCCTGCTCCGGAGCTGTCAGCGTGCCCGCTCGGGAGACCGGCACCCATGCATGCGACCAGGGCAGGTGAGCGGGAGCTGGGTGAAAGTTTGCCCGATCCTGGCTCCTCTAAAGGTCTTGTCCCGGGGGGTGAGGGGTCATTTGCCCGTGAAATTTCGTCTCTCTGACTTGACGCTCCGCACTAACGCAGGGGTAAGGGTAGGCGGTAAATTAGCAGGTTAAACACGTGGCAAAACTGCAGGTTAAAAAGGTGATAATCGGGGCGCACGTTACTGTATGGGAGGGAATAGCTAATCCGATCGTTTACATATCATATACATACCGCGGGCGGAAAGGGTTACCCGTTGATTTAAAGAAGCGGTAAAGATGGGTTAAAAGGGATAGTGAATCGCGGGTTGGACTTACGTGGCCAAATTGTGGGTACAAAGCGGGTTAGAAGCAGGGTAACTGCGGCCGCGCTTTACTGTTTCGGCCTGTTAGATTGTAAGCTCTCTGGGGATAAGGAGATACCTACAGTACCTGAATGTAATCCACTTTGAAGTGCTGAAAAAAGTGTAAAAAGCAGAATATAAATCTAAATATTCACTGTGGATATCCTGACCTGCTTAAGGCACTTGAAGATCAGAATTATCTACTGTTGGTATAGACAAATATCTTCAAGATCCTAACTCCTCTTTATTGACACACATCAATACAGAATGATTTGCAAACTGTACTCAATAAATTCTAAGTGAAGAAAACTGCCATACCTGAGCCCAGAGCAGGTACTAAGTGCCACAGCTGATTCTTCAATTCCCTCCAAAACGCCTTGGTAAAAGCAATCATCCTGAAAAATAATTACTTATGGTTTTATTTTAATGTAACAAAGCAAACATTCACTTTGTTTTTTTATTTTTGTATTTTAATTGGAAGAATGATATTTGACATTGTTCAGTGATAAAGGAAACCACTAAAGATAATTCAAACAGCAGCAAGAGAAAATTCTGGGAGGGGGGGTAAGATTGGTGATAGAATGTGCACTGTAATTTAGTTCCCATCTTGCAACCCACAGTTTTATTTAAAAATATGACTTAGGTAAGGTAATTTTAAAAGACTTCTGCAAGTAAAGTAATCCCTTACCCATAGAAGAAGAAATTACTACCTACCTGATAATCTCCTTTCTTCTAGTAAGGGCAGGTCAATCCCAATGAGTAGGTAATGCACCTCTGCCAATAGATGGAGCAAAAGCTGATGTCAAGACCATATAATCCCGCTCCAACATCAGCCCATTAGTATTCTCTGGAAAAGCCAAACTGTGGATAAAACTGATTATACTTGAACATTATTATCAACAATCAACCAGTGATGCTTCCAAACCAACAGGAACACTGAACTCAGCGATAAAACAGGAACATATCTAGTAAACTAAGGGCTAGAGAAGCCACTTAAAGTATTCCATGAAGCACAGGAATTATACTCTGCATAGCTCGCCTGAAGAAGGCTAACCACAAATTTAAACATCGGCAGCCAAGGGTTGGTCTGCGATTGAACTGACCTTACTAGAAGAAAGGAGATTATCAGGTCAATCCCAATGAGTGAGATGTACCAAAGCTAATCTCAAAAAGGACAGGAGGTTGACAGCGGTACAATCAATACCTCCCGTGCAAATGCAGCATCCTCCCTAGCCCTAATATTCAAATGGTAATGCTTGGAGAAGGTGTGCAAAGAAATTTCAGCAGGTGATAACAAATGAAGTTCCACCCACGACACCACCTGATCCCTTATGGACTGCGGTCTAATCTGTTTCGGCAAGGCAACCTCAGCAGCCACATAGGCTGCCGGAATGACTTCCTTAACCCAGCAGGCTATCATTGCCTGTGTCGCTGGTGCTTCCTGTTTACCTTCACTATGGAGCACAAACAGGCGATCAGACTTTCAAACAGCTTTATTCATCTCCAGGTACCACAGTAAATGACGCTTGACTTCCAAGGAATACAAAAGACAGTACTCAGCTTCATCTCTGTCCCTGCCCAAGGCGGACAGAGAAATGGACTGATTCAAATGAAACCCCAAGACCACTTTGGGTGAAAAAGAGAACACAGTCCGAAGTTGAACTGCACCCGGAGTCATACGGAGAAAAGGCTCACGGCAGGAAAGAGAACATAAGAACATAAGAACATAAGAAAATGCCATACTGGGTCAGACCAAGGGTCCATCAAGCCCAGCATCCTGTTTCCAACAGTGGCCAATCCAGGCCATAAGAACCTGGCAAGTACCCAAAAACTAAGCCTATTCCATGTAACCATTGCTAATGGCAGTGGCTACTCTCTAAGTGAACTTAATAGCAGGTAATGGACTTCTCCTCCAAGAACTTATCCAATCCTTTTTTAAACACAGCTATACTAACTGCACGAACCACATTCTCTGGCAACAAATTCCAGAGTTTAATTGTGCGTTGAGTAAAAAAGAACTTTCTCCGATTAGTTTTAAATGTGCCCCATGCTAACTTCATGGAGTGCCCCCTAGTCTTTCTACTATCCGAAAGAGTAAATAACCGATTCACATCTACCCGTTCTAGACCTCTCATGATTTTAAACACCTCTATCATATCCCCCCTCAGCCGTCTCTTCTCCAAGCTGAAAAGCTCAGAGACCCGACATGCTGAGCAGATTGCTACCAGAAAAACTTTCTTCAAGGTAAGCAGCCGCAAGAAAGACTATGTAGTGTGTTGTGGGAAAGGTGTTTTAATGGACCCTTGGGCCAGCCTGCGGGAGACTGGAGAACGATGGACTATAGTCTCTTCTAAGGACAGGCCGGGAGGCTGACACCAGGCAGGAGGTGGACGACGAGCTTCACCCTGGAAGCTGGTACTCCCCCAGGAGGAGCCCGTAGGAGCCCGGCCGCTGGGACTTAGGAGGTTCACCCTGGAAGCCGGTACTCCCCCGGGAGGAGCCCGTAGGAGTCCAGCCATTGGGACTTAGGCGATCGGAGTCTGGATCCAACGCAGGGCAGATACTGGAACTGGACTGGAACTAAAGCGAGACAGGTACTGGAACCGGACTGGAACTGAAGCAAGACAGGTACTGGAACCAGACTGGAACTGAAGCAAGACAGGTTACTGGAACCGGACTGGAGCTGAAGCAAGACAAGTACTGGAACCGAACTGGAACTGAAGCAGGACAGGTACTGGAACTGGACTGGAACTGAAGCAAGACAGGTTACTGGAAGCAAGCAGGAACAGAGGCAAGACTCGAGAACCAGAGCGCAGCGAGTCTCAGGCAGGAACGGAGTTGCTTGGGCAAGCACACTCCGGGGCTCGAAGCAACTGAGAACTGCAAGGAACCCTGTTGCAAGGCAAAGTTCTGGGATCCGCGGTGGCCTACATAGGCCGCCACTCTGACGTCAGGCGTGAGGCAGAGTCTTCTGTGGCGGGAAAAGGCCTTCATAAGCGCGGATCTTGCACGTGTGTGCGCGCCTAGGGAGGAGGCGTCCCGGAAGAGCTTCTCGGCAGCGTCCCTCCCGCGGGAACGCCGCGGAACAGGCCACTGACTCCCCAAGGTGGAACGGGACCATGGAGGTAAGGGCCGAATCGCGACACTCGCGACCGGGACCGTAACATAGTGGTTAAAGTTGGACCTGTCAGATAGAGGCACCGGAAGCCATAATGGATGGCGGGGGGGGGGCGGGGGGTGAAGATGCTTAACTCCCTACAAGAAATGGGACAAGTCTGGATGGGAAGACAAAGGCTCTTCATTGACTCTCCCCCATAACAAGCCAGGGCAGCAACTTGAACCTTCAAGGTGTTAAGAGCCAAACCCTTAAGCAAGCCGTCCTGTAAAAGTTCAAAATTCAAAGGAATATCCACCTTGAGCGGTTGAGTACTTCGATCAGAACCTCAGGCCTCAAAGACCCTCTATATTCTAACATAGGCTAAAGAAGCAGAAAATTTCCAGACCCAAAGAAAAGTAGAAATTACAGCAGATGAAAAACCCTGCTTCAACAACCGAGCCCTTTCAATGGCCAAAACGTAAAACAGAATCAAACTGGATTCTCTTGCAGAATTGGCCGCTGACATAACAGATCCAGCTGAGACAGTAGCCTGAGGGGACTGCTCACCTGAAGTCTCTGGAAATCAGCATACTACAGCCTTCTAACCAAATCCAGAGCTACTAAAAGGTGGTGTTGGTTTGACTTGCAATCTTCTGGACCAGCCTGCCTACCAGACGCCAGGGCAGAAACGCACAGAAGGACACTGCATGGCCACTCCTGAACAAGACCGTTGATGCCCATTGCTTTTGGGTCCCACCGGTGACTGAAGAAGTGTGGAACTTCTGCGATGTTGAAGGTTGCCAACCGGTCTAGAACTGGTAGGCCCTAGCAGTTCACTAGAAGCTTTAAGGCCCCTTTCCCCAGCTCCCATTCTCCTAGATCCAAGTTTTTCCTGCTGAGGAAATTGGCTCTGATATTGTCCTTTCTGGCATTGTGAAAGGCAGATATGCTTAGGAGATGCTGCTCTAGCTGCTTGGCGAACCATAGGCATGCCAATTGAACTGCTCGTGAGCCCATTTTATTGACGTTCTACTGCCGCTCTGCTGCATTCCAGCGCCCTTGTATCACCAATTCCTGATAATGAGCCCCCATGTCCCGGAGGCTCGCATCTGTCTTGAGTACCAATCAATCCAGTGTCGAAAGGCAAATTCCCTTCCAGAGATGATCCACCTATAACCACCAGTCCAACTGGGATCTCACCTTTAACAGGAAGATCATCCTCACCGCATAATTCTGCAACTTGGACTCCATCGGGAGAGCAATGCACGCTGAAGAGGGTGCATATATGTACTCTTCCAGGGAACCACTTCTAATGTGGCAGCCATCAACCCCAGGCCCTACAGATAAGACCACATGGTCAGTCAAACAGAGATCTGCAGAGCTCAAACTCGCTGCATCAACATGTGGATCCGGGACTCCAGCAGAAAAGTTCTGTCCTGCCTTGTATCAAATCGAAACTTGAGAATCTCCAGGTCCTGAGACGGCTACAAATTGCTCTTGACCAGATTCACCTCCCAGCCTAGTTCCTGTATCAAGGAAACCACCTTGTGGGAAGCACAAAGACTTCCTTCCACAGTCTTGGCTCGAATCAACCAGTTGTCCAGATAGGGGTGAACTACAATTTTATTTATTTTATTTATTTAGACATTTTATATACCGTTGTTCCATGTAAGGATCACAATGGTTTACAAAGTGATATTCATAGTTATAACTCAACAAACAAACCAAAGATTAGTTACAGGGGTGGTATTCATAGGCGAACATTAATATCTATTCAAGATAAATTTTCTATTACATATTAAAATTAATCTAGTACATACAGCAAAGAGTACGGATAATTAAAATGAAATGATAGCTTTCACACCTTAGTCAGTGGGTTGTTTTGAGAATCTCACATTCTCTCATTTGATTTATTCTTCATGATTTAATTATTATCTTTTGTCCTTCTTGTCTTTGTGGTTCAGTCTATTCTGATGTTTTTAAGATAAATTATATGCGTTTTTGATTAGCCATGTTTTTAATTCACATTTAAATATCTTTCTATCTGGTAAAATATGTAATTTCTCAGGCAGAGAATTCCAAAGCTTTGGACCTGCTGTGATCTCTTATTTGCATCAGATGTGTGCTCCATATTGTGGGAATAGTCAGTAGTCCTTTATTTTGAGATCTTAGTATTCACCGAGGATTGTAAGGTTATAATGTCACTCCTAACTAGCCGGTGTTATTAGAATAAAAGATGCTGAAAATTAACATTAATACTTTATAGTAGATTCTGGTAACCAATGCAGTGACATCAGCGAGGGTGTAATGTGATCATATTTCCCGTTTCCTAATAATATTCATACTGCAGCATTTTGTAATAATTGTGGTGGTTTTAAGTGGCTTGCTGGAAGATTTAGTAATAAGGTGTTACAGTAGTCAAGGTTTGAGAAGATTAGAGTTTGCAATACAGTACAGAAGTCTGTAAAAGTTAACAGTGGTTTCTATCAATATAGTAAGCGCAATTTGGCGTAACCTGTCTTAATTAATTTACTGATGTGCATTTTCATTGTGAGGTTCTCATCTAGCTATACACCTAAATCATGACTTGATTTGAGGGATTAATTTGAAAATTACCTAGGACTAGGGCAGGTGATTTAACTATTGATGAGTTTGTACTCAACTAAATGATTTCAGTCTTTTTAGGCTTTAATATTAATTTAAGATATGAGATGGATATGCGCTGGAGTTTCTCAGTGCTCCTCGGGACATATCCATGGTGTCTCCCTGCCACACCCTGCAGAAGAGGCAGGCAGTGGAGTATACATTGTCAAGGCTCCTCAGTCTGAGGGCTGTGGTTCCTTGCAGAGAGCCACTGCTACTACCACCATAACCTTGGGAAAGGTGCTGGGCGTCATGGCTAGCCCAAAAGGCAAGACCTGAAACTGGTAATGAAAATCCAGAATAGCAAATCAGAGGAACCACTAATGTTTCTGATGGATGGGAATATGCAGATATGTTTCAATAAGATCCAAAGATATAAGGTACTCCCCTGCTTCAACTGCCATTATGACAGAGCTCACCATTTCCACCCTGGAAAGCATGACTCGTAAATATCAGTTGGTGCCCTTGAGATCCAGTATGGGCTGAAGCAACCCTTTCTTCTTGGGCATGACAAAATAAATGGAATAACGGCCTATATTTCTCTGTGATTCAGAAATGGGAATCACTGCTTTCAAGTTCAACAGCAGTTGTAATGGTACTTCCACTTCTACCATCTTCTGCGAGGAATTGCATGGAGAGACCATGAAGGCATCCAGAGGAATGCAAAGAAATTCTAGAGCATATCTGTCCAGAATCACTTTGAGAACCAATTAATCCGAAGTAATCGGGACCCACCTGTGACAAAAATGGGATAGACAACCACCTGCTATAACAAGTGAGCCCGCAAACCTTCATTGAAAAGACCGAGAGTCTCAACCTCCAGAGTCTGCAGCCTTTTAGCCCAAAAAAATTATAATTTTTTCAGAGTCTGCAGCCTTTTAAGGTCCTCAGGGGGGAAAGGATGGGACCTCTGGGAAGAACCTCCCCTCAAAAGGCCAAAAACATCAGTAGTCTCGAGAGCGACCACTTGCCCGAAACAACCAGGCAATGAGTTCCTTATCCTCTGGCAATCTAGGGAACTGGGTCTCTCCCTATTTACTTGTCCGTTTTTTCCCAATTCACTGCCAAACAAAGGCGAGCCCTTGAAGGGCAGTTTGGTAAGACTGGACTTTGAAATAGTATCCGCCAACCAGTTGCACAGCCACAGCTCCTGCCTGGCTGCAATAACCGAAGCTGCTTCTCTGGAGGCTGTGCGAACTAAGTCACAGCCATCATCAGCTAAGAAGGCAGCCCCCGGTTCTACCATAGGTCCAAGAGCGACCTGGCACCACCAGATTCTTGACAAGATGCAAAGTAGCCTGAGCTACCAAGGCGCAACAAGATGCAATTTGCAAGTTCATTATCACTGTCTCAAAAGCTTGATTTAGGATAGCCTCAATTCTCATATCTTGAGCATCTGTCAGTGCTGCACCTCCCTCTACCGGGATGATGGGTGTGATGATGGTGTGGCAGAACACACCAAGGTATGATGATGGTGTGACAGAACACACCAAGGCATCCACCCTAGGGAAATGTAACTGATCTCTGGCTTGCAGATCCAAGGGATATAAACTCGCCAAGAGATGTCCTCCTTTAAAAGATGCCTCTTTTCTTCTTCTTTCTTCTATTTTTTACTCACAGGCAATCCCCCGAAGGGAAATGCATGTCCACCATTCGCTGGAGATGGAAAATGCTGGCATGCTGATGTTGGGGCCAGACTATATGGCTGTGACGTCAGCTTTTGCTCCATCTCCATCTGCTGGCAGAAGTGCTTAACCCACTCATTGGGACTGCCCTGCCCGAACACTGACGAAATGGCTATTTAGAAAATTGTGCAAATGGTATGTGCATAAAATTATGTGCTTACATACTATGGGTGCATATTCCATAGCATTTAGATGGATAATACAAGTTATCCAGCTAAATGCTGACTTTTGAATATTTTAGCCACTTACCTGGCTAAATGCTAGCTGATCATTATCTGGCTAAAATTGTCTAGGGTGTTCCGGGGCAGTGTTAAGCTAGCTGGAAAAGTTAGCCGGCTAATCTTGATAATCAGAGTTACCTAAATAATTTATTCAGCTCTAGTTATTCTATAGGGCAGACTAAGTAAGCCAGAAAAATCATCCAGTTAACTTTAAACTAACCATAAATATCCAATAGTGCGAATATACTACTAAATATCCTGCCAAAGTTAGCCGGGTATGTTTATCCAGCTAACTTTGCTAGCCAGACAGTGCCTAAAAATGAACCTCTATATGTACATACTTTTACTTGCATAGGGAAGATGTGTTCTGGGGGCTGAGTATGAGTGGGATTCAGATTTACAAGCTTATTTGTACAATGTTCTCTCAACCTAGTGTACATGGCAGGACAGTATATTGTATTTCCTGACTTTATTGGCAACCTATTCCGCCTCCATGTGCTTTGGCAAGCTCTTCGTCTACCATGTGCTTTGACAAGTCCAGCACCAGGAAGAAGCCAACTCCCCTTGTGGCAGTACCTGATTGGACTAAAAGCAACGATCCCCATTGGTCACCGGAAGTAGAAAACACACCCAGGATGCGTGTCAGAACATTACTATTGGACATTGCAAAAAGTTTAAAAGACAAAGACACACAGCTCCGCTCTGAGAAGCATTACTGAAAACCCCGTTGTAACTTGCCTGCTTCTCCGTGGAACAACAACTTCCTCATTTTCTTGTTCCGCTTTTTTCTTTGTCTCTGTCTTTCTCTTAAATAAACTTGCTTTTTAGATCAAATAGCTGCTTGAAGTTGCCTTCCTGAGAATGCGGGCACCATCAACTCCAACAGCAAGCATCGTCGAATACAAGGGCACCATCGACAATTTGATCTGGTGACATCGCCGACCACAGGAGCACTTCAGAAACCACGACGGCATCATCAACTTTTAAGCAATTGAAGAAGTGAAAGTAAGTCTAGCACAGCCGAGAAACGGTTCAGAAGGTTTTTATTTTTGTGACTCAGACCATAGCGCGCACTGCACATCAGAAGTACCTCTCAGCTGATCAAACCAATCGGTAAACCCAACCCGAATACTGCGACATACCACCTGGAGCTCTGACGGGAGTAGGAATTTGCCAGGTGGATCCACTCTGGAGCTCTGACGGCAGTAGGAATGCCAAGTGGACCCCGAAATAAGAAATAAGAAGTATTGAGCCTTCAGATTGAGTATTCCACGGAACACATACGTGGAGCTGTCTGGAAAGGTAAGTTGCTAGGGGCAACTACATGTTTTTTGTTTTGAGCAGGTAGGCTTGTAGTACTCCTGTCTGCAAGATATCTCTCCCATCCCCGCTGTCACCATCTTCTATGGCTCCCTGAGACGGGTCCCTGTTCGGAGAGGCACAGCACACCGGAGGCACAGTTCATCGAGCCCTCATCCCGAGCGGCAGCAGAATTGCGGTACGGTGAGAACTACAATCAGGTAAGATTGAACCACTCTTTCTCATAAGAGAGTGGCTACACGAAATTCATTATTATGTCGAAGTTTTGGTCTGCGATGTTAAGAGGTCCCAAGATAGCAGTAGAGGTTTGCCCGTCATGTCCTTTAAACCGAGTCATCTCTCTGCATAAGCCCAATGAGAAGTTGATTCGCAAATGCCACTCTAAGTGGGTAGTGTGGGCAGCAAAGGATAGTTCCCTTAAATGGCCAGTAGGGGGGCTCCTTTGACCCACCCAAGCTCATGCAGTTAATAGCCTTCTTTGAAAACAGGTATAGCAAGTCCAGTGCAAAAGACAAAAAGAAGCTAGCGGATCATACACAAGTGTCCAGATGGTTCGCTATGACACGAGCATATTTAGAAGCTATTTATTTTGATAGAGAAGTGTCACCACCCCCATATGATTCACTATATGCTCGAGATTGTTTAGTGCATGAGGAAACAGTGACTGCAGTGGGTAATTCATATTCCGATCTTGCTGCACCTCCAGAAAGGGAAAGAGAACCCCAAGTAAGCCCCACAGTTCACATAAGCACACCCCTACTCAGTACAGTTGAGATTGAAGGAGACCTTTTTGAGGAAGCTGTTCCTGTATTTGAGGAGTACAGCATGTGGCTAGTAAACCCAGTAGAAAGCCCAGTAATTGCAGAAAGTCCAGTAGAAAGCCCAGTAATTGCAGATTTGCACAACCCAGCAGACACAGAATTAACCGCTGGAACGCCAGTAGATTCTGCACTGAGTGTCCTCCTTGTGCCAGAAAATCCGCTACCTCCTTCACCTCCTCATCCACCGTCTCCTCCCTCGCCTCCTCCTTCACCGCCTCCTCCTTTACTGTCACCGCCTCCTGAGCTTCCTGAACTGTCACCAGCTCCTGAACCTCCTGACTTGTCACCCGATTCTTGCCTTCAATCCATACCTATTTTGACTGAAAGTAGTGAAGAAGACACGGAAAGTATTGAGGAAGTTGAAATAGTCACTGTAACTTCAACTACCGCTGGTCCCCCAGCAGCCAAAATTGCCAAATTAGATCGTTCATTTTTTTATGTTACTATTTGGGTTGACTCATTTCATGGATGGACACTTGCCTTACGCCCACAAATGAGAGCCTGTCCTCTAGAGGGATCCCTGACCGCAATTGAACTGAACACCGCTACGAGTGCTGTAAGCAGTAACCATGCCTCCAGGTCTTCAAAGAAATTAGGATATATGACCTTGAGCCAGGTAGCTTCACTTCTGATATCGCAGTGGAATTATAAACGAAAACAGTGTCAACGTGAGATAAATGATCTGGTGAGGCAATACAATGGTCTGTTTCAAACCAGACTACACCAAGTAATGAAGCAGGCAGAGCACACCTGGAAGGAGTGCCTTTCATGGGCCTTGATATTCCTTTACAGGAAACCTGCGTTCTTAGAGCGCATTTCCCCAGAGAAAGTGGGTTCACACATATCAGAGAAGGAATCAGCATATGTAGGGCCTTATGTTGCCACTTTAGTGAAGCTTGCACAGGATACTGTGAACTCATTGTGAAATGGTCCACTTTGACAAAGTTAAATAGGACCATATTTAGGATGGCCTCGTTACTCTGAGCCTTATTTTTATAGCTATTGCTTGCATTGATAGTGCACTGATTTTGCATTGTTACTGCAGTATTTGTGTTAGGACAAAGTAAGCTAAGATAGGAATTTGTTTACATAGGATTTGTTTATATAAGACTGGCAAGGATTTACTAGTCTTATTGCTTTAAGCTATTGTGATTTAGTTATGTTATCATTTGCAGGTATATTTTTAGTATAAGCATTTTTAGTATAAGTAAGTCAATTCTTAAACGGTTCCGTATAGTCTTAGGTTTTAAGTTTACACTTTTAAGTTTTAAGTGTAAGTTCTCCCTTTCAATCTCTGTGTTTGTTATATCTAATACATTTCTATCAAGGTGATCACCAAGCGCATGCGATATCTTACTCTTACAACATTCTTTCCTTTCTGACTTATCTGCCCCAACTGTGCGTTGCAGATTTTCCTGTGGTAAAAGAGGAATCAAGGGGGGAACGGGATAGATCTCCCGCCAATACAAATCCCCTTTGCCCTCAACTTTCCATGCTGAACTTTTATTACATTAATACTTTCAAACTTCTTTAATACTGAACTGAGGTTACTGACAAGGACATATATTAGTGTTAAAATTTAGAATCTGAGCTACTGAAATATGAATTTGAAAGGACATTTTAGCCATGGAGTTAAACTGTATCTTAGAAGAATAAAAAGGGGAAGTAAGGGTTGCCTTAGTGTCTGATAAACGGCAGAGCACTGCTTAAGCAGAAGTAGTTCTGTCAGTGCTGGCTGTGCGGCAAACTGAAGAAAAAAAAGGAGAAAAGAGTTACTTAGTTTAAACATAGCATATTTAAGTTCTAATTATTCTAATTATTTGATATTTAACTATTTGATATTCAAGTTCTAATTATTCTAATTATTTGGTATGACAACTTGAATGTAAGCTCAGAATATTATTGATTGAATTTATTTAATATTATTGGTTGAATTTATTTTTCCAGGTTAAAATTTATATGCACAATATTTGATATTTTAATAATTCAGTTGTATACTAGTTTTTACTTTTCAGGTCTACAGTTTTTCTGTCTTAAAGGAACTCCAGTTTTATTTTCCTTTTTCTACCTTTTTATACAGAATTCTGAACTTTTATTTTTCAAACACATTTTTGATTTTGATCTAATTTTCTTTTTGATACATTTTTGATACGAATTTTGAGCTCAAATTATTTGTTATCTGTTGTCTGTTTGATGTTAAGAAGACAATGAATGTATATTTGTAGGATGGATGAATATGTGTCAGTCCAGTGTAACATATGTTTAATGTAAGGTCTGAAATATTTGTTGTTTGTGGTCCAGCTTACCGCAGATGACTTTCCTTTAAATGATTAATTTGATTTTATGCTATTTTACCATATTAGGTATCCAAAACCATAAAAGAAACACATATCCTAATTAGGCCGCGATGAATGAAAAATTGATACACCTTACTGAAAGCTTGAAAACGACATTTATGGAACTTACTCCATTCTTCCCATCCCTTCTAAAGAAGTTTCGCCCTAAACAAAGAATTCATCCTCCACTCATCATTGAACTTTATTAACCTTGCTTGATTATATTTTGCCTTTATGTTTGTTGTACTTTACCTTAACGCAATTCTCATGATTATGTGAATCATATTGCCCTGATCAGATCCATTCCCAATTGTCAGCTCTATACACAAAGATCAACTGTTATGCATTACACCACACTGTGCTTTATCAAATGTCAATGATAATTGATTGCCATACACACCTAGCCCATATGCCATTCTGCAAATGCCATGCTTTGGATATCTACATACATCTACATACACCTACATGCCACATACTACATTAACTCAAGATACAAGAGTTTTGATGCTATTCCTAGTTCTCTTATATCCATTATATGATTAATTGAGATGCTCATTTATCCCTAGGTCCCATAGAGCAGTGTTTCCCAACCCTCTCCTGGAGGCACACCTAACCAGTCAGGTTTTCAGAATATCCATAATGAATATGCATGAGAGAGATTTGCATACATTGGAGACCCAGGGTATGCAAATCAATCTCATGCATATTTATTGCGGCAATCCTGAAAACCTGACCTGCTAGGTGTGCCTCCAGGAGAGGGTTGGGAAACACTGCCATAGAGGACTGGTTTGAATTACTATCTATTATATGATCTCATTAATGCTTTCCACGTTATATTCATCCCCAGTTACTTCAACCTGCCCTTCTTAGTCCAGACTTGTTCGGATGCCTGCGAGCCAGCGGCAGACCGGTGCAATGTGCTGCAGCATAGTTTGTCAGTCCAGCCTTCACACCGTACTTAGGCAGCTCATGTGAATGGGCTGCACAGACAAGCATGTCCCCTTCAATTCGGGCATAGCTAGCAATTCTAAAGGTTTAATTTAGTCCCAAATGTTTATATTTATTTATTTATTTATTTATTTAAGGATTTTTATATACCAGGGTCCGTAGGAAGCATCACCTCGGTTTACATTCAAACATTAATTCAGCAAAGAGCTTTACAATATAACATAATAACTGTATGAATATAAGACTAATTATAACTTTGTAAAAAAAAAAAAAAAAAAAAAAATTATTTATATAAGAGTGTCTGTAGAAATATTCTGAAAGGTATATAATAGAACTCAGTTTATTGATAGAAGGCTTTTTTGAATAGCCAGGTTTTTAGGTTTTGTTTAAATTTTTATATAGTTATTCCCGGTTATAAGTTAAAGACAGAATTATGACATTCATTTGATTTCCCAATTCTTAAACACCCCATAGTTAGAATTTGTAGATACTATTGCATTAGTTACAGAGATCCCTTATCCCTTTGGAATGGATGTCTCCTTCAAAATCCTACTACTTATTTAGATTTAAAGCATTTGTTTGTATTCTCATAACGTTCATATGCATTGGCCTTCTGTTATGTTTTTGCCTACCATGCATTTGCATTTGTTTCCACCGCTTTGGAAGTACCATTGCTTCTGCTATGCCTAAAATGCCAGGATTCAATATTATGGTTAATTCTTCAGCTGAAGTACAAGATCAAGTCACCGCAATTCGGCAACACCTAATGATGAACATAATTGAATCCCTTCCTGAATCCGAAATCTCTTAAAGGATAAGGTTGTATTTTCATAGAATTTGGTTTAATTGATGGGAAACACAGTTTAAATTGGCTTACATTTCTAAGTGAGTTTGCAATGATTGTGAATGTCGATTGTGAGAGCGAATGAAGTTTGTTATTTTAATGGCCTGAGACATCATCCTGCATTACTGTGAAGACAACTATGAACTCCTATACCATTATTAAAGAAAGCCTTTCATTCACATACAACAGTATTGGAAATAAATGTTACCGCCTCAGGCTGTTATGCTTAACGATGATGGGTAAGCGCCAGGTAGTCAATCATTAGGATTGTGTACCGTGGGCAACCTAAGACAGTGGCATTAACCCTGAGTATGATGATTGAAGCAATAATCAATCATTGAGAGGAGTAATTGGAAATATAGGTCACTTGTATGCTGCTAATAGGAATACACTACTTCATGAGTCAACAGATACTTGGATCAACCGGAAGAAGATGCTGGAATAGTACCTGAATGAAGAGTGAATGTGAGATTGAATGAAAATAAAGCAAAATAAAGAATGTGTGAATGATTGAGAGATATGTGAGAAGAATGTTTCAGCAACATAAAGAATATGAAAGCCATTTTTAACAGTCCAAAAAGAGGGTAATGCAAAATTGATGCTATGATCATTTCAATCCAGGAAATACAATCTCAGCCTTTCATTTGTGAAGGGTTTTCAGGAACCGCCTTCAAACCCTTCAAGGGGGGGATGTACATGGCTGGACAGTATATTGTATTTCCTGACTTTATTGGCAACCTATTCCGCCTCCATGTGCTTTGGCAAGCTCTTCGTCTACCATGTGCTTTGACAAGTCCAGCACCAGGAAGAAGCCAACTCCCCTTGTGGCAGTACCTGATTGGACTAAAAGCAACGATCCCCATTGGTCATCGGAAGTAGAAAACACACCCAGGATGCGTGTCAGAACATTACTATTGGACATTGCAAAAAGTTTAAAAGACACAGACACACAGCTCCGCTCTGAGAAGCATTACTGAAAACCCCGTTGTAACTTGCCTGCTTCTCCGTGGAACAACTTCCTCATTTTCTTGTTCCGCTTTTTTCTTTGTCTCTGTCTTTCTCTTAAATAAACTTGCTTTTTAGATCAAATAGCTGCCTGAAGTTGCCTTCCTGAGTCCCGCTTACAAACACTAGCTTGATGAAACCAGGTACCCAGGTATAGTCGCATAAATAGCTGCCTACTATGTTGCCACCCCCAGAGGTGTCATGTCACCTCATCTCATCTCATCTCCCAGTCTAAAAATGCCCAAAATGGAATATGCAAAAAAATCACAATCATAATGCATGATATTGCACAGCTTAACACTATTGAAAAAGGTATAGTTATTTTTAGCATTAAGACTGTGTGATATCATGTGTTATGGCTTCGCACTTTGGGGTAGATTTTCAAACACGGCGCGTTCGTGTACTTTTGCTGGCCATCAGGCGCAAGCAAAAGTACGCGGGATTTTAGTAGATATGCGCGTAGTCGCGCATATCCGCTAAAATCCTGGATCGGCGCGCACAAGGCTATCGATTACGTATAGCCGGCGCGCGCCGAGCCGCGCAGCCTACCCCCGTTCCCTCCAAGGCCGCTCCGAAATCGGAGCGGCCTTGGAGGGAATCCTCTAATGCCCTCCCCTCACCTTCTCCTCCCTTCCTCTACCTAACCCACCCCCCCGGCCCTGTCTAAACCCCCCCCCCTTACCTTTGTCGGGGGATTTACGCCTCCCGGAGGGAGACGTAAATCCCCGCGCGCCAGCGGGCCCCTAGCGCGCCGGGACGCGACCTGGGGGCGGGTACGGAGGGCGCGGCCAGGCCCCCGGACCGCCCCGGGCCGTAACCACGCCCTCGGGCCCGCCCCCAAAACGCTGCCGACACGCCCCTAAAACGGCACGGCGCTCGGCCCCGCCCCCGAGACGCCCCCCTCCGAAAACCCCGGGACTTACGCGAGTCCTGGGGCTCTGCGCGCGCCGGTAGGCCTATGTAAAATAGGCTCACCGGCGAGCAGGGCTCTTAAAATCCGCCCCTTTGCGAAGCCAGCCCACTCTTGTGGAAATCCCGCCCCCAACTCCTCCCCAATCCCTCCCCTTTAAAAATGTGTATGGTGCTTAAAAATGCGTTATGGTGCTTATCGCATGCGTTAAGGCGTTTTAAGCATGCATTTTGAAGAATGATGCGGAAAGATTGCTATGTATACATCCTAAAGGCAAACTGCATTTAGATATTTGGTTTATTACCTCCATTGCCAAGTTTATTTTGCAAAACACTTTCTTGGTCACATGATGCCATGAAGGGGAGCAGATGCACTAGCTGTTCTCTCCAGGGCCCCTCTCCTCTTCTCATACAATATTTACCACTTCTCAATCTATTTTTCTGGATTTCAAAGGGTGATGATTATGAAGCTGGAAGTTCGAGCACGGAGACAGTGTAATCTTCATCGCACATTACCTCAGCCATTATTGCAGCACTCAATGGACATTTTACCTCCCTTTCACATCAGATACAGGGATTCGATTCTAAGCTAACAATTTTCAGCCAACGCATAAACAAGGTGGAACACTGAGTTTTTGGAGAGCAAAATGATGAAGTTGGAAACAAACAGGCTTATTTTTCAAATTGCGTTGAGGCTCTAACGTGCATTAAATGATATCCAATGCGCGTTCCACACTAGATAAATATCACATCGCAAGCATGTAAATTGTATTATGAGTATGCAAATGGTAGGAGTTAATGCAATTTAGGGTCTCTTTCTGCATTTTGTGGTAATTTAATGCCAATAACATGGGATTTAACGTTGGAAAAACAACACTTTTTTTGCATTAGAGTGGAAAAACGTTTTCATCGAGCAACAGCAGACATTATCGCGGATTGTGGCTCTTACCGCAGCTATTATCAAGTGTGATAAAATGAGGCCTTTCATCAGACACACCTACCAATCCCTCCTGGGCCTATAAAAACACCTTTTTGTTACGGCTCTGGGCCGTGCCCGGGCCGCTGTGACGCCGAAAAGACCTGTCCTGGCCTCAGCCGCGGCGCTCCCTCCGTGAGGGAGACACCGGCGATCCCTCGCTTATGGCCTCGCCCCCTAGGAGCACGCGCGCGCAGGGACTCGGGACTTAAAGGGGCCAGCGCAGGGACTCGGGACTTAAAGGGGCCAGCACTGCAGGCCTACTTAAGCCCTGCAGTGTGGCTCCCTCCCTGCCTTGCAATGAGGTTCGCTCTTCGGAGTTACTAGTTGCTGTCCAAGGACTCCCGTCTATCTTGGCTTCTGACTTCTGGCTTCTGATCCTGCTTCATCCATTGACACCTGCTTCAGCTTCCGCCCCTGGTTTTGGCTTCGGACTTCTGACTTCTGGCTTCTGATCCTGGTTCATACATTGACTCCGGCTTTAGCTTCCACCCCTGGTTTTGGCTTCGGACTTCTTACTCCTGGCTTCTGATCCTGCTTCGTCCATTGACTTTGACTTCAGCTTCCTCGTCGTCTACAGGTATCCTCTCCTTGCTTGCCTGGAGGATTCTCCTAAGTCCCAGCGGCTCGGACTCTCATGGGCTCCTCCCGGGGGAGCCGCGGGCTTCCAAGGGTGAAGACTCTTCTGGCCTCAGGGGCACCACCGCTCCCTTGATCCTTAGTCGCATAGGGCCACACCTACGTCCCAGAGGCCTGGGTCCCTATGGGCTCCTCCTGGGGGGACCTTGGGCTTCCAAGGGTGACGCTTTCTTCAGAACACTTCTTCAGTGCCGCCTCCTGGCTATGACACCCACTGTGGGTCCCCACAATGCAACACCTACAGTCTCAGCCGGCCCAAGGGTCCACCACCCTAACAGTTTGCAAGGCCATGGACCCGGCGGAAGCCACGCGCGTGAAAGCCATTACAGGTATTGCACAGCGGTTGCAACAATAACAAATTTGAATCGATTCCCTGATGATGTCGGTGCAGAGATTAGCAAATCGGATTGACGGAGCTGCCGCACTCAGTCCCCCGGTCCCCGTAGCTGTGGCCAACATCGGACCGGCCACCCCTACGCAACTACCAGCACCCTCACGGTACTCTGGGGATGCCAAGATATGCCGGGTATTTCTTAATCAATGTTTAAGAACATAAGAACATAAGAAAATGCCATACTGGGTCAGACCAAGGGTCCAACAAGCCCAGCATCCTGTTTCCAACAGTGGCCAATCCAAGCCATAAGAACCTGGCAAGTACCCAAAAACTAAGTCTATTTCATGTCACCATTGCTAATGGCAGTGGCTATTCTTTAAGTGAACTTAATGGACTTCTCCTCCAAGAACTTATCCAATCCTTTTTTAAACACAGCTATACTAACTAGGGATGTGAATCGTTCTTTGACGATTTAAAATAATCGTCAGATATATTTCAAATCGTCAAAAATCGTTAAGAGTCGCGATACAATAGAAATTCCCCCGATTTATCGTGAAAAATCGTAAATCGGGGGAGGGCGGGGAAAACTGGCACATCAAAAAACCCCTAAACCCACCACGACCCTATAAAACGAATCCCTTACCTTCCCCCACCTTCCCGAACCCCCCCCAAAGGTTTTTATGAGTACCTGGTGGTCCAGTGGGGGCGCGGAGACCGATCTCCCGCTCTCGGTCCATCAGCGCCATTTTGGCTGCCACTCAAAAATGGCGCAGATGGCCCGATAAAAAAAAACCCACCCGACCCTTTAAAAACGATCCCTTAGCTTCCCCCACCCTCCCGATCCCCCCAAAACATTTTAAAATTACCTGGTGGTCTAGTGGTGGTCCCGGGAGCGATCTCCCATTCTCAGGCCGTCGGCTGCCACTCATAAAGATGGCGCTGATGGCCCTTTGCCCTTACCATATGACAGGGTATCTGTGCCATTGGCCGGCCCCTGTCACATGGTAGGAGCACTGGCTGGCCGGCATCATCTTTAAAGATGGCCGCCGCCGTATTTAAAGATGGCCGCCGCCATCGTAAAGATGGCCGCCGCACCTCCTCCCGAGTGCTCCTCTCTGTCATTGCGATATAATTTATACCCCGGTATAGCACTGTCCCATTGGTTATCCTCTTTCCACCATGTCTCTGAGATGCCAATTAAGTCTATGTCATCATTTACTGCTATACATTCTAATTCTCCCATCTTACTTCTTAGACTTCTGGCATTAGCATACAAACATTTCAAAGTTTGTTTTTTGTTTGTATTTTCATTCTGCTTTTTAATTGATAGGGATAAGTTAGAATTTTTTAGCTCAGGTGAGTTTTTAGTTACAGGCACTTGGACTACTTTTCTAATTATTGGAACCTCACTGTCGGGATGCCCTAATTCTAATGCATCATTAGTATCCTTTAACGATACCTCTCTCCGAACCATGCGCTTCTGAGCGACTGTCGGCTTTCCCCTTTGTTCTAGTTTAAAAGCTGCTCTATCTCCTTTTTAAAGGTTAGCGCCAGCAGTCTGGTTCCACCCTGGTTAGGGTGGAGCCCATCCCTTCGGAAGAGACTCCCCCTTCCCCAAAAGGTTCCCCAGCTCCTAACAAAACTGAATCCCTCTTCCTTGCACCATCGTCTCATCCACGCATTGAGACTCCGGAGCTCTGCCTGCCTCTGGTGACCTGTGCGTGGAACAGGGAGCATTTCAGAGAATGCTACCCTGGAGGTTCTGGATTTAAGCTTTCTACCTAAGAGCCTAAATTTGGCTTCCAGAACCTCCCTCCCACATTTTCCTATGTCATTGGTGCCCACATGTACCACGACAGCCGGCTCCTCCCCAGCACTGTCTAAAATCCTATCTAGGTGACACGT
The DNA here is from genome assembly GCF_901001135.1 of Rhinatrema bivittatum. Lineage (NCBI taxonomy): Eukaryota > Metazoa > Chordata > Amphibia > Gymnophiona > Rhinatrematidae > Rhinatrema > Rhinatrema bivittatum. The sequence goes on along the minus strand of NC_042619.1, from coordinate 277,562,281 downwards.
GAGGTCTGCCACCTTCGCAACAGGTAGGCATGTTACCAGGCGATCCTCATGCCCACCAGCCACCCAGCTATCTACATTCCTAATAATCGAATCACCAACTATGACGGCCGACCTAACCCTTCCCTCCTGGGCAGTAGGCCTTGGGGAGATATCCTCAGTGTGAATGGACAATGCATCACCTGGAGAGCAGGTCCTTGCTACAGGATCCTTTCCTGCTGCACCTGGTTGGTGCTCTCCCATCATGAGACCTTCTTCCTCCAAGGCAGCACCAGGGCTGCCAGTCTGAAGTTGGGACTTGACTACTATGTCCCTGAAGGTCTCATCTATATACCTCTCTGTCTGCCTCAGCTCCTCCAGGTCTGGCACTCTAGCCTCCAGAGATCGGACTCGTTCTCTGAGAGCCAGGAGCTCTTTGCATTGCATGCACATGTACAACTTCTCACCGGTGGGTAAAAAATCATACATATGACACTCGATGCAAAAGACTGGGAAGCCCCCCTCTTGCTGCTGGACTGCTGCCTTCATCTCAATTTTGATCAGTTCCTAGTTAAGTTTTAGGTTGCTATGGGAGTAGGAATGTGTCTAACGTCCTTTAAATGTATAAGTGAATTCACTATGTGTCTGGTAGTGGCCTACCGGGGTCTGATCGAATTCTCAATTAAGTTTTTGTTGATGTTTTTTTTTTTTGTGAAAGTGGCACTGCCTATACATTAAGGGATGAGCTAGGGGTGGGTGAGGGGTGGGAGGGTTGGGAAATACAAACAGTCTAACTTCAGTTAGTCAGCCTGTGTGTCTCATTGCTCCCTTGATTAACAATGTTGGTCCCTATTCAAACCCAATCACACAACCTCAACACCTTTCCATGGTGAGTAACTGAGCTGAACTATTCAACTTTTTTACTAAGGTATACACTGCTCCTAGCTTATTTCTAGCTTCTGGCTACTTTTTGGGTTGGGGTTTTGTTTTTTTTTTGGGTTTTGTTTTTTTTTTCAATACAAGCACTCAGTATTAAATACAAACACTCAGTTTTTTTAAAAGTCTGGAGAACACTCAGTTCTGCAGACTTTTAAAAATAAACACACTACCTACTGCTACCTTATTGACTGACTAAAAATACAAACAGTCTAACTTGTTTATTCACTGCCTACCTACTGCTACCTTATTGAGTGACTAAAAATACAAACAGTCTAACTTGTTTATTCACTGCCTTTCTGACTATTAAAGGCACAAACACACAAACACACTAAATAATATTCCCAAATAGTTAACTTTGCCCCAATACTTTTAAAAAAGACAATGTCCCAAGCAAAAACTTACTGATTCCTTTCAGCCACCAGCAAGGTGATCCTCTCCTCTCAGTGTTCCCATCCAGTTCAACCTACTGCCAGCTCAGTTTCCCATGGATCAGATTAAAACCAACTACATTATCACCTTGTTGGACGGGAAACCCCTGGCATGGGCCTCCTCCCTATGGGAATGTCAGGACTCCCGCCTGGCTAACCTGGAACAATTTGTAACCTGGACAATTTGTAGCAGCCTTCCGGTGGGCCCACCGCCGCGTCAGAGTTACTGCAGCTACGTCAGGGCAGCTGGCCCCTCTCAGAATACGCCATAGAATTCCAGATGCTAGCAGCCGAGCTGAACTGGAGAAATGACAGCCTTCATGGCATTTTCCTGGAGGGTCTCTCCCTAAGACTCCAAGATGAGCTGGCGGGCAGAGACATCCCAGACAATCTGAACGGCCTCATTGACCTGGCGGGTCGCTTGGACCGTTGGATCCAACGCCGCTTCCGGGAAGGGAGACCCGGTCAGAGGCTCGGACACTCTGGAACCCCATTTTCCCGACCAGTTCCCTCTTCTTCGGCCTCTACAGGAAATCAAGATACAGAACCTATGCAATTGGGTCGAGGTCCGATTTCTCAGGAGGAGAGAAGAAGACGCCGGGCTCAGGGCCTGTGCCTATATTGTGGTGGCAAGGGCCACTTCCTTGCTCAGTGTGGTGAGTGGCCGGGAAATGCCCGGACCTAGGGATAGTCGGGGAACTAACCATAGGGAACACCAGTACCGCCTCCCCATATACCGTTCCAATGACGATACTTCTTCCCGAGGGAGAGTTCGATACATTAGCCTTGATTGACTCCGGAGCCAGGGGCAATTTTATCCTCAAGGACTTAGTCCAACAACTCCAGATTGGGACCCAACCCCAAAGACCTCCTGTCCGGGTGTCTTCCATCCATGGGACCCCTCTTCCAGGAATTATCTCTACTTGTACCAAGCCCCTTACCCTACGCACGGGCCTTCTGCATGTGGAGGAGATCTCATTCCTCATCTTGGAAAAATCCATGCATCCTGTCATCTTGGGACTACCCTGCTTGCGAAAGCACTCCCCGGTAATCTGTTGGGATACTCTCCAGGTGGCGTCCCGGGGTTCGTCATGCTTTGACTCCTGTCTGACCACTGTTCCGCGACCTTCGATTCCTCTTCTGACCGCTTCGGTAGTGCTGCCGCCCCAGTATCAAGATTACCAGGATGTCTTCTCGAAGGAGAAAGCCGAGCTCCTCCTGGAGCATCGACCCTTTGACTGTGCCATTAACCTGATCCCGGGTACCACACCCCCTCGAGGACGGGTGTACCCATTATCACTCTCGGAGACACAAGCTATATCTGCATACATGCCTACATGTAAACCGTTGCGATGGTAATTAACTTAGCAACGGTATAGAAAAGTTTTTAAATAAATAAATAAATAAATAAATATATCCAAGAGAACCTGGACCAAGGGTTCATTTGACCGTCTAACACCCCAGTGGGAGCCGGGTTCTTCTTCGTATCAAAGAAGGCCAGGTCCCTCTGTCCTTGTATAGATTATCGTGGTCTGAACAGTATTACCCGATGCGACCATTATCCACTGCCCTTGATTCCGGAACTTTTGGACCGACTACAGGGAGCTAAAGTCTTCACAAAGCTGGATCTCCGTGGGGCTTATAACCTGGTTAGGATTCGGCCTGGCAATGAGTGGAAGACTGCATTCAACACAAGGGATGGCCACAACGAATACCTGGTCATGCCCTTCGGTCTCTGCAATGCTCCTACGGTTTTCCAGAACCTCATGAATGAGGTACTAAGGGACATGTTACATACGTCGGTCATTGTCTATCTAGATGATGTGCTGATATACTCTAAGGACTTGGGCACGCACCATCATGAGGTCCGCAGGGTACTGCAGAAGCTTCGGGATAACCGGCTCTTCACGAAAATGGAAAAGTGTCAATTTGAGCAGGAGTCCTTACCCTTTCTGGGGTATATCGTGTCCCCCACAGGTTTCCATATGGATTCCGAGAAGGTGACGGCCATCAAGGACTGGCCTCAACCTGTGGGGGTTAAGGCGCTCCAACGCTTTCTTGGCTTCGCCAACTTCTACTGGCAATTTAAACCACACTACTCCACAATGGTGGCGCAGCTTACGGCCCTCACCAAGAAGGGGGCTGACGCCAGGAACTGGCATGCTGCGGCGGTACAAGCGGTCCAGGAACTGAAGACAGCCTTCCTGCAGGACACCTGTCTCCATCACCCGGACCCCTAATGTCAGTTCATTGTGGAAGTTGACGCCTCCGACATGGCGGTCGGAGCTGTTCTGAGCCAAATATCCAGCAATGGCAAATCCCTGCCATGTTCCTACTTTGCCCGGAAATTCTCACCTGCAGAAAGAAATTATGGTATCGGAGACAAGGAACATCTGGCCATCAAAATGGCCTTCAAAGAATGGCGCCAGTAGTTGGAAGGGGCCCAGCACCCAGTGATCATGTATATGGACCACAAGAACTTAGAATGCTTGTGCCGCGCCCAGCGCCTCAATCTCCGGCAGGCCCGGTGGTCCCTCTTCTTTAGCCGCTTTGACTTCCTTCTCTGCTACAGGCCAGCAGACAGAACATCCAGGCGGAAGCCCTTTCCTGTACGGCGGAGACGGAGGACACCCCTAATCCACCACAGTACATCCTTGACCCGGCTAAGATGCTCCTCGCGGCATCCAATGTGGCTCCTATGGGAAAGACGGTAGTACCAGTCCGGCTCCAGAAGAAGGTACTCACTTGGGCCCATGACTCCTTGACCGCAGGTCACCCAGGGATGGCAGAACCCAGGAATTACTCTCTGAGTTCTACTGGTGGCCCCAGTTTAAGAAAGACGTCCGGCTCTATGTCAGTTCTTGCCCGACCTGTGCCTGACAGAAGACTCCACTGGCCGCCCCTGGGGCCTTCTTCAGCCACTGCCTATTCCCACTGAGCCGTGGACCCACTTATCCACGGACTTCATTGTCGATCTGCCCACCTCTGAAGGGAAGACGGTGATCTGGGTTACGATCGACAGATTTTCCAAGATGGTGCACTTTGTTCCCCTCGCTAAGTTGCCCACAGCGCCTGAACTGGCAAACCTGTTTACCTACCACATTTTTCGCCTTCATGGACTTCCCCGACACATCGCCTCGGATAGGGGCTCTCAATTCATGGCAAAATATTGGAGGGCACTCTGTAAAAGGTTTGGGGTCCAGCTAGACTTCACGACCGCCTTCCACCCCCAAGCTAACGGCCAAGTGGAACTCATGAACCGAACTTTGAAGACTTTCCTCCGGTCCTTTGTGGGATATTTGCAGAATGATTGGGTGGCCCTACTCCCATGGGCGGAGTTCTCGTACAACCACCACATGCACTCTGCCACCGGCAGTTCGCCCTTTTATACTGTATATGGGAAGCGCCTTTGACCTCCCTTGCCCTTGCCTTGGTAGTGCCATCTCCAGCCGTACAACTCACGGCCCAACAGTTGCACCATCTCTGGAGATCCACCCGGGAGAAACTCCAACACACTGCGGTTGTCGCAAAGAAGTTCGCAGACCGCCTATGACGACCAGCCCCGTCATTTCTCCCCAGGCTAAGGTGTGGCTAAGCACCAAGCACCTCCGCTTACGGCTTCCTTCAATGCGCCTGGCCCCAAGGTACATTGGCCCATTCTCCATCATGGAGCGGGTAGGGGCAGTTTCCTACCGGCTCCGACTCCTGCCTACACTCAGGATACACAACGTCTTCCACGTTTCCCTGCTGAAGCCCCTGGTTCTGTCCATCTTCCTAAGGAAGAATCCTGCACCGGCCACGCCTGAGGCACACGAGGATACAGTCTATCAAGTGAAAGAAGTCCTAGACGTGCGGTTCCATCTCAGACGCTGGGAGTATGTCCTAACTTGCAAGGGTTATGGCCCTAAGGAGAACTCCTGGGAGCCAACCTCCCACATCTTGGACAAGGATCTCCTCCGCCAGTTCCATGTGGATCATCAAGCTAAACTCAGGCTCCCGGGAAGGGAGCGTAGGAGGTGGGGTACTGTTACGGCCCCGGGCCATGCCCCGGGTCCTCCACTCATTTTAAGGCCGGCCCAGGCCGCCGCGACGCCAACAAGGCCTGTCCTGGCCTCAGCCGTGGCGCTCCATCCGCGAGGGAGACGCCGGCGATCCCTCACGTCTGGCCTCGCCCACTAGGTGAGTGCGCGCGCAGGGGCTCAGGACTTAAAGGGGCCAGCGCGGGAAACGACTAGGACTGCCTCCCGATGACTTCAGACGCTGCAGGCCTACTTAAACCCTGCAGCATGGCTCCCTCCCTGCCTTGCAATGAGGTTCGCTCTTCGGAGTTATTAGTTGCTGTCCAAGGACTCCCGTCTATCTTGGCTTCTGACTTCTAATCCTACTTCATCCATTGACTCCGGCTTCAGCTTCCGCCCCTGGTTTTGGCTTCGGACTTCTAGCTTCTGATCCTGCTTCGTCCATTGACTCCGAATTCAGCTTCCTCGTCGTCTACAGGTATCCTCTCCTTGCTTGCCCGGAGGATTCTCCTAAGTCCCAGCAGCTCGGACTCCCACGGGCTCCTCCCGGAGGAGCCGCGGGCTTCCAAGGGTGAAGACTCTTCTGGCCTCCGGGGCACCACCGCTCCCTTGACCCTTGGTTGCATAGGGCCACACCTAAGTCCCAGAGGCCTGGGTCCCTACAGGCTCCTCCTGGGGGGACCTCGGGCTTCCAGGGATGAAGCTTTCTTTGGAACACCTCTTCAGCGCTGCCTCCCGGCTGCGACACCCACTGTGGGTCCCCACAGTGCAACACCTACAGTCTCAGCCGGCCCAAGGGTCCACCACCCTAACACTTTTCTTACCTGACTTGTCTTCCTAAAGCTACAATGTTAGGGGGAGTTTCCCTGTACTGGGATACTGGCTGCTTCGGGATGCTCCCTGCAGCAACAAGAACAACTACCACCAAAGCAACAGGCAAAAGAAGTTCAAACCCCTCCTAGGGAGGTCCCTGCCCCGGAGCCATAGCCATTGGCATCAATGGGAGAACGATGGGGCCCAAGGCAGCACTTGCAACACAGAAAGGCACGACGGTGATACAGGGAGTGCATCTTTCATTCACAAACCACATTGTTGGGCATGCCAACAAACACATGATTAGCAGGTATTGCCTCAGTTCTCAGGCTATCCTGGATTTATATCAAGAAATCAGAGGGGATCTGGATCCGGTCATGGAAAGGTCCCACAAAACTATTGTCCACCCTGCATTTCGTGGCATCTGGCTCCTTCCAAATGACAGTCGTGGTCATCGGGGGAATGTCCAAAACCTCTTGTTCCCATTGTCTAGGCTAGGTCATAACAGCAGTACATGACCACATTAAATGCCTTGTGACAGGCAGGTCTTGATGGAATTAAAGCAAGGGTTTTACGCCATTGACAACTTTCCTTATGTTCTTGGAGCTTCAATTGCACACACATAGCCATCATCTCATCCCATGATAGGGAGAAGATCTACCGCAATATAAAGTTCTGCCACTCTATCATCGTTCAAGTGGTCTGTGATGTTCGAATGCACATCCTCGACATGGTGGCCAGGTACATGGGAGCAGTGCACAATTCCTTTATATATTAGGCAATCGGCCCTGTTTGACAATTTTTACGGGGACGGTTGGCTTATAGGTAACAGTGATGCTTCTTTCTCTAGTCTGGCTATGTGTTTGTAGCCAACGGCACTGACACGGTGGGCTGTTGTGGATGTGAAAGCATAGGTTACATGACAACAAGCTTGTACAGTTACGGATACAAGCCGTCGAGCCAAGGCCTGTCTTTCTCTCTCCATTCTGGAGAAGCCTGTTGGTGTTACATGCACAAACAATGCACAAAGTTTTGGGTGTGACCAGCCACTACACATTTTCTACAGGTTCACTTTAAACAATTGCCTTTTCAAATGCTCTCATTTGAAGCAGTAGAAATCTCACTAGTTAGTCACAACATTTTAGCGTTCACACTGCAGGGACTCCCAGATCAGGTTTGCCCTGTTAGTGATTGGTCAGCCAGGATGTCAGCAACAGTTTGTTTTCACCATAACAGAGGAAAAACAGAAGGAGGCTCAGGCATTCTCTGGAGAATTTGTATTAACACATTGTTCAGATTGTTGGTTGTTGACACAGTGGTTAGTTTGCATGTGGGCTGCTGTCTGATCGTGCAGAGCCTAGGTCTGAGTGTTGACAGCCCTCCTCAAGCACACTAGCTCTGTCCATATGTTGTAGAGGTGTACACCATACTTCCTTTCCAGGCGGTCCAGCTGCTCATGCATAGAGGTCTCTGTTGGTGCTGGTGCTGTGCTGGCTGTGGTAATAGCTGCAGTTTGTCCTCCAAATGTAGCATGATCGGGCTGTGAACTGCTCCTGCTCGGTGCCTGCTGCCTTCTGATGGCAACATGGCGTGCTGGAGGTAGGTTGTGATGGCTCGACCGGCTCCCACTGGAAGTTGGAGTCTCCCATGAAGCCACATATGTTGAGGCTTACATTGAGAAAGCTTGCCAAGCCCAGGGGTGCCAGCATCTACAGTTGTTCTTCAGGCTGCTATTGCTGCTCTTCCTCCTCTTCAAACTGTGTCTGTGCATCCAATTGTAAGGGAACATGGAAATGGGGCTGGGCTGCTGGTCCTTGAAGCTTGATGGCTGGGACTGGTGGATTCCGGCCTAGAGCTGTGGAAACAAAGAGACCATAAGTACCAATACAAAGAAGTACACATGTACTGTTTAGCAATGCATCAGGCGCCATGCACCGGTTAGGAACCGGTTGTGCACCGGTTAGGAAAACGGACACGCAATTAATAAGCATCAGTTTTACTAATCTGACCGCTGGCAAGCTTTTTTTTTTTCATGCTGCCGCCTGTGGTTCCTCCTACTTAGTACTGAGACGAGACTAAATAGGAAGAACCACAGAAAAGCAGTATTTTGGGCTTTTTTGTGGCTTCATGGGGCATTTTTCAGATGGCTCAGAGCACGTAAAGACTTAACACCAGCCCTGGGTCTGGCATTAAATTTTCCATGTTAACACATGTGCATTGGGCACATGGTAATTTTTTGCATCTTGGCTAATAGCCTAATGTAAATGCATTTATATGTGATGAGCTCTCTTACCTACACGCTGGTTTGGACTTGCATTTTGGACGCGCTAATCCCCTTATTGCATCGGGTGATAGCCCAGCGCATCCAAAACACACGTCCAAGCGCTCATTAACCTGTGCGCTAAGCTCAGCACACGATATTGCATTGGCCTGAATATGAGCATCTTATGCAAAATGATGTGGACATCTGTAGAAGTCTTGAAATTTAAAGATGAGGTAAACTTACTGGTTTCGGCTCATGTGGTGTCCAGCTGCTCATTCAAATCCTCAAAGACCATCTGGTCCCAGTTGTTCAATGAGGCACTCCTCCATCGGTGTCGTGATGGCGGGGCAAGGGGTTCCTTTCCAGTCCGCCACAAATATTTATTGCGGCTCGCAACCTTGTTTTTGAGTTGTGCTTTGATGTCCCATTACCAGTCGGTCACCTGCTCCACACTCCTTTTCACTCCGCCTCACCTGGATTCGGCCTGGGCGATAGTGCACCAGATCTGGCCCTTAGCTTCCCTCAATGTCTTGGCCGCACTATTGCCAGACAGCATGCATAGTTCTCGATGACCCCTGTAATGATCATGTCGTTGTCCTCGCAAATATATCACGCTTCATAAAAATTGCCTACGCGATGCGATAGATAGGAAATTAGACTAATCTTCAAAGACCTTGGATGACTGCATCCTGCTGCCTGGCTGCCAGAATGTGGTGCCACTTCCGCTTCCAGAGAGGTGTCCCTTTCCTCATTCTCACTCCCATTCCCCGCTCCACTTCCTTCCTCCCCTTCTTGCACCTGCCCTAATAACTCCCCTCTCCTCTGCTCTTTCTATCCCTACCCTGCCATCTTCCTCCCTCCATACTCACCTGCCTATCACTTCTCCTTCCCGCCTTCTCCTATCCCTTCCCTCCTGCCTACTCCTACTCCTAGCACTCCTGCCCTTGTCCCTCCTCCTCTCCTCTCCCTCTTTTCTTGTCCCTGTCCCTACTCCTAGCACTCCTGCCCTTGTCCTCCCTCCTCCTCTCCTCTCACTTCTCTCCTGACACCTGTCCTCTCCTCTCATACTCCATCCTCTCGACTCCTCATTCCTCCTCATCACTACTTCTCACCACCATTCCTCCTCCTGACAGGAACACAGAAAGACAAACAGGATAAACTGACAAAAACTTTCACTCAAAGAAGCTAGAAGACCGAATAACGGGAAACGGATGACAACAGAAGACAAGACAATGCACACAGGAAATTAAAATATATAAGCTCCTACTCCAACTAATCCACTCACCAACTCTCCTCTCCTCTCTCCAATGCCTGACACACCCTCAAAGAAACAGCTGCAGGCATCGATGGCTGAGGCATAACTCCCGATGCAGGAATGTGGAACGGTGTTTCTCCTCCCGATGATGCTGTCAGTGGGGAGGGCATTGGAGACCCGGGATCCATCGATGGAAAAACGGCCATGAGGGCTTCAATTCTGGATAGCAACGGTGCCAGCACTGCTGGAATCGGGTCGATGATCGGTTCCACAGTTGGTGCCGGTGTCGGTGCCGGAGGAACCTGAAGACGTTGCATCGCCTTGTCGATGGCCTCCTGGACCATCCGGTCCAATTCTTCTTGGAGACCTGGAGCAAGCAGCCCCGGCTCCAGAACAGAAGAAGGAGGCAGAGGCATAGTCGGAGGGACCACCGTTACAGGCGGAGTCGTGGCTCCCGATCCCCGATCGGGTGAGGGTTGCCTCGGTGACCCGGTCGCAGGAATGGTCGGTGCCTTTCCTGGAAGGGAATTTTTCGACAGTGGCTCGGACGATGGCGAGGTCGATGATTTCGCTCCCTCGATGGTCCGAGACTTACGGTGTCGATGGCGATGTTTCTCCCTTCGATCTCCTCGATCTTGAGGGGGAGTAGAAAGTATCGATGGCCGAGTAATCATCGATGCCGGTTGGTCACCGGTCGGTGGTCAATGCTGGCACGAAGTCAACGTTGCCGGTTCAGACGACGTCGATGCGATGGACAGAGTCGGGGTTTGAGCATGGAAGAGAAGTTCCATCTTCTCCATTCTGGCCTTGCGACCCTTCGGTGTCATTAGGGCACATTTGGTGCCCTAATGACCCGAAGGGTCATTAGGGCTCGCGTCCTAAACACATTACACAGACTTTATGGGGGTCTGTGATAGACATGGTGTGTGGGTACAGTCCGGGCACCGATGAAACTCCGACGCCATGGCCATGGAAAAAAAAAAAAATTAGCCGCGGTATGGTCGACAGCCAGTAGGCCGCAAAAGCAAACTCAACGGTAATCGACGGAAAACGGGTAAAAACTTACCGGAGTACCGCGGACTTATAAAAGGTGGAAGAGGGACCCCTGTGGGGCATCTTAACTTTTAGTAATTCCATGAGGAAAATTATTATTAGGAATCTCTTCAGAGCTCCTTTACTGCGAGGCTACTGCTGCGCGGAAAAAAGAAGACTGAAGGGGGGCCCCTGCTGGCTGCAGGGTTAGTGCCATGCTGGGCATGCCCAGTAGGGGCCAGTCAAAGTTCTGGAAACTTTGCCAGAAGTTTTCCGTGATTGGGCTCCATCCTGATGATGTCACCCATATGTGAGGACTACCATCCTGCTTGTCCTGTGAGAAGCCGGTATATATAAACATTAAAAAAGCGCCATGCATAAATCAATGCGTACCGCGCTCACGCTTTGCACAACGTGCCAATATATCACGCTTCATGAAAATTGCCTACGCGATGCGATAGATAGGAAATTAGACTAATCTTGCCCATTTTTTTTTATCACAGGCGCTATTTCTGTTATATTTATAGCAATTTGATGAATATAGGCCAAAGATTGCAAATTTGCATAAAAGCAACAAAATGTTAGAAGATAAAAAATATGACTTAGAAAATAGATCCCACAGAAATAACCTTTGGCTGATGGGAATACCACAATTGGTACCGGACTCAACTCATGGGACAACTTTGGAGAAATGGTAACAATCGGTATTGGACCTTGTTTCCACTAATGGCCACTGTGCATAGAGAGAGCCCAAGGACCGGGATCACAAAATCGGGTAAAAGATAAGCCATGTGTTGTCATTTTTTGAGTTCTTAACTGTGTACATAAAGTACTATTAAAAACCTACAGGAAACTGTAATTTCTCTCCTATGAAGGCCAAAAAAGTGCTATTGTTCCAAGATTGCTCTCAAATGGTGACAGAGAAGTGCAGGTCTTTCCCAACAGTGTGTGCAGCTGATAAGAAAAGGCTTCAGATTACTCTTTTGTAGGGATGTGAATCGTGTGATCGATCGTCTTAACGATCGATTTTAGCTGGGGGGGAGGGAAATCTGATCGTCATGTTTGGTTTTTTTTTAAAAATCATTAAAAATCATAAATCGGGGGAGGGCGGGAAAACCGGCACACCAAAACAACCCTAAAACCCACCCCGACCCTTTAAAACAAATCCCCCACCCTCCCGAACCCCCCCAAAATGTTTTAAATTACCTGGGGTCCAGTGGGGGAGTCCCAGCGCGAACTGACATCAGCTCCCCACACTGACGCTATGTGGCTCCAGCCCATGGGGTCACCCTCTCTAGCTTCTCCTGCCCTTCTTCTCTGCTCTCTCTCTCCAGCACCTGCTCTTCTACGCACCCCACAGCTGAGACCTCGCCTCCCAACGGTGAGGCTCATGTGCCATTTCTCACCTCGGGCCAGGGCCCACATACACACAAATCCTAACACATATTAGAAGTTACCACCCAGGAAAAGAATCTGAGCATCAAAGGTAGACAATACACTAAAATCCTCAGTTCACTATGCAGCAGCAATAAAAAAAGCAAACAGAATGTTAGGAATTATTAGGAAAGGAATGCAGAATAAAACAGCAAATGTTATAATGCCCCTGTATCGCTCCACAGTGAGACCGTACTTACAGTACTGTGTGAAGATCTGGTTGCCACAGCTTAAAAAAGATATAGTTACATTGGAAAAGGTACACAAAAGAGCAATCAAAATGATAAAGGGGATGGACAGCTTCTCCACATAGACTGGCCAAAGAAGTTGGATCTGTTTAGCTTGGAGAAGAGATGTCTGAGGTCTATAAAATCATGAGTGGAATAAAACAGGTAAACGTAAATCGGTTATTTTTTCTTTGAAAAAAATACAAAGACTAAAGGACATTCCATGAAGTTAGTAAATAGCACACTGAAAACAAATTAGAGAAAATTCTTTTTCACTCAACACATAATTAAGCTGTAATTCATTTCTGAAGGATACAATTAAGGCAGTTAGCATACCTGGGTATAACAATGATTGGGACAAATTCTCGGAGAAAAAAATAAAATTTTATTAATCAAGTGTATTAACAAATTAAGAAATAGCCACTACTTATCACTAAATGATAGCAGCATGGGATCTATTTTCTGTTTGGGATCTCGCCAGGTAATTGTGACCTGTATTGTTATTGTTGGAAACAGGATACTGGGCTTCATGAACCCTCAGTCTGACCCAGTACGGCAAGTTCTTATGTTCTTATATTTGAGGTCTAATTTCCTTGCAAATAGAGCACAGGAAATATAATTTTCCCACATCCTTGTTTTTAATAAATGAAGAATGTGAAGGACGAGGATAGCTGCTGACTCCACAAGAATGTCCAAAATTTGGAGACCAAAGACCTTTGCATGGGGATCTTTATCCTTGCACACATTGACTCCAAGCATTTTTTTCAATTTGTCCAGAAATCTAGCATAGGAAAGGTCTTCTTGTGGAAAAGTGTATTCTGAAGGCTGTGGAAGAGGGTCAGAGGGGATTCTTATTGACCCCTTTTCAGAATCTGGAATAAAGGGAATACTAATCCAGGACCCCAATAAGAACTGGGTGATTGAGGAGGGGTCTTCAGTCACCAAATACAACAACCACCAAGGACTGAATTACATAGTCTGGGTAAACAAATAAACATGGGTGTAGCTTGCTTATTGCAGCGGTTACTACCCCTAACTAATTAAGCTAGATATTTCACTTAGATGCAGTTCCAACACTGCTCTCTACATTAATGGCGGGGGTGGAAGGGAAATAGAACCAAAAGGTTACTAAGGGCCAAGAGTAACAGATAAGTATGAGAAAAAAAAAAGAGTACAAAAGCTTGCTGGGCAGACTGGATGGGCCGTTTGGTCTTCTTCTGCCGTCATTTCTATGTTTATGTATGTGTTCTTTGATTATTTGAACTCTGCTGCAAGTGACTGCTACACAAACAGAGATACTGAGACTCCTTCTTATGGGAGTAGATTATATATCCTGGAAAGATGGAGAATACTCCCCTTATTCTTAGCCACTACAAGAGGTAAAGAAATCCTTCATCAACTGCACTATTTGACTGATGGGCTAATATGTCCTTTGTCCTGGCATAGGTGATGGAATATCTTCTTCTGATACAAGTAAGGAATCATTCACAACTTCTGGGCTCTGCAAAATATGAATTGGAGGCTGATTAGATATGAAATATACCAGAGAGAAAAAGGGATCTGGAACCTCTAGCATAACCCTTGTTCCATTAATTTTGTTGGCTTAAGAGTTCTAGTAATTGGTGGAAGTTCATAAGAGTTGCCATACTGAGTCAGATCAAAGTTACATCAAGCCCAGTATCCTGTTTCCAACAGTGGTCAATTCAGGTCACAAGTATTGGCAAGATCCCAAATGGTAAACAAATTCCATGCTACTTATGTTGACTGTGCAAATGCACTGTGCATTGCCAGAGCATTATTTGTCAATGGTGCCGAGGAGTATTGCTTCAATGGTTCTGGAGCCTTATGCTTTGATAATGCTGTTGCGCGGGAGCTTTGTGCATCAAATGATGCTGATGCACTATGCATCCACAGTTCCTTATGCATTGATGATGCCGATGCACCAGAGCTCTGTGCTTTGTCAGTGCCAATGCATCTGATACTCAGTGTTTTATGTGTGCTGACTGCTCCAGCAACTTTTTCGACACATGACACTTAACTGACCATGGAATTCAGCCTGTTCACTTGCGATGTTCAAGAACAGTGGGTCCCTTTTTTGGATATGAGGGTTGGTAAGAAAAATGGATTTTTGGTGACGGAACTATACCGAAAGACAACAGATAGAAATGGACTATTGCATTTCAATAGTTTTCATCCTAAACATATCAGAGAAAATATCCCTTTGGGACAATTTTTTAGAGTGAGAAGGATCTGTACGGATATGCCATCTTTTAAAAAACATGCTAAGGATTTACAAGAAAGATTTAAGGCACGGGGATATCCGGATCGTGTAGTCAATCACGCGTACAAAAGAGCGCGTTATATAAATAGAGATCTTTTGTTACAACCCAAAAAGACTCAGAAATCCCATTCATTAGTCTGTGTATTACCCTATTCAAATAGAGTAGGGGATTTAATACAGGTTATTAAAAATCACTGGCATTTAGTCAGTGGTTTTGTGGGTATGCAAGTCCCTCCGATGTTTTCTTTTAAGAGATCTCAAAACCTTAGGGATATTTTGGTGCATTCAGATCTAGGGAGTGGAGAAAGTAGAAAAGAGATGAATGGAGGACATCATCCATGTACAGGTTGTAGTGTCTGTAAGTTTAGTTTGTCAGTAAATTTCTTTATCCACCCGGTTACTGGAAAAAAGATTTATTTGAGAAATATGACTACGTGCCAATCTAGTTCAGTAGTATATATTGTGCAATGTCCTTGTGGATTGTTTTACGTGGGGAAAACAACAAGAAAAGTTAGGATCCGGATATTAGAACACTGCAGTAGGATTCGGAATGAGGTTGAAACTGCCCCACTGGTAAAACACTGGCAAGAATATCATCATACAGTGGAAGAGCTTCGTTTTTTTGTGATACAAGAAATACACAATAGACGTGGAGGTAATATTAATAAGACATTGCTACGTTTGGAGCAAAGGCTGATTTTTTTCTTTGGGAACGCTGTGGCCCAAGGGTTTAAATGACAAAATAGATTGGGTAGTTTGTCTTTAGGTTAATTTTTATTGATCTGGGGTGGTGAAAGAAATAAGTAAAGGAAAGGGTTTCTTTCACTTTAAATGAAAGCGTTGTCTTTCAGTTCTGCCTTTGAAGTAAGCTTGATTGTGTAGTAGGGCTGAGTTGAAATCAGGTGGGAGGGTAAAATAGAGAGGCGGAGATAGATTTGGACTTCTGTTTTGATTGGAGCAAGGAGGTATAAAAAAGAAGAGGGGAAGTGGCTTCCTCACTTCCTTTGTTTCACTTCATGTTGGTGTCCTTTTGAATGCTACGAAGGTGACAGTGTGCTAAGATCTATAAGATATGGTGAGTTTTTCCTTCACTTTGTCACTCATGCTAATGGGGGTTGGAAAGGTAAAAGTTTGTTCCTTGTTGGTAGGAATCTTTAAATAATTAGAATGACTGTTTTAATTCGCTCAGGTAGCTCATAAAGGAAAGGTGGAAGCGGTGTTTAAATCCAAGCGTCTGGGCAAATACCTGTTGAAAAGATGTAGAGCAGCATGAATGGAATGGTATACTGATATGTACGTCTAAGAGAAATCTTTTTGAGGACGTACAGGTAAAAGCTATCTATTGAGTGTTTTTTTGAAGAATGTAAATTTAAAAAATTTCTTTGATGAAAATTCATTGAAAATTATGTTAATTTGATTCTATTAAACTTTATAGATAAGCTCCTTTCAGAAATATGTGATGAGCATGAACAGATGAGCAGTAGGAGATTCGTTTATATATCTCCTGAGGAAGCCTGTTGGCGAAACATGTTGAGAGAACAAGAAAATAAGAAAGAATAACAGAAGAATTGAGAAATTTGTTGTTTTCTAAATGAGTGATAATTCATGATAAATGGGATTTTCTCTGCTTATTTAACAAATTGTATTTCATATTCATAATATATTGTAAGAAAGGAAGTTGTTTTTATGAAGATAGTAGAAGTATGAAAGGGTATGTATGATGTATGAATGGAGGGAGAATTTTTAGATACATATTTTTGTGGGTAATATGTTAAATATTTAAAGATTGTTGTAATATTTTTTCTATGTAATAAAGAAAATATATGTCACTTTGTATGGTTTTGAGCTGTCATAAGACAGGGCAAAGGTAGCGCCAGTGCCATTTCTATTAACGCAGCCATGGCCCGAGAGTGGAAGATCACACCGGGACCCCCCCACTGGACCCCAGGTAATTTAAAACATTTTGGGGGGGGGGTTCGGGAAGGTGGGGGATTTATTTTAAAGGGTCGGGGTGGGTTTTAGGGTTGTTTTAGTGTGCCGGTTTTCCCGCCCTCCCCCTTCCCCTCCCCCTCCCCCGATTTACGATTTTTGACGATAAATCGGGGGAATTCCTATTGTATCGCACCTCTAACGATTTTTGACGATTTAAAATATATCAGACGATATTTTAAATCGTCAAAAAACGATTCACATCCCTAGTTACAGGTAAGCAACACTTGCTTTCTCACAGGACAAGCAGGATGGTAGTCCTCACATATGGGTGAGTACCGAGCTGAGGATGTCCGAACATGCACCAAATGTACCCAACGGCGTGCAACAGGCACAACAACTGGGGTGGAATTTGGTAGAGGCCATCCGCACCCCACCGGGCAGGCGGAAGGGTGTTGGTACGTCACGTTGGAAACAGGTTACGCAGGACAGATTGGCCGAAGATGGAATCTTGTCTTCCGGCTTTGTCCAAGCAATAGTGGGCTACGAAAGTGTGGAGTGAGCTCCAGGTGGCAGCCCTGCAAATGTCAGGAAGTGGCACGGATCGTAGATGTGCTACTGAAGTCGCCATAGCCCTCACCGAGTGTGCTTTAACACGGTCTTGGAAAGGAATGCCTGCTTGCCGATAGCAAAAAGATATGCAGTCCGCCAACCAGGAGGAAAGAGTCTGTTTACCCACAGGCTGCCCTAATTTATTGGGATGGAAAGAGACGAATAACTGAGTGCACTTCCTGTGGGCAACTGTCTGGTCTAGGTAGAACGCTAGAGCCCGTTTACAGTCGAGGGTATGCAGAGCCTGTTCCCCTGGAATGGAGTGGGGACTGGGAAAGAAAATAGGTAGTATGATGGATTGATTAATGTGAAACTCCGAAACTACCTTAGGCAAGAACTTAGGGTGAGTGCGGAGTACCGCCCGGTCCTGCAGGAGTTTAGTGTAAGGTGGATAGGTAACTAGGGCCTGTAACTCACTAACCCTGCGAGCTGAAGTGATAGCCAAAAGGAAAATCACCTTCCATGTGAGATATTTTAGGTCACAGGAGTGAAGAGGCTCAAATGGAGGTTTCATGAGCCGACCAAGAACCAAATTAAGGTCCCAAGAAGGGGCCGGAGGACGTACGGGTGGCTTGATATGGAGCAAGCCTTTAAGAAAATGTGTTACGAGTAGTTGCTCCAATATAGGGGCATCCCTGACACCTTTATGGAAAGCGGCTACCGCACTGACATGCATTCTGATTGAGGAAGTCTTTATTCCGGATTCCGATAAATGCCAGAGATAGTCCAAAAATCTCAGGATTGGACAGGAAAAGGGATCAAGGGACTGTGAAGAACACCATGATGTATACCTTTTCCATTTATAGGAATAAGACTTTCTTGCGGAAGGCTTCCGTGAAGCAATGAGGACACGAGAAACTGAATCTGAAAGGTTAAGTAGTTGAAGGATCAACCTTTCAACATCCATGCCGTCAGGGACAAGGCCTGAAGATTGGGATGGCGTAGACATCCGTCATTCTGAGTGATCAGAAGCGGGTCCTTTCCCAAGGGAATGTGGCTGCGGATGGAGAGATCCTGGAGTATTGGAAACCACACTTGGCGTGGCCAGTGAGGTGCTATCAGGATCATGGTTCCTTTGTCCTGACGGAGCTTCACGAGAGTTTTCGAGAGAAGAGGAAGCGGAGGGAATGCATAAAGCAGCCCGGCTGCCCACGAGAGGGAGAATGCATCTCTGGGCTGCGAGCATTTGCTCCGAATGAGGGAGCAATAATTGTCTACTTTGTGGTTCTGAGGGGACGCAAAGAGGTCTATTTGGGGATAACCCCAGTGTTGTAAGAGAGAGGTCGCTACCGAGGGATTGAGCGACCACTCGTGCGGTTGGAAGACACGACTCAGTTTGTCCGCCAAAACATTGTCCACTCCCGGCAAGTAGGTTGCCCTGAGGTACATCGAGTGGGAGAGCGCTTCCGCCCAAATCTGAGCAGCCTCCTGACACAGCAGGAAGGAGCCTGTGCCTCCCTGTTTGTTGATGTACCACATGGCCACCTGGTTGTCCGTCTGAATCAGGATGACATGATTCGATAGGTAATCCTGAAAAGCTCTGAGAGCATATCGCATTGCTTGAAGCTCCAGGAAATTTATCTGGTGTTTGGATTCCTCTTGAGACCAAGATCCTTGTGTCTGTAGATCATTTACATGAGCTCCCCAGCCGAGGTTGGAAGCGTCGGTGGTGAGAATGAGTTGAGGGTCTGGTAGATGAAAAGGTAGTCCCTGGAGGAGATTGTTCTGATCTTTCCACCAGGTGAGAGACAGACGGAGTGCGTCGGTGATGTGGACAATGGTTGAGAAAGACTGAGTCGCTTGAGTCCATTGTGACCGTAATGTCCAATGCATGACTCTCATGGACAGACGGGCCATTGGAGTGAGATGGACTGAGGACGGCATGTGTCCGAGAAGGACAAGGAATTGCCGAGCAGTCGCTGTGTACTGAGACTGCAACTGGTGAGTGAGAGAAGGCTTTTGCTTGTAAAGTGTCCAAGTCTGCCCCAATGAAAGACAAGGTTTAAGATGGGACTAAAGAGGATTTCTCGTAATTGACGAGAAATCCTAGAGAAATTAGAGTGTGTAGGGTCAAATTCAGGGACGATCGAGCTGCTTGCTGGGTTGGAGCCCTGATTAACCAGTTGTCTAAATAGGGGTAGACGTGAACACCTTCTTTCCGGAGGAAGGCTGCGACAACTACGAGACATTTGGTAAAGACTCGTGGAGCTGACGCTAGGCCAAATGGAAGCACCTGGTATTGGTAGTGCTTTGGGCCAACTAAAAACCGGAGGTACTTGCGATGAGCTGGAGCTATCGCAATGTTGGTGTATGCGTCCTGGAGGTTTAGTGAGCAGAGTCAATCTCCTCTAGGTAGAAAGGAGCCCAAGGTTACCATTTTGAACTTTTCCCGCTGGAAGTACTTGTTGAGGGCACGTAGGTCCAGAATTGGACGAAGGCCCCCGGATTTTTTGGGGATCAAAAAGTACCAGGAATTAGAGATGTGAATCGTGTGCCCAATCGTCTTAACGATCGGGTTCGGCTAGAGGGGGGAAAAAATCTGATCGTGGGTGATGTGAATCGGAATTGGTTCCGATTCACATCGTTATTTTTTTTGTAGTGAGGCCCGACCCTTTAAAATTAACCCCTTACCTTCCCCCACCCTCCCGGACCCCCCCAAAACCTTTTACGATTACCTGGTGGTCCAGTGGGGGCGCGGGGACCGATCTCCCGCTCTCGGGCCATCGGCGCTATTTTGGCTACTACTCAAAAATGGCGCCGATGGCCCGATAAAAAAAAAACCCACCCGACCCTTTAAAAATGATCCCTTAGCTTCCCCCACCCTCCCGAGCCCCCCAAAACATACTTGGTGGTCTAGTGGTGGTCCCGGGAGCGATCTCCCATTCTCAGGCCATCGGCTGCCACTCATAAAGATGGCGCCGATGGCCCTTTGCCCTTACCATATGACAGGGTATCCGTGCCATTGGCCGGCTCCTGTCACATGGTAGGAGCACTGGATGGCCGGCGGCAGCCATCTTTAAATACGGAGGTGGCCATCTTTAAAGATGGCGCCGGCCAGCCAGTGCTCCTACCATGTGACAGGGGCCAGCCAATGGCACAGATACCCTGTCATATGGTAAGGGCAAAGGGCCATCGGCGCCATCTTTATGAGTGGCAGCCGACGGCCTGAGAATGGGAGATCGCTCCCGGGACCACCACTAGACGACCAGGTATGTTTTGGGGGGATCAGGATGGTGGGGGAAGCTAAGGGGTCGTTTTTAAAGGGTCGGGTGGGTTTTTGTGTTTTGGTTTTTTTTTGGTTTTTTTTTAATCGGCGCCATTTTTTAAGTGGCAGCCAAAATGGCGCCGATGGCCCGAGAGCGGGAGATCGGTCCCCGCGCCCCCACTGGACCACCAGGTACTCGTAAAAAGTTTTGGGAGGGTTCAGGAGGGTGGGGGAAGGTAAGGGATTCGTTTTATAGGGTCGGGTGGGTTTAGGGTTTTTTTTGGTGTGCCGGTTTTCCCCGCCCTCCCCCGATTTACGATTTTTTCACGATAAATCGGGGGAATTTCTATTGTATCGCGACTCTTAACATTTTTGATGATTTAAAATATATCTGACGATTGTTTTAAATCATCAAAAAACGATTCACATCCCTACCGGGAATAGAACCCTAGGCCTTGCTGCGAAAGAGGAACGGGTTCTATTGCTCTTAACTGGAGAAGAAGGGAGACCTCCTGCTCCAGAAGGACAGAGTGGTCGGATACTCCC
The DNA here is from genome assembly GCF_901001135.1 of Rhinatrema bivittatum. Lineage (NCBI taxonomy): Eukaryota > Metazoa > Chordata > Amphibia > Gymnophiona > Rhinatrematidae > Rhinatrema > Rhinatrema bivittatum. The sequence continues at coordinate 277,541,322 of NC_042619.1, read as the reverse complement.
CATACTTGTAGCGGTGGGGAGTCCGATGGAACAGCAAGAAAATTCAGATGGTAACCCTGAGCAATGATTGCCAGCACCCATTGGTCGGTTGTGATGGCTTGCCACATTCCAAGAAAGCGGCATAGTCAACCTCCTACTGGTATGGCTGGCAGAGGGATCAGGCTACTGCTCTCGAAGTGAAAGTCAAAAGCCTGAAGCAGGCCCCGGTTGGGGAGCTGCTTGAGACTTTTGTTTGCGAGGCTGGCGAGGCTGGGACTTATGATAGGTCCTTGTCACTCGGGTCCTTGTCGGTGGAGGATAGTACTTCCTTGGCCGGAAGAAAGACTTCTTAGGGTCCTTCTTGTAGGGCTGTCTAGACGGGAAGTCAGAAGGTATCAATGAGAGCTGTTTGAGGGTCTCATGATGATCCTTTAACTCAGCAACTATTTGCTGCATCTGTTCACCGAATAAACTGTCACCAATACAAGGCAGGTCGGAGAGCCTGTCTTGTACTTCTGGCGAAGGTCTGAAGACTTGAGCCAGGCCCAACGCCATGCCGAAATGGCAGTCGCAGACACTCTAGTGGAGGTGTCGAAGATATCGCAAGCTGTTCTTATTTCGTGTTTCCCTACTTCACAGCCCTTGTTGACAAGGGTTTGAAGATGGTCTTGGAATTGGTCAGGCAGGGTTTCAGAGAAGTCCTGTATCTGTTTGAAAATGACCCTGTTGTATTGGGTCATATACAGCTGGTAAGAAGCAATTCTACAGATGAGCATGGCCCCTTGGAACACTCGTCGACCAATATTGTCTAGGAATTTGTGTTCCTCGACAGGAGGGATAGAGGAGTGTGGCTTCGTTCTTTTTGCCTTCTTCTGAGCTGATTCTACCACAACTGAGTGGTGGTCAAGCTGAGACTTTTGAAAGCCCGGGGCTGACTGTACTAGATAAGTAGTGTCAGCCTTCCTGTGTACTGGGGCTACGGATCCAGGATTTTCCTAATTCTTTTTAAGGAGATCAAGAAGAACTTGATGAATGGGAATAGAGGTGATCACTTTAGGGGCATCCAGGAATTGGAGAAGCTCCATCATCTGGTGCCTATCATCTTGTTCCATCTGAAGTTGAAAAGGGACCATCTCAGACATTTCCTTCACAAAATTAATGAAAGAGAAGTCCTCTGGAGGAGAACGCTTTTTACTTTCAGTAGGAGAAGGAGGGGAAGGTAAATCATCGGTGTCTGTGGAGGTATCATCACCCCAAGAGTCATAAGGATCAACAGGCTGACCTGTAGGATGAGAGGGTGGTTGGATACCCGAAGGGCCTGGCTGAGGCTCCGAGAAAATCGAAGGAATCGGCAAGGGCACCGCGGACACCTTGGGGGGCATCGGTGCCGGCATCGAAGGCATCGATGGCGCCGATGTGCGTATCGCCCCCGATGAGTGAATCGGTGGCAAGGGACGGCATGGCATCGATGGCTAAGGCACTACCTCCGAAGGAGGAATGCGGAGCGGTGTTTCTCCTCCCAATGAAGCAGTCATCGGGGAGGGCACCAGAGCCATTGGAGACCCGGGAAGCACCGGTGTAAGGGCAGTCATGAGCGCCTCCATCCGGGAAAGCAGCGGTGCCAGCGCTGCTGAAATCGGGTCGGTGACCGGTTCCACTCTCGGTGCCGGTGTCGGTGCCAGAGGAACCTGGAGTCGTTGCATCGCTTTGTCGATGGCCTCCTGGATCAGCCGGTCCAGTTCTTCCCGGAGACCTGGGGCAATGAGCTCCTGCTCTGTGATGGAAGAGGGAGGCTGAGGCACAGTCGGAGGGATCACCTTTACAGGCGGAATCACGACTCCCAAACCCCGATCGGGTGAGGGTGGCCTCGATGTCCCGGTCGCAGGAGTGGTCGGTGCTGCTCCTGGACGGGGCTTCTTCAACGGTGGCTCGGACGGTGGCGAGGTCGATGATTTCGCTCCCTCGACGGTCCGAGACCTACGGTGCCGATGGCGATGCTTCTCCCTATGATCTCCTCGATCTTGAGGGGGAGGTACGGGAGTCGATGGCTGTGAAGACGTCGATGGCGGGCAGTCACTAGACGGTTGTCGATGGACCAACTTCGACAGTGCCGGTTCAGAGGACGTCGATGCGATGGACGGCGTCGGGGTGTGAGCACGGAAGAGGAGTCCCATCTTCTCCATTCTGGCTTTGCGACCCTTAGGTGTCATGAGGGCACACTTGGTGCAAGTTAGGACATCATGCTCATGGCCTAGACACAAAACACAGACTCCATGAGGGTCTGTGATAGACATGGTGCGAGTACAGTCCGGGCACCGACGAAACCCAGACGCCATGGCCATGGAAAAATCGAGCCGCGGTACGGTCGACGGCCAGTAGGCCGCGAGGGCCAAACTCGACGGTAACCGACAAAAAACGGTGAAAAAACTGCTGCGCGGAAAAAAGAAGACTGAAGGGGGACCCCTGCTGGCTGCAGGGTTGGTGCCATGCTGGGCATGCCCAGTAGGGGCCAGTCAAAGTTCTGGAAACTTTGACAGAAGTTTTCTGTGATTGGCCTCCATCCTGATGATGTCACCCATATGTGAGGACTACCATCCTGCTTGTCCTGTGAGAAAGACCCATTCACTACCACCAGATGACATTATTTACACATGTCATGGCTTATTCAGCACTGCTTATCAACAGGTAAAAAAGCTAGGATTGGAAAATCATGATTTCTTTGCAAACAAATTACTCAGATTAGTACATTGGCCTCTAAATTATAATCCTAACAGTAGGTATGCCTATGGAGGACGAGCAATTAAAGATATTAATCACTAATACCTCATAAATTAAATATAAATTAGATCATAAAAAGAGAATCTTAATCTTTTATTTAACTACCAACTGAACTATCTAAAATTATCTTCGTAATAATAACTTAAAATTTTAGCATCCCGTCCTTCTGCAACCATCTTCCCTCCAACTTTGAACTGTAGTTTAATGAATTAAAATTAAAGCCTGAGAAAATGTATTTTAATGCAATAGAATAGTTGGGAGAATACATTCACAAAGTCAATACATTACTCAACTTACCCTAACATAAGGCTGCTCTACAAGCAATTCCCCTTCATCAGTGTAAGTAAATACAGTGAAGTTTGATGAAAGGCTTTCTCTGTAAATTAACATTTAAGATATAATTAGAAATAGGAAACATCTTTTTTAGGAGCCATAAAGAACATGCTCTAATAAATGTGCATTTTGAAGATTTACAATTAAACTGTGAATTAAGGTATTGCTTTAATAAACTGTTATGAAGGAAAGATTAGGTCATCATGATTTTTCTTAATAACAATGTTGCATTACTGAAATGAAATAAGACTTCAAGGTAAGTTTTATATGTCATGAAATTTACTGCTTCCAAGATGATTCAAGAACAGTTCAAATGGAGAAAGAGGTAATAGATAAGAGTGAATATATGAATAAACTTTAACATTTTCCTAAGTAAAAAAAATAGTTATTGCAGAATAAGAAATGATTGAAGTAATTTTCAACACTGTGCATAACTAAGCACTAGGGATGTGAATCGTTTTTGAACGATTAAAATTATCGTCAGATAATTTTAAAATCGTTCTAAATCGTTAGAGTGCACGATACAATACAAATGCCCCCGATTTATCGTCAGGGGCATTTGTATTGTATCGTTAAATAGGGCACGGGAATTATTTGGGGGAGGGCGGGAAAACCGGCACACCAAAACAACCCCTAAACCCACCCCGACCCTTTAAAACCAATTCCTTACCCTTCCGAACCCCCCAAAATGTTAAATTATCTGGTGGTCCAATGGGGGGGGGGCCCGGCGCGATCTCCCGCTCTCGGGCCATTGGCGCCATTTTGGCTGCCACTAATTAAAATTGCGCCGATGGCCCGATAAAAAAAAAACCCACCCGACCCTTTAAATCGACCCCACCCTCCCGACCCCCCCAAAACCTTTTAAAATTACCTGGTGGTCCATTACTCATCAGCCCCTATTATGGGGCTGATGAGTAATGATGGCCGGCGCCATCTTTAAAGATGGCGCCGGCCATCCAGTGCTCCTACCATGTGACAGGGGCCGGCCAATGGCACGGATACCCTGTCACATGGTAAGGGCAAAGGGGCATCGGCGCCATTTTTATTTAGAACAGCTGATGCCTGGGAACGGGAAATCTGTCCTTGAGGCCCCCCTGGATCTCTCCTCGCCCCGAGGCCCCCCTTGGTCTCTCCCCGAGGCCCCCCTGGACCACCAGTTAATTTTAAAAGGTTTTGGGGGGGTCGGGAGGGTGGGGTCGATTTAAAGGGTCGGTGGGTTGTTTTTTTTTAGCGGCGCGGGCCTCCCTAAAAAAAAAATTAGCGATGTGAATTGGAATCGGAAACGATTCCAATTCACATATCTTAACGATCAGATTTCCCCCCTCCCCCAACCGAATCTGATCGTTAAGACGATCTGGCACACGATTCACATCTCTTCTAAGCACATATATGCAAAAAAAGTGCGTCTAATAATTATACATGTATAAGGAGCAGCAATTTATAAAATATTGATTATCATCCCCTGAAAGTATATACATATGTTTCAATACATACACATTTTTTAATGCAGGGATCTAAACAGTTTATAAACCTATTTTATAAAAGTGCATGTATACATTTTATTTGTTAAATAGCTAATGTGTGTATGCAATAAAGCAAATGTTGCTTAATGTAACAGGTGTTCTCACAGGACAGCAGGATGTTAGTCCTCACATATGGGTGACATCACAGAATGGAGCCCTGTTACGGAAAACTTTCTGTCAAAGTTTCTATAAAGCTTCGACTGACACTGGCAAACTGAGTGCACTGAGCATGCTCAGCCTGCAATTATCTGTGACCACAGGTGTCTCCCCTCAGTCTCGTCATATAGAAAAACGTGCAAGCGAAACTAAAATAATAGTAAAACGTATATAGACCCAACTCCGCAGGGTGGCGGGTGGGTTTCGTGAGGACTAACATCCTGCTGTCCTGTGAGAACACATGTTACAGGTAAGCAACATTTGCTTTCTCACAGGACAAGCAGGATGGTAGTCCTCACATATGGGTGAGTACCGAGCTGATGATGCCCGAGAGTGCATCAAATGCACCCAAGACGCGCAAAAGGCACAACGACGGGGGTGGAATTTGGTAAGGAGGGCATCCTGAAACCTTTAACGGGTTGGTGGAAGGATGTTGGGTAGTTAAACTGAAAAGAAGATGAGTAGACGGACTGGCCAAACATGGAAGCATGCCGGCCAGTCGTATCTAAGCAATAATGGGCTGCGAAGGTATGGAGAGAGCTCCAGGTCGCAGTGGTACAAATATGTACAAGCAGCACCGGCCAAAGGTGAGCTATTGAGGCTTGGACGGCCCCAACAGAGTGTGGTTACACACAGTGTTATAGTGAAATGCCTGCTTGTTGGTAGGAAAAAGAGATCCAGACCGTCAATTAGGAGGAATAAGTCTGTTTGCTCACTGGAACTCGCAACTTGACTTTTGCCACAGAAGGAAAGAGTTAGGTGTAATTCATATGGAGTGTAGTGCGGTCTAGATAGAATGCAAGTGCACTATTACAGTCCAAGGAGTGGAAAACCCTCTTGTTCTGGTGAGAGAGAGGTGTTGGGAAAAGTGGGCAGAGTATATTCTGAGTAAGGTGAGATGCAATGTCTACCTTAAAAAGGATATGAAGTTGAATACGTAAAACCACTCTGTCACGGAGGAACGCAGGGTCAGGTGAGTATGTAACAAGGTGTGTAACTCACTGACCCTGTTGGCAGAAGTGATGTCCTTGAGGGAAATAATTTCTCATGCCAGCTTCCTAAGCAGAGCAGCTAAGAGATTGTGCATGCTTGTGTGTTGGAAAAGCACATTGTCCCTATGCTGTCTGTCTGTATGCACAAAGGTTTGTTGCAGAGACAGTATTGGAAGGCATAAAGGCATAACTCATGGCTCCAAGCTCCAGGAAATTCATGAGAAACACTGCATGGAGCAGAAAAGACGCATATTGGGTTGAGAAGATGTTAGTTCAAACTCTGCAACCCTGAGTAAATGCAAGCATGAGAAGGAGCAGACTAGGTTTTGGCTCTAGATCTGCAATACGGATGAGGGGCGAAAGGGGTTGAACAGCTTAGACCCACTGATAATTGAATTTCAGTGAATCTAACTCATAACCTCATCTCCCCAGAAAACAGTAATACCACACAAAGTGCACCATCTAACATCTTTGTCACCCAAGCAAGAGATCTAGGAGTATTAATCGACAACCGTTTGAATTTAAAATCATTCATCAACTGCACCACCAAGGACGGCTTCTATAAACTGCAGGTACTAAAAAGAATTAAACCACTCCTTCACTTCCAAGACTTCAGAACGGTTCTCCAAGCCGTAATTTTCTCCAAGATAGATTACTGCAACTCAACTTGCTAGGTCTCCCTTCCTCCTCCATTAAACCTCTTCAGATGCTCCAAAACACGGTAGCCAGAATTCTGAAAAACACCAGAAGAGACCACATCTCTTCCATCCTCAAAAATCTACACTGGCTACCAATACATTTCAGAATCCTCCATAAGTCCATTACCATCATCCATAAAACCATCCATTCCCAAGCCCCTCTTAGCCTTCAAATCCCGCTCAGACTACACTCCTCATCCAGACCCATCAGAGAAGCCTAAAGAGGATCCCTACATGTCCCCCAAATCAAAGTGACACACCACCTCTCCCTCAGGGAACGAGACTTCTCCACGGCGGGACCATCAATATGGAATGCCATTCCACCGGACCTCAGACAGGAACCATGCTTATTGACATTTAGAAAAAGGCTTAAGACATGTTTATTTAGACAAGCCTTTCCCGAAACTTACTGACTCACCCAACGGGCCTAACAGATTGACTGCAACAACCATCAAGATACATTCCAGTGCTATGTAAATAGTTGTTCCTCTTCTTACTGTTAAAACTATTCTGGCTTCTTTCTTTCTTCTCCCAGTTCCTGCTTCCCCTGTTTTATTGTAACTTTCTTGCTTCTCTCCACCTGTTAAATGTTCAAGGTTATCACTCCCCTTGTTACTTGTAAACCAGTATGATGTGATTTTATTATGAATGCCGGTATAGAAAAGCTTTAAATAAATAAATAAATAAATACATAAATAAATAAAATAGCAATTTTGGGTCTATGAGGAAAGTGCATGGTGAAAAATCCCCATGGTCCAACAATGAAAGAATTGAAGGGCTGAGGTTATGGAATATACACGCAGGGACATATAGGAATTTTTCAGAATGTCTGCGCAGTTGCTGGACAAGAAGTTTGTTGTGACTGTGATGTCCAGAAGTGTTCTATATGGGATTTATGGTAGTAAACAGCAATCCCAGGTAGTAGATTTATAGTGAGTCATGAAGAAGATAGAGCTCCTTGCTTGGATTGACTGTGGTTATGCAGCTGTCCATGCAAGGAAAAGTGTGAATGATGTTTTACTCCATAGAGAAACAGCAGTCACCGATAGTGACTTAATGAAATACCCCAGTTGCTGAAGCTGGTGCAACCGGCAGAGCTTGGGATTGTAATATTGTTGACTCATCATGAAGCACATAGAAAGATTAGAGGGAATCTACTTACTGTGGTATGGAAGCATGGTGTCAAGAGATACCATTTTACCTGTGCCTTCTGAAGAAAGGTGGTATTTCTGAAGTCCAGGATGGGTGGAGAGTAACTACTTTCTGTTGAAAGAAAGAATAGTGAAATTAAAACTCCCCAACCCACCCCCCCCTCCCTGCGCTTTGTAGCATCCGGGGGAGTGTACCATGAACCTTGGTATAAAGTGGGGTGGCCGCTCTGATATCCAGCAAGTTGAGAGACCAGGAGGTGTCCAACTGGCGGGGCTGATATAACCTGGATATCATGTAATCTCCCACAGGAGCATGAGCGGTAAAAGTCTTATCCGCATTTCTGTGTGCTGTATAAGAAAACATTGAGACCTGTCGCCAGGTTTCGAGGTGGACTTGCAATTGAGGCAGTGTTTGCTAGATCTTGTGTTTAGCAGACCAGCGAATGCATCTGAAACTTCGGTCCTTAATTAGGAACCAGAAGCCGAGTATTAATCAGTACAGAGTCCCATTGCTGACAACGGGAGGGTGTCCTGATGCAATCCCAAATGATTGGTAGAGAGGTTCTCTTGGTATTGCATTCGACATAGCTAGCTATAGCAATATGTGACACTAATACGGTTCTTGGACGACAAGACAACCTAGAACCTTTCGAACCATGTGGCCCAATTTAGAGAACAGATCTCAATAGGTATGTCGCTGAAGCGGGATTAGAGTACTTACCATCTGACATGGATTGCCGAAGGACGAGCCGGTGAAGATTGATGGCTCCGTGGATTTCAGGAATCATCGAGGGATAGCCTGTAGGACATAGACGTCCGTCTCAACTCTGTAAGCTGGTATGATAGCGCAGGTATAGAGGAGACAGGCTGAGTGTGTCTGACGCTACCACAGTAATTCGTGGAGGGTCAGAACCCCGCACCGGTGTCAGTGGGGAACGCCTCGGGTACAAGGGAGCCATTATGACTCGTGAACCCGGCCTGCTTTGCAGCAGCTCGATGTCTCGTGACGCCAGTGCAGAATTCTTCGGAACTCGGACCGGTGATTCTGGAGCATCAAGGACTACCAGCACTGTGTGGAACAGTGGCGGTGGCAGTGGCGATTTTGCTTGGCCCGGGCATTCTCCAGCACCGAGTAGGATAGCACCGATGTGCTGGATGGCATCAGTGGCGGACGGCCACCGTGCCGGTGACAATAAGTGCCACGGTGCTCGGCCCGGTCTTTCTGCAGCGCCGAGGTGAAAGCCCTCGCTGTCTTGGATGGCAAATGATGATGGACTGTCAGCATGCCTGCACTGCTCCTGGCACTATGTAGTGTCGTAGGCTGATACGGGGCTTTAGTAAAGAACCCAAAGCATGGAGCACTGTGTTTAGGCGAGGGCATTACGTGGAGGTGCTATGTCGGTATTGACAGTATCGGCTGCATAAAGCGGCCTCGACGGTATCGTCAAAAATATATATGAAAAACCGTCGATGACCCGGACAGAGCAACGATATCAGTGACGGAGGCACTGACGGCATCGGCGTAGGTATCGATGGAAATGATGTGGCATCAAAGAATCAAATAGACATCGATGGCATCGAAAAAATGATACCGGCATCGATGGAGTTGATGGCCGCATCGATAAGAGCGACGAAGTCACCGATTGAAACGATGTGGGCATCGACGGCATTGATGGATGGAGGCGGGCATTGACAGCATCGGTGGAATGGCCACGGGCATCGACGGCATGGCCACGGGCGTCGACGGCATTGATGGGATTGACATGGGCATCAATGGCATCTATGGCATCGAGATGGTCATCAATGGCATCGACATGGGCATTGATGGCATCAATATGGGTATCGACCTGGACATCAATGGCATCGACCTGGACATCAATGGCATCAATGGAATCAATGATGGCATCGACAGAACCGACCTGGGCATCGGCATCGATGTAAGCAACGATGGCAACGATGGAATCGTTCTGGGCATCGATGGCATAGATGATGGTATTGATGGAAACAACCTGGGCATTGAAGGATTTGCCCTGGGCAACGATGGTATCAACCCGGGCATCGATGGCACCGACGACACCAAGGTGTGCATCGATGGCAACCATCCGGGCATTGATGGCATCGATGGAACCCAAGGAAAAATCAGTGCCGAGGATGAAAAAACATGGATGGCACTGATAGAATCGATGCGGGGATCGATGGCATCGATGTACCGCGGGGGGAGGGGTATCGATGACATCGAAGAATGCAGGATGGTCTGGAAGGGGGTACCGATGGTAGCACGAAGGTACCGAGGGAATCGATGAAGACATGGATTCGAGAGAGGCCCTGGCGGCAACAGTAACCGTGGAAGTCCCTGTCCCAATAGCGTTAATAACCAGGCAGAGGGTCACAGAGGGACACTCGCAGGTTATGTGTGGCTAATTATGAAAACACAGGGAGAGGGAAAGCCGCAATTTGATTGGCAGACTGGGGAAACCGTAGTGAGGTGACAGGAACCGACCGAAAAACAGGGCATAGTACTCACCGAGCATTTAATAAATGTACGCGAAGGGAGACCCCTGCAGGGAAAAAGTGTTTGTGAAGTAAAAGTTTAAGTGTTTCCTTGTGTAAAAATTGTTAAATTTTCTCACAGAGCTCCTAACCGCTATGCTTACTGCAGAGCGGAAAAAAGAAGACTGAGGGGAGACACCTGTGGTCACAGGGATAATTGCAGGCTGAGCATGCTCAGTGCACTTAGTGTGCCAGAGTCAGTCAAAGCTTTATAGAAACTTTGACAGAAAAGTTTTCCATAAGAAGGCTCCATCCTGTGATGTCACCCATATGTAAGGACTACCATCCTGCTTGTCCAGTGAGAACCCTGTTTATGTGTGATAGCAGGTATTTTATAAATTAGCCTGATGTATGCACATATCTTGCTTAAGAAAATACTTATTTGTACATGTGACTGTTGCAATGCAATGGGAGGAGCGCTAGGGGGTGCTCCCCATTGCGGGACAAGGTGTGTGTGCCCTTGCAGTGAGACAAACCCCTGCTGGGTAGACAGGAGGAATCTGGAGGCCCTGACCCTCCACCAAACCTGCACGCTTCCGTGAGGCCACCAACACAATGGTGGTCTCGGAGTCCAAGCCCTTTCGGACCTGCTGCTGGGTAACGGCAAGAAGCGGCAGGCCAGACAGAGGTCAAGGGCGGATGAAAACATCTTGGCACAGGACGAAAAGATGAAAACTTAAACAGGCTAAAACTTGGATAAAGAAGGATCCAGGCAACTCTATGCAGGAACCGTCTTGGACTGAACTTCTTAGACCCAGCAAAACAGGTCAGAGAGGTTGGACTGAGGATGATCCACAGAAAGGAGGAGCTGGACCAAGACATACAAGGCCAAGCCAGGCTAAAAACATGGAAGTAAAAGGTCCGGAACTCTCAAGAGAGCGTAGGGCCTCCCGCCACTCACAGACACTCAATTAAGAGCAGCACGGAGAGGAGGAGTCCAAGAACTGAGAAAGGTGGACCGGTGAGCAAGGTCCCTCAGGCGCTCTACACAGCCCAGCCGGGCTGGTCGCAGACCACACTGTCCCCTACATGCCCTACACAGCCAGCCAGCTGGTCGCAGACCATGAGGGGAGTGGGGCCTGCCCAGGAAAGGGCAAACATCTGGACATCAAGGACGGAGGACGTCAGGAACATTGAAGACACCTACTAAAAAGACAGAAACCATCTAGCCATCCAGCAGATAATATCCCATCGAATTTTTTACTTCTCATTCCAAACACGATCTCAGGACCTTTAACAAGTATCATAAACTGCCTTCTTTTTTTTTTTTTTTTTTATTTATAGTTTATTAGAATTTTCACAAATCATATAAAATGCAAAAATCAAGGAACAAATTTGTGAGTAACACAATTATCTCTAGTAACATATCAAGAACGTTTAAACATACCACAATTTTATAGTCCACCAAATGGGAGGAACTCCTATGAAAAACTTAGGAAAAAATAGTAATTCTAAACAATTACATTAGCGGGATATAAATTTTTGCAGTTAAACTATCTCAGCCTCTTTCTTTATCTACCAAGAAATTTTCCAAATGAGCTGGTTCTTGAAAGATAAATTTATTTCTTTGATGTACTACCACGCATTTACAGGGGAACTTAAGAAAAAATGTAGCCCCTAAGGAGACAACTCTAGGCTTTAATACAAGAAATTGTTTCCTCCTGAATTGCGTGGTTCGTGACCACATCTGGAATATTGAACTTTATATCCACAAAACAAAATTTCCTTATTTTTAAAGTATTTTTGCATAATATTAGCCTTATCTTTCTCTCTACAGAATGTACTAGCAATGTGGCTCTCTGTGGAATATCATCTATAGATGATTCTAGGAAAGAAGTTAAATTAGGGGATATTTGTTGTATATTATCCATCCCTTCTTCTCCTTCCTGAGCTTTATTCTAGAGTTTAATACATAATATATTTTGAAATCATTTGATCATCAAAATTTTGTATTGACAGATTTCAATTAAATACTTTTTTAACAGCTCGGAAGCAGAGAGGAGTCTAGTCATAGGAAAAATTTAAAAAACCTTAAGTTTTTACTCTGTGCTCATTCTCCAGGCTTCTCTAACTGCCTGTGAATGACCCAGGCTATCCTTAATAAAGGAATTATTAGCCGTTTGTAAAGTTGCAATCTGCATGGTAGTTGTCCGTTCCTAGCTCTTCCAACTGCTTCACACGATTATCATGTTTTTCATAAATTTTTTAACTTCTACATTCCCTTTATTTGTCTGGGCCATAAATCCAGTCATTACATTCTGTAGATCTGTGATTGCCTTCAATACATCAGCCAAGTCACATTCTGGGGATCTAAGGGAACTGGACTTATTATCTGTAGTCCAGATTTACCTGTAGATCCCACCTCACCCACATCCCCAGTTCTTAAGGGATGTGAGCCTTCTCCATCAGGTACAATTATTTCTTCCATCTCTGGACTTAAATAATTAGAGGCATCCACTACCAGTTGAGGCCTGTGATTGTAGCTGCTGGCTAGGGCTATCAGAAGCTCCAGAAGAAAAAGATTATATCAGGAATTGTATTGCGGGCAGCTTGACTTACCCGCCTTACTATATGTTGATCCATAGGCCCCTTGGCCTGCGTAGGCGCCGGAGATGAAGTCCAGACTTTGGGATTTCCTTTTCCTGCCCCATATGGTTAGAAAAGGATTAAAGAAAAAATTTTTACCCAGGGGCGCGCCCCTTAGGCGCGCGGCTTCGGCTGCGCGTCGGCGGCTGCGCGCCGCAGTTGGCCCGGATTTATCTCGGCGATTCGGCCCCTCCTAATGATGTCACCTGGGGGGCGTGGCCTCGGAATAGCACGGCAACCGGCTCACAGATGGAAAATAGAGCCTCTGGTCTGCCCTTCTCTGCCGACCTCTGCGAGAGAGGTTTCCCGCTGAAAATTCCTCCGAATTTCGCCTCAGCTGGCCCGGATTTATCTCGGCGATTCGGCCCCTCCTAATGATGTCACCTGGGGGGCGTGGCCTCGGAACAGCACGGCACCGGCTCACAGATGGAAAATAGAGCCTCTGGTCTGCCCTTCTCTGCCGACCTCTGCGAGAGAGGTTTCCCGCTGAAAAGTCCTCCGAATTTCGCCTCAGCTGGCCCGATTTATCCTCGGCGATTCGGGCCCCTCCTAAATGATGTCACCTGGGGGGGCGTGGCCTCGGAACGGCAACGGCACCGGCTCACAGATGGAAAATAGAGCCTCTGGTCTGCCCTTCTCTGCCGACCTCTGCGAGAGAGGTTTCCCCGCTGAAAAGTCCTCCAAATTTCGCCTCAGCTGGCCCGGATTTATCTCGGCGATTCGGCCCCTCCTAATGATGTCACCTGGGGGGCGTTGGCTTCGGAACAGCACGGCACCGGCTCACAGATGGAAAATAGAGCCTCTGGTCTGCCCTTCTCTGCCGACCCTCTGCGAGAGAGGTTTCCTCCCGCTGAAAAGTCCTCCCATAAACTGCCTTCTAACTCAAGGGAGTTACCCAGACGCCTAAAAACCGCAGCAATCAAACCAACTCCTTAAGAACACAATTTAGAACCCTAATGAACCAGCCAACTTCAGACCCATCTCCAATCTCCATTCCTAGCCAAACTTACGGAGAAGCTGGTAAACACCCAGCTTTCAGAGTACCTAGAAGATCACAATATCCTATACCCTTCGCAATATGGCTTCCGCAAATCACGCAGCACGGAAACCCTCCTCATTTCACTTACAGACCTTATCATAATGGGTCTAGATAAAGGCTACTCCTTTCTTTTAGTCCTGCTAGACATCTCGGCGGCATTTGACACCGTCAACCACTCCATCCTGCTGGATCGCCTAGCAGATATCGGTATTTCCGGATCAGCCCACAGTTGGTTCAAGTCCTTCCTTTGCAATAGAACCTTCAAAGTTACAATCAACAATAAAGAATCACCCTTAACAAAATCCACTCTGGGTGTACCACAAGGATCCTCCCTATCTCCAACCCTCTTTAATATCTACCCTCCTTCCCCTCTGCCAATTGCTAACTGATCTCAATCTAAATCCATTATCTGTATGCAGACGACGTGCAGATTCTAATCCCCTATCACAGAATCTATTTCAAAAGCGCTCACCCACTTGGAATAACTGCCTTACATCTATCACAGCCTCCTCAATAGATTAAACTTGGTCCTTAACGCCTCAAAGACGGAGCTCCTCTTCATCTCTCCTAACGAAGAAAATATCCCCCACAGCATCCCCACTCAACTCATACATCACCATAAGCATGTGAGAGACCTTGGGGTACTTCTAGATAATCGACTAAACCTAAAGAAAATGGTCAACACCACATCCAAAGACTGCTTCTATAGACTCCAGGTTCTAAAACGAATAAAACCACTACTATTCTTCCAAGACTTCAGGACAGTCCTCCAAGCGTTGCTATTTGCCAGATAGACTATTGCAGCACCCCCCTTTCCTAGGCCTCCCCAAAGTTACCATCAAACCACTGCAGATGATACAAAACGCCGCAGCGAGATTATTGACCAACACCAGCCGTGGAGATCACATTTCACCCATCCTCAGAAACCTACATTGGTTACCAGTGAATTTCAGAATCCTTTTCAAATCAATCACCCTAATACCAAATCCATCCATTATCAACTCCAACTCGACCTCGAAATCCCCCTCAAATTATATTCCTCCAACAGACCAATTAGAGATATTCACAAAGGTACCCTGAATTTCCCCCCAACTAAAGCTACACGCCTTTCCTCGATCAAAGACCGAGCGTTTTCAATAGCAGGACCATCTATTTGGAATAATATCCCTTCAAAGCCTTAGATTGGAACCTTGCCTCCTAACTTTCAGAAAAAAACTCAAGACGTGGCTCTTTCATCAAGCCTTCTCCGATCCTCCAGACAACCACTAGTCGCCTTTTACTCACTTTGACGAAGGTTGTTTTTTTTTTTTTTAATTCTCTAGAACGATGGACCCTGGCACTTCTAGGCTAAAGCACCTTAGCTTTAGCCCATATTCGTTAGTGTATTATATTACAATTACTTTCATGCCTTTACTTTCTTCCAGCTATCTTAGCTTCCAAGTTGTTACTCCCTGTTAAATGTAACTTTGACTTATTCACCGCTATTGTTAATTTCTCCCAGTTATTCCTATGTTCTATGTAACCGATCCGATATGGTTATTACTATGAAGGTCGTATAAAAAAGTGATAAATAAATAAATAAATAATCTTAGACATCAAGGATGGAGGACGACAGGACAGGACCACGAACATCCAGGGAAGAGACCAGAACGAGAAAGGGATCCCAAGAAGGCTGGAACGCCAGGCAGGAGCAGGAATGAGTAGTCCTAAAAGGAGTAGCTTCCAAGAGGACTGGCTCTCTACAAAGGCGGTGTTGGAATGACGGCGGAGCACTTTTGTAGGGCTGGACAGGAAACACCCATCAGGTGGGGCCAGAGGGACCACTCCCTCGCTGGCCCTTAAAGCACTGAAGGAAGTGCAGACCACGGACAGCGGCCCTGCTGAAGATGCTGACACTGAATACAGGAAGCAGGCCTCGAGGCGAGCGGCGGCATCCAGCCGCAGAAGGTCAAAGACGGCTCCTGCCGCAAACGTGGAGCTTCAGAGCGGCCTATAGGCCGTGACTAGGCCCAAGGGCTTTGGCGGCTCCCTGCTGCCAAGGAGGAAGCTGAAGGGCAGATCCTGCCACTGAAGAGCAGGCTACGAATGGCTCCTGTCACGAAGGACAGGTGAAGTCCAGCGACTCCTGCCGCACACAACCCCGGTGTGGCCACTGCCGCGCCTGTGGCCTCCGGGCCGCAGGAGAACGTAGGCGGCGGCCTCCGGGCCGAAAATGGCATTGGGCAGGCAGAGGTAAGAGGCCTCCGTGGCTCTGGCTGCGGGAAGGAATCGCAACAGTGACATTCCAAGCATCAGTTTGCTAAGACCCATACTAGTTAGCCCGGACCTTCACCAGTTTACCCACACCCTCTACCACTTGCTCCAGACCCTCTACCCAAAAACTGAAGAGAAAAAGAAATCATATTTAATGCAAGTATAAATTAATGAACACATTTGATGACATATGTGCATAATCTATTCATAAAATGCATACATGTGCATGTACTTCCAAGCCCTGTCCCAGAACACCCTCAAAATTTCCTCTTTGTAATTGCATATTGTTCCACATGGCAGCAACAGTAAGTGCATACTCTAGACCTTCTGAAATTTTGCTTACCAAGCACAGAAGATACTTGTGCACATAACCTCCATATAACTCTGAAAATTGCCCCCAATATGTCTGGCATCTTTCTCATGCTCTCCAGAAATGGTGAAAAGGGAAACTACATTGTAAAGCTGTGAAAAGCAAGTTTGCTTACCATAAACAGTGATCTCCTTAGCCAGCAGGATGAATTATCCATGACGCATGGGTTATGTCATCCGATGGCTCATACAGCTTTTGCTCCACTGAGCATGTACAAGAATTCCCACGTGGACTTTACCTTGTATACTCCATAGTCAATTCTAAAGCTAAATCTAGTAGATTCATCCTGCTATCAACGGAGAACATTTAAGGTAAGTAAACTTGCTTTCTCTATCAACAAGTAGGTCTGAATTAGGCATGACACTTGGGGAGACCCAAGCCAAGGATTGCAGTGGAGTATTTACTGAATAAACAACCTAGATCCCACTGTGGTGAGTAGACTACTGGGTGACAGGCTACACAAAACTACTTGTTTAAATTTACTGTCACTTTTTGATAGATTGTCCAGATAGTAATGGGACGTAAAGTTGTGCACTGAAGACCAAGTTACAGCTTTACAAATGTCTTTGCTAAGCAAGGATCGCAGATGAGCCATTGATGCAGCCATGATTCCTACTTGATGAGCCTTGACAAAGTCTTTAAACAGAGAATAAGAATGTGCGATACATTCTCCTAGACCAGCGATTCTCAACCGGTGTGTCGCCAAGCACCGGCAGGTGTGTCATGGCTCCCTGTGTCCCACTGCCCCAATTGTACTTCCCTTCTCCCTTTTTACAGCCCCCGTGGGCCAATGGGAAGCTTCCTTTCCTACTGCCCCCAATGCCCAATGGGAAGCTTCCTTCATTCTTCTTGTCCCCGTGCAGGCCAATAGGAAACCTCCTCCCTTCTACCTGCCAGTGGGAGTAGGAAGAAGGGAGGAAGCTTCTGATTGGCCGGTGAGGCAGGAAGAAGGGGCATTGCATAGTCCGGGGTGGGGTGGGAGGAATGAAAGTGTTGAACCCCGATGAAGCAAGGCCACCACAGGAGCTCATCCCAATGACAGCGAAGAGGAAACCCAACCCCGACCAAGCAAGGCCGCTATGGGAGCACATCCCCATGGCAGCGAAAAAGAAGGCCAGCCTGAGTAAAGCAGCAGCAGAACTGGAGCCCATCCCTGCAGCGAAGGAAGAAGAGGTTTGGCAGTGAGAGTTTGTGTGTGGGTGTGAATGGGTTGCTGTGTGAGAGCTTGCGTGTGTGGGTGTGAATGGGTGCCTGGGTGAGAGCTTGTGTGAATGGGTGCCTGGGTGAGAGCTTGTGTGTGTGTGAGTCTGAATAGGTGTCTGGATGAGAGCTTGGGTGTGTGGGTGTGAATGGGTGCCTAGGTGAGAGATTGGGTGTGAATGGGTGCCTGGGGGAGAGCTGGTATGAATGGGTGCGAGAACATTTGTGTATGATTGAGTTTGTATATGAGAAAATGTGTGTGATTGAGAAAGAGACTGGTCAGGGAGGTGATGTGTTTCTGTGTGAGAGAGAGAGAGAGAGACTGGTCAGGAAGATGACTAGTGTGTGTGAGAGAGAGACCAAGACTGGTTGTGGGGTCTAATTGGGTATGTGTGTGTGTGGGAGTGACTGGTTGTGGGCGCTAAAGAAGAGGACTGTGAGGACAGAGCTTCAGCAGCCCTTGCTGCTTCTGGTGTATGCTATTGGCCTGCAAGGGAAAGGAGTAGGAAAGTTGCTGGAAAGGGAAAGTAAAGGTGGCTTTTAAAGTTTATTTTTCTTGATTGACTGTCATTTTAATTATTGGGTATTATGTGATGTCAGGCATTTTGAACTATGTTATTGATATTTGGACGTTTTAATAATTTTTATGAGTTTTTAATTGTTGGATGTTGTTCTTTTCAGCAGCTGTTTTGTAACATTTTTAGTATAGTTTTACAATTATTTCTGTGTAGGGCTCTATAGCAGCTTGGCTTATTCTGGTTTCCTAATAGGAAGTGTATTAGTGTTTAGGGCCTGTTTAATATTTTAGTGTTGCCTTTTCATAGACAGGGTTGTTACTGTTTGAGTTGTTGTCCATAATACATAAGTAACTTTGTGCGGTTAGTTTTGTGTGCATTATTGCAGAATCCTGGGACTATGTTAGGTGGCTATATTTCTCTTTACATTTCTCCAGGTTTGCACTGCATGCAGAGTGGCTTTTTGGTTTCCATTCCAGTTTCTGTCTCCATTAATTATAATTTGTGTTTTTTCTGTACTTGGTGAAGGACCGTTTCGGGGTGTGTAACTCGAGGTTGAGGTATTTTACTAGCATGTAGGCATTGTATCAACCTTATTTGTTGTGTTTTCTCAAATCAGGATATGAATTAGTGGTAAATTACTGTCTTTCATAAGAAGGCTATTGTGCCTGGTAGTAAAGGGAGTTTGTTTTGCTTTTACTGAGATATCATCAGAAACTAGGGATGTGAATCGTTTTAGGACGATTTAAAATTATCGTCCGATAATTTTTAATATAGTCTTAAACCGTTATGGAACACAATACAATAGAGATTCTAACGATTTATCGTTATAAAATCGTTAGAAATCGTGAGCCGGCACACTAAAACCCCTAAAAACCCACCCCCGACCCTTTAAATTAAATCCCCCACCCTCCCGAACCCCCCCCCAAATGACTTAAATAAACCGCGGGTCCAGCGGCGGTCCGGAACGGGCTCCTGCTACTGAATCTTGTTGTCTTCAGCCGGCGCCATTTTCCAAAATGGCGCCGGAAAAATGGCGGCGGCCATAGACGAACACGATTGGGACGGCAGGAGGTCCTTCCGGACCCCCGCTGGACTTTTGGCAAGTCTTGTGGGGGTCAGGAGGCCCCCCCCAGCTGGCCAAAAGTTCTGGAAGTCCAGCGGGGGTCAGGGAGCGATTTTCCCGCCGCGAATCGTTTTCGTACGGAAAATGGCCGCCGGCAGGAGATCGACTGCAGGAGGTCGTTCAGCGAGGCGCCGGAACCCTCGGCTGAACGACCTCCTGCAGTCGATTCTCCTGCCGGCGCCATTTTCCGTACGGAAATGGCGCCGGCCATACGCGTATGGCTGGCGCCATTTTCCGTACGAAAACGATTCGCGGCGGGAAATCGCTCCCTGACCCCCGCTGGACCTCCAGGAACTTTTGGCCAGCTTGGGGGGGGCCTCCTGACCCCCACAAGACTTGCCAAAAGTCCAGCGGGGGTCCGGAAAGACCTCCTGCCGTCCAATCGTGTTCGTCTATGGCCGCCGCCATTTTTCGGCGCCATTTTGGAAAATGGCGCCGGCTGAAGACAACAAGATTCAGTAGCAGGAGCCCGTTCCGGACCGCTGCCGTTCCGGACCGCCACTGGACCCGCAGGTTATTTAAGTCATTTGGGGGGGGGGTTCGGGGGGGGGGGGGGTTTAATTTAAAGGGTCGGGGGTGGGTTTTAGGGGGTTTTAATGTGCCGGTTTTGCGATTTTACGTTTTTTCGATTTTTCACGATTTTTCACGATTTTTCACGATATTTTACCCCCCCAAACGGCAACAATACGATTCCCTCCCCCTCCCAGCCGAAATCGATCGTTAAGACGATCGAGGACACGATTCACATCTCTATCAGAAACAGAATATCTTTTTTGTATGGCGAGTTGTACAGAGTAATGCCCTAGTTCTGCTCTGCACTCATTGCTGGAGGTCGAGAGGGTTCCTGTGGATGCAGAGTGCATGTTTACATTTAGCCCGTGTCGGTCACATGTTCAGTGTGCCACTCATGTAAGAACCATCTGTCAGGTGTGTCCCGGCCAAAAAAAGATTGAGAACCACTGTCTTAGACAACTGAATAATATATATTTCACCATGCTGTGACCAGCCAGTTAAGATCGTAATAGACAAATATTTGCAAGGTTTGACGATGTACCTGTGTTCACTTCCAGTACTTTCCTCTTCCATACAGTCTACATCAATGATCATCTTTAACAACAATCCATCTACAATCAATTCAACCATTCAAACCCAAACAAGAAAAAAACAGTAACTACAACTGGCATCAACCTTAAGTATTACAATTTCAGAAATTTAATATGAAGCCCTCCTTTAAGATGAATTAATACTATTTTTGTTACTTTCCTTTTTACATCTTTCCCTTCTCCCCCTCTTTCACCCCATCATCCTCTACCTATCATTTCACTATTGTTATTGTTTTCTTCTTTTGCAACTATGTATAATTTATCTGATTGCTGTTTTGATTCTGTAAACCGTTGTGATGGCTAAACCAAATGACGGTATATAAAAACGAATAAGGGAAGATAGATATGGTTTATAATAAAAATGAACAAGATTTCCAAAAAATTCAATCACAAATTAAAGAAACCAATGATAGGGTGGTACATCTGGAAAATCAGGAAAAGAAATCTTTGGACTTCAACATGGCAGTGGTAAAAGACAGAGAGGCTTTGACAAGGCGTATAGAAATGCTGGAAAATAGTTCTAAAAAATTAAATTTAAGATTTTTAAATTTTCCAAGAGTTGTGGGAGAAGAACCTTTGATAACTCTGAAAAAAATGCTTGTGGAGAAATTTGGGTTTACCCTGGAACAGACTCCTGTAATAAATAATTGCTTTTTTCTCCCTGTGAGAAGGGATTTACCAGAGACGGAGTTGTTTCAGGGGGACCTCACAAATTTTTTGGAGGACTCCTCAAACAACGTAATAAGTTGGGGAACTTTGTTGGTCTCTCTTCATTCTACTGCCGATGTTAATATAGTGATGAAAACATACTTTAGTAAATTTCCAATTTCTTACCAACAAAAACAAATTAAGGTTTTTCCAGATCTAGCCTATTCTACTCAGGTGAGACGGAAAGCCTTTTTGGCATTCCGTCCAGATGCGATATCATTAGGTTTATCATTTCAGTTACGGTATCCCTGTAAATGTATAATTAAAAGACAGGATGATGTTTTTATCTTTTTTGTTCCCGACCAACTAAAGAATTTTTTGAACCAGATTAGACAGCCCTCATCGACCCCAGCTACCAGTTAAGATGAGAATGAGAAGGTTTAGGATATGCTAATTGTGTTCTAGAATTAGATTACTTGAGAAATTCTCCCATTGTTTAGAACTAAAAACCCCTCCATTTGATTGATAGTTAATGGATCTCCTTTTTTTCTTTAATGTGTGTAATATGTTTATTAACTTACTGATATTTCAATTATACAATTTGATGGATGTATAAATAATGAAACTGATAAATAAAGAATTAAAAAAAAACAAAAAACGAATAAATAAAATAAATAAAATACTAGGCCAAAGTTCTTTTACATTGTAAGGGATGAAGGGCTTTCTCATCTTTATGTGCATGTGGTCTCAGAAAGAAAGTAGGTAACAAAATGGCTTGATTTATATGAAGAGCTGATATCACTTTTGTCAGAAACTTTGGGTGGGTGTGGAGCACCATTCTATTGAGAAACAACTGCATATGAGGAGAGTAATGTACCAAGGCCTGAAGCTCACTGACTCTTTTGGCTGACGAAATTGCAACAAGGAATAATACTTTCCATGTGAGAAACTACAGAGTAGCCAACTCCAAAGGCTTGAAGGTGAATTCATAAGCTGTGCCAGAATTATATTAAGGTCCCATGGAACAGGTGGCTTGGCCACAGGAGGTTTAGTATGCCATGTGCATTTCATTAACTTTAACACTAAAGGATGAGTAGAAATCAGTTTATCCTAGATGGCCTTTGACTGATGAGGTACCTAGTCCTGAGGAGGAAAGAGAACAAATATTAAAGCAGCTGATGCAGTTCACATGCAAACAAATCCAGATAATTTGGTTGACACAAAGATGAAAACCATATCCATTTAATGCTATAAGCCTTTCAAGTTAAGGTCTTCCTGATGATACTAGTATATCTTCAATTTCTTTGGGTAAGTAAAGTGATGCAATCAGGGAGTGTTCAACATCCAGGCTGTCAAACTGAGAGAGGAGATTCGAATGATATAGATGACCCTCTTTCACAGTTGTTCTTGGAATGAGAACCATACTTGTCTGGGCATGCTGGTGCAATAAGCATCAGGCGGGCCCGGTTCTTGAGCACTTTTGCATGGTCTTCTGTATCAGCAGAATCGGTGGAAATGCATATATGAGATCTGCATTCCAGTTGAGCAGAAAAGCCTTTTAAGCAGACCCACGTTCTCTTGGATGAATAGAACAGAATCTTTCACTTTTCTGTTCTCCTCTGATACAAAGAGATCAATTGAGGGATGTCTTCAAAGGTCAAAGTCTGTTGGCTGCTGACTGATATATGAATCATTCATGAAGGATATGTTTTTGGAGGAGAAGTCCATTATCTGCAATTAAAATGGCCACCGTTCCCGCGCTCATCAGGAACAGATCAGCCCCCCCCAGGAGTAGCAGGCTGTGAAGGCTGCGATTCACGCAGCTGGGCAGAGTCCGACATGGTCCCCGAGTGGAGCCCTCCATGTCGGGGAAGCACCAGGAACAAGTGCCTGATCGCGAAAGCCCCAGGAAGCTCTCCCCACCCAAGGGACAGTGGCATAAGTGCAAAATTAGGCCAAGGAACAGTCCGCTCAGGTTGCGCCTGAGAAGGGACAAAGCCCTGAGTGAAAAGCAGCTGACAGGGACTTACCCCTGCCACCCGAGAGACTGGAGCTTGCGAGAGAAAGAGAGCTCAAAACTGCCTGACTTGTCTTGAATCCTTTTTTTTTAAACACAACTTTACCCCAGAACAAAGAAGGAAGGCAGAATACTTTCCTATAATCCGAATGGCAGAGGCTCTCTAGGTCACCACGCTGGAGGGGGAGGGAGCCAGTCCCCTGGCTATCACCCCTGGCGCACTAGCAGGAGCAAATTTGGGGTCCCCAACCCCTGGTCATTAACACCTACGACTGGGAGGGATGGTCCCCCCAGGACCTCACAACCTCCCAGGAGATCAAGTGCTGTCAATCTTTTTTCTTTCTTTTTTTTTTTGCTTTCGATCTAGGTACAGAACTGCAGGTTTTGCACCACTTCCATCTGCTGGAGACAAGAGAAATACTGAGGAGATCCAGGTGGCACACTGGGTTAAGAGGCGGTGTCTACAAAACTTCCTCTGTCTCTATCTGCTGGAAGGGAAGCAAAACCCAAGAGTCTGGACTGATCCGGGTACGTACAGGGAACAGAGCTACTGACCTGTAGTTTGTTATGACTGTTGGCCGCGGGCGGCTGCAGCTGACCCAACTCACATCCTGCCATGCCTGGCCCTCCACTCCAGGTGAACTTGCGGCTCTGGCCAGCCACTGTCGCTGCGCTGTTCCTGGCCCACTCTGCTCCACATGGCGGCTAGGATGCCGCCGACCCCTGCAAGGTGATGCATATAGGGAAAAATAACCCATGCTATAATTACACAATGTTGGGTTTTTTATTAGGTGCTACAACCCAAGAAAGAGATCTAGGTGTCATAGTGGATAACACATTGAAATCGTCGGTGCAGTGTGCTGCGGCAGTCAAAAAAGCAAACAGAATGTTGGGAATTATTAGAAAAGGAATGATGAATAAAACGGAAAATGTCATAATGCCTCTGTATCGCTCCATGGTGAGACCGCACCTTGAATACTGTGTACAATTCTGGTCGCCGCATCTCAAAAAGATATAATTGCGATGGAGAAGGTACAGAGAAGGGCTACCAAAATGATAAGGGGAATGGAACAACTCCCCTATGAGGAAAGACTAAAGAGGTTAGGACTTTTCAGCTTGGAGAAGAGACGACTGAGGGGGGATATGATAGAGGTGTTTAAAATCATGAGTGGTCTAGAACGGGTAGATGTGAATCGGTTATTTACTCTTTCGGATAGTAGAAAGACTAGGGGGCACTCCATGAAGTTAGCATGGGGCACATTTAAAACTAATCGGAGAAAGTTCTTTTTTACTCAACGCACAATTAAACTCTGGAATTTGTTGCCAGAGAATGTGGTTAGTGCAGTTAGTATAGCTGTGTTTAAAAAAGGATTGGATAAGTTCTTGGAGGAGAAGTTCATTACCTGCTATTAAGTTCACTTAGAGAATAGCCACTGCCATTAGCAATGGTTACATGGAATAGACTTAGTTTTTGGGTACTTGCCAGGTTCTTATGGCCTGGATTGGCCACTGTTGGAAACAGGATGCTGGGCTTGATGGACCCTTGGTCTGACCCAGTATGGCATTTTCTTATGTTCTTATGTTCTTATGTTCCAACTCCAGGCCTTCCTAGGCGCGTGCGTCATCTGTTCTCTATTTAAAGGGCCAATGGCGGGAACTTCTGGGCCGTTCCCAACTGATGACATCATTACCTTGAGATATTTAAGTACCTCCTTTAGCCTACACAAACTGACTTGGCAAAGAGTTCCCTGATCTCTCTCCTGTCTCTCCAGACCCGCAGTTCCTGCCTTGGATCTTCACTCTCTGACCTGGACTCTGGCTTGGGTATCCGCTCCTCGGGGGCCTGCTGGAGCTTCCTTTCCGGAGACCTGGTCTCCAGGCTTCACCGCTCCTTGGGGTAGTCCATGAGCTCCTCACCAGAGGTCCTGCCGGCTCACTTCCCTGCTCCTCGGGGTAGCCTCTACATCACTTCACCAGATCTACATCACTTCACCAGAGATCCCACCTCTACGCTTCCCCGCTCCTCAGGGCAGTCTCTACTTTACCACACCAGAGACTTTGTCTCTATGCTTCCCTGCTCATCGGGGAAGCACTTTGTCTCTATGCTTCCCCGCTCCTCAGGAGAGCCTCTACATCACTTCACCAGAGACTTTGACTCTACGCTTCTCCGCTCCATGGGGCAGTCTCTATGACACTATATCAGAGACTTGATTCTGTGCATCCCCGCTCCTCGGGGCAGCCCCTATGTCATTGCATCAGAGACTCTGTTGCTATGCTGTCCCGCCCCTCGGGGCAGTCTCTACATTACTCCTCCAGAGATTCTGTCTCCGCGCTCCCTGCTCCTCGGGGCCTACCCAGCGCAACTCTGGATTGAAGATTCATTCTCTGGTACATCGTATCTCCAGACCTGCCAAGAACTGCAATTCCTCTGAACTGTGCCTCTCCATCCCGCTCCTCGGGGCGCCTCGCAGTATACCTTAGTGAGAGGCACCTGCGATCACATGGCAGTGACACAGGACGTCTCCTTCTCTACTGAACCATAGTTGTATCCCTGCTGCAGCTGACCTCGCCTCCCGACGGTGGGGATCTGTGGGGTCCTACCTCCTCAGGTAGCATCAACCTCCACCTCGGGCCATGGTTTCACGAAACCCACAAAAACTAACATAGTTTAGGAAGCATTTGCTGCGGAGTCATGGCATCTGCAGACAAGGAGAATGACTGCAAGGAGAAACATTGTTCCCTCAGTGGATGACTGTTACACTCGCTGCCCGCAGCAGCCGGCCCTCTCAACTCTTTAAGCAACCTCCAGGCTCCAGCTCCTTGTCGCTAGCAGCAATGGGCCACTGGCTTCAACCTCGAGCTCCAGCCAGCACCTCCGGCCCTGCTCCACTTCCTGGGACTTCCAGCCTTGATGCCTCCATCCATCGGCCCTCTCCGCTGTGTTCGCAGACAGATGCCATCAGCAGCGCCGAGCCCCTCCCTAGGCGCGCGCGCAGCAGTAAATCTTTTAAAGGGCCCGAGGCAGAAACATGGCCATGGACTTGGATCCTGACTCAGAGTCTTCAGCGTATATATGCTCAGGCCTCGCTCCATAGCGTTGCCTTTGCAACAGATCTCCTCAGTTCCTCGTTTGGTTCAGAGTACTCGTTGCCTCCGTGCTTGTGTATCCTGTGTTCCTGTTCGTCTCCAAGCTCTTGATTCCTCGTTCGTCTCTTCTGTCTTATTTATTTAATTTATAATTTTTATATACCGACATTCTTACATTAAAATGCAAATCATACCGGTTTACATAAAACAGAAAAAGCAGGAAAAAATATTTCCATAGTCAAATACAGAGAACATTTATAATAAAATTGTTAAAAAAGGCATAAGGTAGGAACTTGAAAAAAAGGTTACTTAACAGAAAACGTAAAAGAAAAAATATTAAATGAAGCACAAAGAGTTGCACGAAGGGGTGCACAAAGGGGAGATCCCCTTTGTTGCGCCCCTTCGGCACGCAACGCACGGCGCCTGATGGTGAGGCGCTTTTCAACCGCCGCCGGAGCTCAGTGACGTCGGGGGAGGGGCGTGGTCACACATCGCAGTCACCCATTTTTCTCACCTCCTGATGATAGTTCCGTTTCTTTTTTATTATTTAAGATGGTGTTCACTTCTTGCGGGGGCCCAGGATGGAGGGTGGCCTCCCCGCTCGCTGGCGCCTGATGTCTTCTGATTGATCTCCTGGTACCGACTTCTGCTATGTCCGACTGTCTGCTTTCTGCAAGCCTGAACTCTGCTACGTCCGACTCTGCCTGCCTTCTCCAAGCCCAACTTCTTCTACATCCGACTTTGCCTGCCTTCTCCAAGCCTGACCTCTGCTACATTCGACTCTGCCTGCCTTCTTCGTGCCCTGATCATTGCTATGGATGACTATGCTATAGACTTTCTTGAGTCCAGAGATTCACGTTGCCTGCTACACCTCCCATTTGCCGCCAGCTTCCATCCAAGCTCAACAGTGATGCCTCTGTCCCTATTCTCTGGACGTGGACATTGAAGGCTCTGGCCTTTCCTGTCTCAGGCACCTTCAGTTATCCCTCGTTTCTTGGTACTTGAGTTTCTGTACTGCGACCAGTGCTACCTGCTGGCTGCTGTCTCTGGGCTGAACTATTTGCTCTCAACATCCAATCTCGAGGCCCACCTAAGTGCTGCTAGCCCCGGCACCAAAAGGCTCAATCCGGGGGGAACGTGGGCTGGTATAGGTGAAGCTCCAGTGGCCTCTAGCTTCAGCCCACTCCACCTGCTGAGGGTAGGGACCCCTAGACCCTCGTCTATGGGTTCCATCAACCCCACCTCAGCCCAAAAGTCCACCTCCAGCGAAACAGATTGCAAAAGCCATGGATTCAGAGGAGCCACGTGCCCTCCAGGACATTCCAGGCCTGGCTTCCAAGGTGCAGGAACAGCAGCAGTTCTTGAGGCAATGGCCTCTTCCATGGATTGTCTCCATGCCCGGGTCGATGTTTTCCTGAATGACCCGGCTCCATCTCCTTCACAGCCACCTCCGTCATTGCCACGAGCCTTGTTGGCTCTCCCAGCAACCCCACGTTTCAACGGTGACTCCAGGCTCTGTAGAGGGTTCATAAACCAGTGCTATATGCAATTCGCTCTGCAACCCTCCATCTTCAGGATGACTTAACTAAAGTCACGTTTATTTTGTCTCACCCTAGAAGGGAAAGCCCTGGCCTGGGCTTCTCCCCTGTGGGAGTACTCCAACTCCCTGTTAAGCGAACTGGTTCAATTTGTGGCATCTTCAAATGGATTTTTGACGACTCTGGGCGGCATGCTGTAGCAAGCACCAGTTTACTTCACCTTCGACAAGGAGAACAAAGACTTTTTGACTACACTATAGACTTCCGGACTTTGGCTACTGAGTTTGCTTGACAAGAGGATTGTCTTCGAGCCATTTACCTTGATAGTCTCTCCTCGCAGTTAAAAGATGAGTTGGCTGCTCGAGAGCTCCCCTCCTCCTTGGAGGACCTTATAGATTTGATGGGCCGAATAGATCACCGTCTTCAAGAGCATCACCGGGAGAGTCGGATGCCTAAGAGACCCTTGCGGTTCGTTCACACTCACGCCATCACTAACTCGACATCCAGTCACCCTAGAGCGGTCAAGGCGGAAGAACTGTTATTGTTTGAAAGGTTTTGAGTGGACCCTTGGACACTGGCTGCTGACCATGCCCATGGGGGGAATGTTGAGCACCTTCAAGCCAAGGCCGCCATTCCTCAAATGCAAGCTTAATAGCAAAGAGCTCCTTATCTCCGATCCCATAGTTTTTCTCTGCCGAGGAGAAAAGTCGTGAGAAGAAAGAGTAGAGTCATAAGGATTTGGAGTCTCCAGTTTGGCTCAATACAGCCCCCACACCGACATCCGAAGTGTCTACTTCTCCGATGAAGGGCTTGTTGGGGTCAGGATAATGCAAGCACGGTTCCGTGGAAAATGCAGTCTTTAATTTCTCAAAAGTGGAAATGGCCTCCGCAGACCATTTTGAAGCGTTGGCACCCTTGTGGGTCATTGCGGTCAAGGGCACTGTTAAAGAAGAGTAGTTCTTTATGAAGCTTCTATAACAGTTGGTAATCGTCTCAGAGCCTTCAGGCTGATAGGTTGGGACCAGTTTTTAATACTCTCTAGTTTGTGGGGGTCCATCTGGAAGCCATCTTTAGACATGATATAGCCAAGAAAAGGCACAGAGTCTTTATGAAATTCGCACTTGGATAGCTTGGCGTAGAGCTGGTGTTCACGGAGTCGGCGTACCACTTGCTTGACATCCTCTAGATGAGTGGTTAAATCCCGAGAAAAGATCAGGATATCATCCAGGTATACCATGACACTCTTGTACAACAGGTCCCACAAGATGTCGTTCATCATGTTCTGAAATACAGCGGATGCGTTGCACAGGCCGAAGGGCATTACTAAGTACTCAAAGTGGCCGCCTCGAGTGTTGAAGGCTGTTTTCTATTCGTTGCCACTGCAAATGCGAACTAAGTTGTAGGCCCCCTTCAGGTCAAGTTCTGAGAATATTTTTGCCCCCTGAAGCCGGTCAAACAGCTCCGAGATTAAAGACAGGGGGTAGCGGTCTTTAATCGTGATCTCGTTCAGACCTCGGTAATTGATAAAGGACGTAAGGTACCGTCCTTCTTCCCCTCAAAGAAGAAGCCTGTGCCGGCTGGAGACTTCGATGAAACCGCTTCTGTAAATTCTCCTCAATGTATTCAGACATAGCCTTGTTCTCAATTACTGAGAGTGGATAGACACGTCCTTTAGGAGGTTCAGTATTGGGTTTCAGTCTTATGGCACAGTCATAGGACCTACGCGAAGGAAGGATGTCAGCAGCTTTTTTGGAAAACACATCACTAAAAGATGAGTATTGAGGCGGCAATCCCAGCATCGCTGGAGTTGTTGGCATGCAGATGACAGGAGCAATCTCCTTTAGGCACTTCCCATGACAACCTGGGCCCCAGTGGGAGAGTTCCAAGAAAGCCCAGTTGAATTGAGTTTGATGCGACTGCAACCAGGGTAACTCCAGGATGATAAGGTGCATAGCCTTCTCTAACACAAAGAAGGAAATTGACTCTGTATGGAGAGCTCCGGTGCGAAGGGTCACCGGTTCCGTTTGACAAGTCATTTCACCCGGTAAGGACTCCCCATGGATGGAAGATAGGAGTAGTGGAACCTTCAAAGTGACGAGGGGAATCCTCAAATGTTCCACTAGGCGTTGAAGAATAAAGTTGCCTCCTGCCCGTGAATCCACCAGGGCAAGAGTTTGAAACTCAAGACGGTCCGTGGGTCAAGGAGACTGGGATAGAGAGCGGAGGAGAGGGCGTAGCAAGGCCTAAAACAGTCCTCATGAAGGACTTAGGCCCATCCGTTTCCCGGACGAATTGGGCATATTGGGACATCGTAACCAGCCTGTCCACAATACATACACAGGCCATGCCTCTTCCGAAGTCTTCTCTCTTTAGAAGTCAAATGACCGCGACCAAGTTGCATCGGTTCATCTCCACTGGCAACAGGAATTACTGGAACCATCCGAGGTGCAGGTTTAGCACTAGCCTCCTTCTGACCTGGTCCTTTATTAGGCCAGAGTTCTTTCACCTTATCACGAAGCCGGTGGTCGATCCTAGTAGCCAAGGCCACTAGTTCATCCAGCGAGTTAGGTGTTTCGCAAGCGGCCAGCTCGTCTTTCAAGTGAGTATCCAAGCCTCTGAAGAAGAGAGTTTTCAGGCATTTGGGGACCCAGCAGAGTTCTGTAGCAAGAGTCTTGAACTCTATTGCAAAATCAGCCAGTGGATGGTTGCATGCTTCAAGTCCACTAGAGCAGAATTGGCAACGGTCACTCGGGCAGGGTCATCGAAAATGGATTTAAATAAGTCCAGAAATCCGTCAATATCCTGCAAAATAGGATCCTTGCATTCCCACAGTGTAGAGGCCCAAGACAAGGCCCTTCCATCAAGATAAGATAGAATATAAGTAGTCTTGGCAAAAGCTGTGGGGAAGTGAGACTGCTGTAATGCAAAATGCATTCATCACTGGTTTAGAAAGCCCCTGGTTCTCTGAATCTCTCCTGAGAAACGAACTGGAGCAGCCAGCGGTACAGCAGTCTTAAAAGTTACTTCAGATAACTGACCTTCATTACTGGAAGTAGCGCTTTGGGTCTTCTTTGTGTGCAGCTGATGAAACGCTGAAGTGAGTTTCTCCAATGCGTCTTGCTGTTCGGCAGCACGCAAGGCCAGGCCCGGAATGGCCTGCAGGGCGTTCAGCTGTGCCAGATCCATGGAGTTAGCAATCTGTTATTGTTTGTAAGGTTTTGGGTGGACCCTTGGACACTGTGGCTGCTGACCACGCCCACGGGGGGAAATCCCGTGAGGGGTCACAGGTCAGGATCAGCTTTGGAATACACAACACAGAAGTTAATCTTTTATTATATGGAGTTTGAGAAACCACCAGAGGTGGCAGTAGTGAGTAGAGATGAAGCCCGGCTGGGCTTAGGGTTCCTCAGGATACTGGAACAGCGATTCCTTCTATGGCTGTGCTGTAGTGGAAAAAACTGAGATAGTGAGAACAGTGGAGCATACACAGAGTTCTGGAATAGAGCCTCGTTGGTAAAGTTACTCACACAGCAGTTTCTCCCGGAAGGTAACACAGAAGCTGGAATAGAGGCAGGCCCTCGAGGAGCGAGTACCTGGTTCCAGGGAACAGCTCTGAGGAGATGAAGCTGGTAACTCACTGAAGATGTAGGAAGCGGTCTCTTCCAGGCAGAAGCGATAGGTTCAGGCAGCGGGACAGGGAACATGGGCCCTTGAGGAGCAAGTACCGGTTCCTGATAGCGACCTGAAAGAAATAAGAGAGGCCCCCGAGGAGCAGGTACCCCGTTAGGATAAAGTCCAAAAGTTGAAAAGAAGCTAGGAACAGAGAGCGAATCCCATCCGATCAGACCAGACCAGACCTTCCCTTGCTAACTCGATTAGCAAGCAAGCGGTGTAGGCTTTTGTATCCGGGATGCGTGATGTCATCACAGGGGGACGCCCCTGAGGTTTGTGCCAAAGAGAGAATAAGAAGCAGGGCTACGCGGTGCACGCGCCCTAAGGTACCTGGACAACATGGCGTCCCCGGTCCGGCTTGTGCACTGCATCCCGCCATCAACTGCGGGAGGAGTCGCAGACAAGGTAAGGTGGGCGGAGTGGAGACGTCGGGCAGCGACAGTCGTAACAAGAACCCATGCAGTTGGGTTGAGGGCTTCTGACACCGGAAAAGCGCCTCCAGCGAAGACAAACCGGCTTGTGCCTATATTGCGGGGCTCCAGGCCACCATCTACAGAATTGTCCCATTCTTCCGGGAAACTCCAGGGCCCAAGTTCAGTAGGGGTCCTAAACTTGGGTGCAACTTCTCTGGCCCCTCAACTCTCAGTTCCAGTTACTCTAATTTGGGACTCCTGGTCCTTTCCAGTCCTTGCTCTGGTTGTCTCCGGAGCTGGAGGTAAGTTTGTCACAGATCTTGTGCAACTTTTGGGAATAAAGACCTGCTCGCTGGTTCCTTCCCTGTGTATCGCTTCTATATACGGAGAACCTCTTCCTGGCCGTATCTCTCTGACCATGGAACATGTCCAGCTATGCACAGGGGCCTTACATCTAGAGGAACTTGAGCTACTAGTATTGGATAAGTCTATCCATTCCATAGTGCTTGGACTTCCTTGGCTACACTCTCCTCAGTTCAATTGGACTTCACTACAGTTGGTAAAATAGGGTCCAGGCTGTCACCAGTCCTGTCTTCAGAAGGTAACTCCATCAGCAGTGATTCCTTTGGTTACCACCTCTTCTGGCATACCTGCTCCATACGCCGCCTATGAGGATGTATTTTCCAAACAGAAGGCCGACCTCCTCCTGCCTCTTCGGCGGTTCAATTGTTCTATCGATCTTATCGGAACCACGCCCCCTCGTGGACGCACCTACTCTGTATCTCTACCTAAGACAAAAGCCATGGCCGAATATATTCGAGAGAATCTGGAAAAAGGGTTTATCCATCCCTCTACATCACCCACTGGAGCGGGATTCTTTTTTGTGACTAAGAAAGACAGGTCACTTAGACCATGCATCGACTACCACGATCTAAATGCTATCACCCGCAAGGATAAATATCCATTACCATTGATTTCAGAACTTTGACCGTCTTCAAGGTGCTAGCATCTCCATGAAGCTGGATTTATGTGGGGCGTATAACTTGCTGAGAATCCACCCCGATGACATCTGGAAGACCGCCTTTAATACTAGAGACGGTCACTATGAATACTTAATGATGCCTTTCGGCGTTGCCAATGCACCTACCGTATTCCAGTGAATAATGAACGAAATCTTTAGAGATCTATTGTACATCAAAGTCGTGGTTTATCTGGATGATATCCTCATGTTTTCAAAAGATCTTGATACCCACCGGACTGACGTATGTATGATATTGCAACGTCTTTGTGAAAACCATTTATTTGCTAAACTGGACAAGTGTTTGTTTGAAAAGTCCAGTATGCCGTTCCTCGGCAATATAATTTCTCCACAAGGTTCCTCTATGGATTTGGATAAATTAAAGGCGATTCGGGATTGGCCACAGCCTGTGGGACTCAAAGCACTTCAGCGTTTCTTGGGGTTCCCTTAACTATTACCGCCATTTTATCCCTCATTATTCCACACTGGCTGTCCCTCTGACAGCCGTGACCAGGAAGGGCCAGAACATGGAATTGGCCGCCTGAAGCCATAGCCGCCTTCCATCAGATGAAAGAAGCCTTTCAAAAGGGATCCTGTTTACGACACCCTGACCCGACTCTTCCATTCCAAGTTGAGGTAGACGCCTCTGCCATTGGGCTGGGGCTGTCCTAAGCCAGCGGACCGCTTCTGGTACCATAGTTCCATATTCCTTTTATTCTCGAAAATGTTTGTCGGCAGAACGAAACTACAGTATTGGGGACCGCAAACTACTCGCCATAAAGTTGGCCCTAGAAGAGTGGCGCCCTTCGCTCGAGGGCGCACCACATAAATTCACAGTGTTCATAGACATAAAAACTTGGAACATGTAAGTCAAGCACAGCGTCTTAACACTCGCCATGCCCGGTGAGCCTTGTTTTTTTCCAGATTTGATTTTGAGCTCCACTACCGCCCAGCCGATAAGAACCTCTGAGCAGATGCTTTGTCCCGGTCTTTTGAACCTGAAGATATTCCTGAAGAGCCAACTCACGTCATCAACCCAGCTTGTATCTTCATGTCTGCCACTCATCCAGTCCCTACGGGAAAAACCGTAGTGCCCCGATGACCCTGAAAAAGGGTCCTCCGCTGGGCCCACGATTCCAAGATTGCTGGTCACCCAGGACAAGTGTGAACCGTGGCACTGCTCCAGCGGTTTTTCTTGTGGCCTACTTTGGTCTCCGACGCAAAGGCATGTCGAGTCCTGTAATCTTTGCGCACAAAAGTCCCCGATCCGGCGACCATGGGGACTCTTACAACTGCTTCCAGCACCCGAAGAACCGTAGACTCACTTGTCAACGAATTTCATCGTGGATCTGCCTCCTTCTAAGCATAATACTATAATATGGGTAACCATAGACTGTTTTTCGAAAATGGCCCATTTTGTGCCCCTTCCGGGCCTACCATCTGCACCCGAGTTGGCACGATTGTTTTTTCATCACATCAAGGTCTTCAATTCATCGCCAGGTATTGGTGCTCTCTGTGCCGAAAATTTGGGATAAACATCAGCCTCAAGACCGCCTATCATCTCCAAGCCAACGCAAGCTGAACGGATAAACTGCTCCTTGAAGGCGTTCTTACGTGCGTATATTAATGACAGACAACTGGTCTGACCTCTTGTCCTGGGCAGAGTTCTCCCACAACTCTCACATTCCCACAGCTACTAGAACATCCCCATTTTCAATAGTCTATGGGAAACAACCTCGACTACCATTACCCATATCTCTCTCCGTGCCATCCCCTGCGGCACAGGTTACTGCGGATACTCTTAAGACACAAAGGGGTAGATTTTTAAAAAGCGCGCCTTCGCGTACTTTTGTTGGCGCATCAGGCGCAAACAAAAGTACGCTGGATTTTAGTAGATACGCGCGTAGCCGCACGTATCCGCTAAAATCCTGGATCGGCGCACGCAAGGCTGCTGATTTCGTGTAGCCGGCGCGCGCCAAGCCGCACAGCCTGCTGCCGTTCCCTCCAAGGCCCCTCCGAAATCGGAGGGGCCTCGGAGGGAACTCGCTTTCGCCCTCCCCTCACCTTCCCCTCCCTTCCCCTTTCTAACCCCCCCCCCCCCCCCCCGGCCCTATCTAGACCCCCCTCTACCTTTGTCGGGGGATTTACGCCTCCCGGAGGGAGAAGTAAATCCCCGCGCGCCGAGACGCGACCTGGGGGAGGTTCCGGAGGGCGCGGCCACGCCCCCGGACTGCCCCGGGCCGAAACCACGCCCCCGGGCCCGCCCCCGAAACGCCGCGCCCTGCCCCCAAAATCCTGCGTCGATCTGACACGCCCCCGACACGCCCCCCTCGAAAAACCCCGGGACTTACGCGAGTCCCGGGGCTCTGCGTGCGCCGGTAGGCCTATGGAACATAGGCGCACCGGCGCGCAAGGCCCTGCTCGCGTAAATCCGGGCGGATTTACGCGAGCAGGGCTCTTAAAATCCACCCCTATGGGAACAGACTAACCTCTGCCTGCGCCAGACCACCTCCCGGTCCAAGAAGACTGCTGACAGTCGACGACGCGCAGCTCCTGAATTCCTCCCTGGCCAGAAAGTCTGGTTAAGTACCAAGTATATTAGACTCCGAATTCCTTCACAGAGATTTGCTACAAGGTTTACTGGACCATTCCTGATTACCCGAAGCATTGGACCCGTGACATACCAGCTCCGGCTACCTCCTTCTTTGGGCATACACAACACATTCCATGTATCATTGCTCAAGCTGGTAATATTGTCTTGGCCTACCTGGAAGGTCCCCAAGCCACCTCCACTGGTGGCGGAGGCTGACACCAAATATAAAATCCAGGAAGTTTTTAGACGTCTTGCCGCAGAGGCCGCCGATGGGGAAGTACTTCCTCTCCTGGAGGGTTACGGATCTGAGGAAAAACTCTTGGGAGCCTGCTCAGAGCATCTTGGACCAAAACCCTCCTCTCGAACATCCATCGTGCCCACTCGGGCAAACCCAACCTCCAGGAGGGGGGCATAAAGGGGGAGGTAATGTTACTCTCGCCGCCCACAGCAGCCCCGCGGTGCGGCCCTCTCACTTCTTTAGCACCCTCCAGGCTCCAGCTCCTTGTCACTAGCAGCAGTGGGCCACCGGCTTCGACCTCGGGCTCCCGCCAGCACCTCTGGCCCTGCTCCACTTCCCGGGACTTATTTATTTATTTATAATTTTTTTATACTGACATTAGTGGGTACATCATATCGGTTTACAGTAAACTGAAGGTAGAAAATACATGGAACAGGTGGGGGGTGCATGACTACAGTAAACAAAAACTAGAATAAAGTAGAATGGAGGAGGAAACAAAAGGAGAAACTATATAAATAAATATAACTTAATAGGAATTGACATGATAACAGATAACCTATAAATTAATGATTTAGAAGGGGAAATTCTGTGGTGATGGGATTGTAGCATAAGGGTCCTAGTCTGGGTAAGTCTGCTTGAAGAGCCAGGTCTTTAACTTTTTCTTGAAATTGATAGTGCAAGGTTTGAGGCAGAGATTCATGGGTAGTGAGTTCCAACGGGTGGGGCCTGCAATGGATAGAGCTTGATCCCTTGTGGAGGAGAGGTGGGCATTCTTAAGGGATGGGATGTGGAGAGTGCCTTTACTGGTTAGTCTGGTGGGGCAGATGGAGGGAGTGAAGTGGAAGGGCTCATCGATCCAGCTTGAGTTGTATTTGTAGATGGATTTGTGTATAATGTTGACTTCCAGCTTTGATGCCTCCATCCGTCGGGCCTCTCCGCAGGGTTCGTGGAGAGACACCACCAGCAGCGCCGCGCCTCTCACTAGGTGCGTGCGCACGCGCAGCAGTAAACCTTTTAAAGGGCCCGTGGCGGGAACCTGGCCGCAGACTCGGATGCTGACGTACTCGTTGCCTCCGTGCTTGTGTATCCTGCGTTCCTGTTCGTCTCCAAGCTCCTGGTTCCTCGTTCGTCTCACCTGTCTTCTGATTGATCTGCTGGTACCCACTTCTGCTATGTCCGACTCTGCCTGCCTTCTGCAAGCCTGACCTCTGCTACGTCTGACTCTGCCTGCCTTCTCCAAGCCCAACTTCTGCTTCGTCCGACTCTGCCTGCCTTCTGCAAGCCCGACCTCTGCTGCATCCGACTCTGCCTGCCTTCTCCAAGCCTGAACTCTGCTACGTCCGATCTCGAGGCCAGCCTAAGTCCTTCCAGCCCCGGCACCCAAAGGCTCAACCTGAGGGGAACGTGGGCTGATATAGGTGAAGCTCCAGTGGCCTCTAGCTTCAGCCCACTCCACCTGCTGATGGTGGGAACCCTTAGACCCTCATCTACGGGTTTGTCAACCCCACCTCAGCCCAAGAATCCACCTCCAGCGCAACAATGACTGCAAGGGGAATGTACAGTAAACAAGTTTTTTGTGTTACTATTGTTTGAGCCCCAGGAAGACTGCTACAGGTGGAGCTTTACGAAGGTGTACTATTTGCTAAGCCACACGGTTCTCTTCCCTGCCCCAAAGACACTGTTGCTAGATAGTAGGGATGTGAATCGTTTTTTGACGATTTAAAACAATCGTCAGATATATTTTAAATCGTCAAAAATTGTTAGAGCTGCGATACAATAACAATTCCCCCGATTTATCGTCAAAAAATCGTAAATCGGGGGGGGGGGGAGGGCGGGAAAACCGGCACACCAAAACAACCCTAAAACCCACCCCGACCCTTTAAAACAAATCCCCCACCCTCCCGAACCACCCCAAAATGTTTTAAATTATCTGGGGTCCAGTGGGGGGGTCCCGGGGCGATCTCCCGTGATCTCCCGCTCTCGGGCCACGGCTACGTTAATAGAAATGGCGCCGGTGGCCCTTTGCCCTTACCATATGACAGGGCAAAGGTAGCGCCGGCGCCATTTTGGTTCCTGACACCCGACGTCATGAGTGCAGGAGATCGCTCCCGGACCCCCGCTGGACCCCCAGGGACTTTTGGCCAGCTTGGGGGGGCTTCCTGACCCCACAAGACTTGCCAAAGTCCAGCGGGGGTCCGGGAGCGACCTCCTGCACTCGCGCCGTATTGCCAATTTTCAAAATGGCGCCGGCGCTACCTTTGCCCTCACTATGTCATACGAAAATTGGCAATACGGCGCGAGTTCAGGAGGTCGCTCCCGGACCCCCGCTGGACTTTTGGCAAGTCTTGTGGGGGTCAGGAGGCCCCCCCAAGCTGGCCAAAAGTTCCTGGGGGTCCAGCGGGGGTCCGGGAGCGATCTCCTGCACTCTTGACGTCGGGTGTCAGGAACCAAAATGGCGCCGGCGCTACCTTTGCCCTGTCATATGGTAAGGGCAAAGGGCCACCGGCGCCATTTCTATTAACGCAGCCGTGGCCCGAGAGCGGGAGATCGTGGGAGATCGCGCCGGGATCCCCCCACTGATCCCCAGGTAATTTAAAACATTTTGGGGGTTTCGGGAGGGTGGGGATTTGTTTTTAAAGGGTCGGGGTGGGTTTTAGGGTTGTTTTGGGGTGCCGGTTTTCCCGCCCTCCCCCGATTTACGATTTTTAACGATTTTTAAAAAACAAACAATCAAGACGATCAGATTTCCCCCCCCCCCCCCAGCCAAAATCGATCGATAAGACGATCGATCACATGATTCACATCCCTACTAGATAGTCCTGCAGAGTGGAACAGCTCACGGAAGTTTGAGATGCCTACAGCCAAGGCTCAGATCTACTCCAGGTGACTACCTTGAGACAGTAGGTACAGCTTTAGGTTCAGAATGCAATCATAAATGTATTGCACCATGTAGAACTGATGGATAGCAATATGGACAGAAAATATTGTACTCTGAAATATCCTTTTGCCAAAATTGTCTAGAAGGTTGTGGTCTTTACCTGGTGGGGAATCACAATGAATATGGGTTTTCTTTGCTTTTTTCATAGCAGATTCCACTACCACAAACTGGTGTGGAAGGTAAACTACACCAAAGCCAGGAGACTGCTGGACTCGAAACTTGAGATCCAGCTTCTTAGATGTAGGGGGGACATATCATCGGTGTTTCCCATGATTTTATAACCAGTGCTTTGAGAATACCATAAAGTGGTAAGGTAGAAGATTTAGCTGATGTATCCAGAATCTTGAGAAAAACAAGTATGTGGGTCTTAACCCTTACATATTCGAATACACAGTGCTGCTCCCAATTTTTCAACAAATTTGGGATAGGTGATATCTTATGGATGAGAAGAGTACTCCAGGAGATATGGCAGAGGTTCCTACAGTATTCCAGTGGATTCCTCATCTGATCCTAGGGGTAGAGGCTCTCTCAAAAAGGACTCCAATGATGATGAAGGTAAAAGGAGGTACCTCTGATCAAGATTTCAGAGGAAACACCTGGCCAATTGCCTCCAATTGTGTTAAGTTTGGAGAATGTGAAGGGTTAGTAGTCCCACTTGTGAGAATGATGTGCAAAATGTTGAAATAGAAAATATAGATAAAACATAAGACAACCACCATTTCAGAGTAGTGCTGAGATACATGTTTTTTCTTAGTTAGCTTGGCAGTGCTTCAAGGAGAGAAGGGAAACAAAGAAAACTATATAGAATATGCGTCAACCAGGAAATAAGAACATAACACCCGGTAGGATGACTGATTCTTGCCGATTGCTGAGATCAACCAAGCCAGCATGAACAGATCTGCAACAACCTGGCATTTCCTGTACCATTTAGTCCTCACAAGATATTACACTTGTGGACACCATCTGAAAAGATAAGAGGGCACTCTTGCTGGAAAATGGCTGCTTATTGCTAGGCCATTTGAATATACTATTATCACTTTTAGCTGGGGGGGGGGGGGGGATATTTACTTTGCTCATACTGCCAGTATGACTTTTGGCTAGTTTATGCTAACAGTCATTCTTATAAGTAACTGATTTGTTTCTTATATCTCAGATTATATACATCAGTATTTCGCCCTTGTGGTTTCTTTGCCTGTTATATTGTTCTCAGAGACTTCCCACCTGCAGGAATTCACAATACATTTGGCATGAGAGTGGAATGATATATTATCTGTGGGAAGGAAAAAATATTTTGCTTTATCCTGATAACCCCTCCTTTATGCTAAATTTGAGCCATTTGGAGTCTCTAACAGGATTTAAGTATTGCTATTTTTAAATTATGCAGCAGTCCTATATGTTTAAATATTTACTGTTTATTGATTTCCAATGAAGATATATACAGTCATTATTGTATAACAAACATAACAATGATTAAGAAAGATAAATCACCGATTCCACATCCAGGCTGCACTTCAGCTGGGAAGCCCCGGGACAGCTTTTGCCAGGAGTCTCACGATCGGGAAAGTCCCTGCGCAGTGCATCCATCCACAGGTGAGGCTTCTGACAAAAACTCCCTAACCTCCCGCTCTTATAGTAAGTCATGACCATGCACTTGCCAAGAGAATGTTTTGTGCTCCCATCCCGGGGTGTGGGCCAGATGCTCAAGGAGTAGTCACACAATCCATTCCCGGTCTATGATGTTTATCATGCTAGTAACCACAGTGATTGTACAATAGACACATTGGGGCAGAAGAGTCATTTTAACAAACATGTTTACTCTGCTAGCAATCTTCCACAGGATTCTGGAAATGTCCAGCGTGTTCAGCAAATCATCTCGGTCCTTTGACTATCGATTCTGCACCAACATATAACTCATGGCTACTACCTTCATGGTAAGTTGTTTTCTCACTCGGTGCACTAAATAGAAATTCCAAATAAATAGTATTACTAATATACATACAATAATTATAACAGGGTATAGCAAATGTTGCTTACCTGATGTAACAGGTGTTCTCACAGGACAGCAGGATGTTAGTCCTCACAAATGGGTGACATCGAGGATGGAGCCCACCACGGAAAACTTCTGTCAAAGTTTAAACAGAACTTTGACTGGCCCCTACTGGGCATGCCCAGCAAGGCACTGACCCTGCAGCCAGCAGGGGTCTCCCTTCAGTCTGATTTTCAAAGCTACAGGCAGTGCCTAAAAGTAAAAACAAAACAAACCCAACCCCGCGGGGTGGCGGGCGGGTTTCGTGAGGACTAACATCCTGCTGTCCTGTGAGAACACCTGTTACATCAGGTAAGCAACATTTGCTTTCTCACAGGACAAGCAGGATGGTTGTCCTCACAAATGGGTGAGTACCGAGCTGAGGATGTCCTGACTTGCACCAAATGCACCCAATGACGTGCAACAGGCACAACAACTGGGTTGGAATTTGGGGAAAGGGCATCCGCACCCTACCGGGAGGTGGAAGGGTGTTGGTACATCACGTTGGGAAAAGGTTACGCAAGACAGATTGGCCGAAGATGGAGTCCTGTCTTCCAGCCTTGTCCAAACAATAGTGGGCTGCAAAGGTATGGAGAGAACTCCAGGTTGCAGCTTTGC
Organism: Rhinatrema bivittatum; assembly: GCF_901001135.1. Classification (NCBI taxonomy): domain Eukaryota; kingdom Metazoa; phylum Chordata; class Amphibia; order Gymnophiona; family Rhinatrematidae; genus Rhinatrema; species Rhinatrema bivittatum. Next base: position 277,500,164 of record NC_042619.1, on the reverse strand, counting down.
AGATGTCAGGAAGCGGCACCGATCGAAGGTGTGCCACTGACGTCGCCATGGCCCTCACAGAGTGTGCTTTAACACGGTCTTGAAAAGGAATGCCAGCCTGCTCATAGCAGAAAGAAATGCAGTCCGCCAACCAGGAGGAAAGAGCCTGCTTACCCACAGGTTGTCCTAATTTATTAGGATGGAAAGAGACAAACAACTGAGTGCTCTTCCTGTGAGAAACTGTACGGTCCAGGTAAAAAGCTAGAGCCCGTTTACAGTCTAGGGTATGCAGAGTCTGTTCTCCAGAGTTGGAGTGGGGCCTGAGAAAAAAGATAGGTAGTACGATAGATTGATTGATATGAAACTCCGAAACTACCTTAGGCAAAAATTTAGGGTGAGTGCGGAGTACCGCCCGGTCCTGCAGGAGCTTAGTGTAAGGCGGATAGGTAACTAGGGCCTGTAATTCACTAACCCTGCGAGCTGAAGTAACAGCCAAAAGGAATAACACTTTCCAAGTGAGATATTTCAAGTCACAGGAGTGCAGAGGTTCGAAAGGTGGTTTCATTAGACGACCAAGAACCAGGTTAAGGTCCCAGGATGGGGCCGGAGGACGCAAGGGAGGCTTTAGATGGAGCAATCCCTTAAGAAAGCGTGTTACGAGGGGTTGTACTGAAATAGGATTACCCCCAATACCCTTATGGAAGGCGGCTACCGCACTGACATGCATTCGTATAGAAGAGGTTTTAAGACCTGATTCAGAGAGATGCCATAAATAGTCCAAGAATTTTGAGATTGGACAGGAAAGGGGATCAAGGGACTGAGAAGTGCACCATGATGTGTACCTTTTCCATTTGTATGAGTAAGACCTTCTTGTGGAAGGCTTTCGTGAAGCTATCAGGACCCGAGAAACGGAATCCGAAAGGTTAAATGGTTGAAGGACTAATCTTTCAACATCCATGCCGTCAGGGACAAGGCTTGGAGGTTGGGATGGAGGAGGCATCCGTCGTTTTGAGTGAGCAGATGCGGGTCCTTTCCCAGAGGAATGTGCCTGCGGATGGAGAGATCCTGGAGTATTGGAAACCATAATTGGCGTGGCCAGTAAGGTGCTATCAGGATCATGGTTCCTCCGTCCTGACGTAGCTTCACGAGAGTCTTTGACACAAGAGGAAGTGGAGGGAATGCATAGAGCAGACCGGTTGTCCACCTGAGGGAGAATGCATCTCTCGGTCGAGAGTGCTGGCTCCGAATGAGAGAGCAGTAATTGTCCACTTTGTGGTTCTGAGGGGACGCAAAGAGGTCTATGCGGGGAAAACCCCACTTCCGAAACAGTGAGGACGCTACGAGAGGGTTGAGTGACCACTCGTGTGGTTGGAAGACACGGCTTAGCTGGTCCGCCAATACATTGTCTACTCCCGGCAGGTAAGTGGCCCTGAGGTACATGGAGTGGGAGAGGGCTTCCGCCCAAATCTGCGCAGCTTCCTGACACAGAAGGAAGGATCCTGTGCCTCCCTGCTTGTTTATGTACCACATGGCCACTTGGTTGTCCATCTGGATTAAGATTATCTGATGAATTAGATGATCTTTGAAAGTTCGGAGCGCATAGCGGATTGCACGAAGTTCCAGGAAATTTATCTGGTGTTCGGCTTCCTCCTTGGACCATAACCCTTGGGTTTGGAAGTCGTCCACATGGGCTCCCCAACCGATGTGAGAAGCGTCGGTGGTTAGGATTACTTGCGGATCCGGTGGGAGAAAAGGTAAGCCCTGAAGGAGGTTGACCTGAATCGTCCACCAGGTTAAGGACAGGCGCAGCGCTTGTGTAACTGTGACTATGGAGGACAGAGGCTGAAAAGCTTGAATCCATTGGTGTCGTAGAGTCCATTGTGTTACTCTCATGGCTAGTCGGGTCATGGGAGTGACTTGAACCGAGGATGCCATGTGTCCTAGGAGAATGAGGAATTGGCGAGCCGTGGCAGTGTTTTGAGACTGAAGCTGGCGAGCTAGGGACATGAGAGTTTGGACTCGTTGAAGCGGAAGGTAGGCTTTTGCTTGCAAGGTGTCCAAGTCTGCTCCAATGAAGGATAAGGTTTGAGATGGGACTAAGCAAGATTTCTCGTAATTGACAAGAAACCCTAAAGAATGTAGGGTTTGTATTGTCAATTTTAGGGAGGATTGAGCTATCTGTTGGGTGGAGGCCCTGATTAGCCAATCGTCCAGGTAGGGGTAGACGTGGACACCTTCCCTCCTTAGGAATGCTGCTACCACTACGAGACATTTGGTAAAGACTCGTGGAGCAGACGCCAGACCGAAAGGTAGTACCCGGTATTGATAATGGTCGCGGCCTACCAGAAACCGCAGATATTTGCGATGGGATTGTGTGATCGCAATGTGGGTGTAAGCGTCCTTGAGGTCGAGAGAGCACAGCCAATCCCCTCTTTGTAGCAGAGGGAGCAGCGCGCCCAGGGTTACCATCTTGAACTTTTCTTTTTGAAGGTATTTGTTGAGGGCTCGAAGGTCCAAAATGGGACGTAGTGCCCCTGATTTCTTTGGAATTAGGAAGTATCTGGAATAGAATCCCTTGCCTCGTTGAGAGGGAGGGACAGGTTCTATAGCATTCGATTGCAGAAGAAGAGATACTTCCTGTTGTAATTGAGCCAAATGGGTGGTTAGACTCCACGCTTGAAGAGGCGGGGAGTCTGCCGGAAGAGTTATGAAGTTAAGGTGGTAACCTTGTGCGATAATTGTTAGCACCCACTGATCTGAGGTGATCTGCAACCAAGCCTGTAGAAAATGGTACAGTCGACCTCCTACAGGGATGTCTGGAAAAGGGGTTTGGCATGTGTTCCCTACAGGGGAGTCAAAGGCCAGTCGCAGGCCCAGGAGGAGGGGCTACAGTAGGCCTTTGTTTCCTAGGCTGACGTGGCTGGGGCCTGGTAGAGGATCGAGCTGGACGAGGCCTGGCCGATGGAGGGTAGTAACGGCGTGGCCGAAAGAACGACTTTTTAGAGTCCTTCTTAGGTGGTTGTTTGGAGGAAACCTCAGACGGAACAGAAGAAAGTTGTTTCAACGTCTCGTGGTGATCTTTTAATTCAGCTACAATTTGCTGAATTTGTTCCCCAAACAAATTGTCCCCTAAGCAGGGTAAATCCGCCAAACGATCCTGGACCTCTGGGCGAAGGTTGGATGACTTTAACCAAGCCCAACGTCTGGCCGAGATGGCAGTAGCTGAAACTTTTGTGGAAGCATCGAAGATGTCGTAAGCCGTTCTGATCTCGTGCTTCCCCGCTTCAAACCCTTTGTTAAGAAGAGCTTGAAGCTGTGGCTGGTATTGGTCCGGTAATGTGTCAGCGAAATCTTGCATCTGTTTAAGGATGGCTCTGTTATATTGCGTCATGTAGAGTTGATATGAGGCTATGCGGGAAATCAGCATAGCTCCATGGTACACTTTCCGTCCCACACTGTCTAGGAATTTATTGTCCTTGACAGGTGGAGTGGAAGAGTGTGGCTTTAGACGCTTGGCCTTTCTTTGCGCGGACTCAACTACAACAGAGCGATGATCCAGTTGAGGCTTTTGAAAGCCTGGTGTAGACTGGACGAGGTATGTGGAGTCAGCCTTCTTGTTAACTGGTGATACAGATGAAGGAGATTCCCAGTTTTTCTTTAAGAGATCGAGAAACACCTGGTGAATGGGGATGGAAGCGATGATTTTTGGAGCATCCAAAAATTGAAGCAGTTCCATCATCTGGTGTCTGTCATCGGTCTCAGATTGCAGCTGAAAAGGTACAATTTCGGACATCTCCTTTACAAAATTAATAAAGGAGAGATCCTCTGGAGGAGATCTTTTTCTACTTTCTGTAGGAGAAGGCGGTGATGGTAAATCTGTGTCAGAAGATGTATCATCACCCCAGGTATCATAGGGATCACTTGGGGGTTGAAGCCCCGATGGACATGGTTGAGGATCCGAAGGCATCGAAGGAAACCTTGGAGGAACCGGTGGTACAATCGGTACTGGGAACGGCATCGATGGCTTCGGTGCTGCCGATGGAGTCGGTGCCGGTCTTGGAACCGATGGAGCCGAAGGATATAACGGTGGAGATATACGAGAAGGCACCGATGGGACCACCCCGGAAGGGGGAATCAGGAACGGTGTTTCTCCCGCCGATGAAAATCCAGTCGGAGACAATGGCGCTGTCGGTGCTACTGGAATCATCGATGGAAGGGCATGTAAAAGTGCCTCCATGCGTTGTAGTAGCGGTGCGAGCGCTTCCACCAAAGGTTCGGTGGTCGGTTCCTTCCTCGGTGGCGAAGTCGGTGTCGGGGTCGATGCCGGAGGCGGTGCCGGAGACGGTGCCGATGGAGGATGGAATCTTTGCATCGCTTTCTCGATGGCCTCCTGGACCAGCCGGTCCAGTTCTGCCCGGAGACCAGGGGTAACAATACCCGGCTCGAAGGGAGAGGGAGGCTGAGGCAGAGCCGGAGGGACCACCGTAACCGGTGGGATCACGGCTCCCACACCCGGAGAGGGTGAGGGTTTCCTCGATGCCTGCGAACGAGACGTGGACGGTGCCAAGTCTGATCGAGGCCTCTTAGTCGGTGGCTCGGCCTGCTCAGAGGTCGATGGCTGTGGATCCTCGACAGGCCGAGACTTGTGCCGTCGATGGCGATGCTTGTCTTTCCGGTCTCCTCGCCCATCCGGGGAGGGGACAGGAGTCGACGGCCGAGAAGTCATCGATGGTGGACGGTCACCGGAGGGTTGACGGTGATGGTGCAACTTCGACGGTGCCGGTTCCGATGACGTCGATGCTATCGATGGTGTTGGGGTGGGTGCATGGAAGAGGAGCCCCATCTTCTCCATCCTGGCCTTGCGACCCTTAGGTGTCATTAAGGCACATTTGGTGCAAGTCAGGACATCATGCTCACTACCCAAACACAAAACACAAACCCTATGGGGGTCTGTGATTGACATAGTACGGGTACAATCCGGACATCGACGGAACCCCGTCGCCATGGCTTAAGGCCAAATTTAGGCGCGGGCTCGGTAAGTGCCCACAGGCCTCGAGGGCCAAAATCGACGGCAGTCGATGAAAAATGGGAAAAAACTTACCGGTTTCCGCGAAGGTGACAAAAATTTGTCGAAGGGAGACCCCTGAGGGGCAAATTTTCTTCGGAAAGAAAAAAACCAAATTCCTGTCAGGAACGTGGTAAGAGAGCTCCTTTCACCGCGTGGCAACTGCTGCGCGGAAAAAAGAAGACTGAAGGGAGACCCCTGCTGGCTGCAGGGTCAGTGCCTTGCTGGGCATGCCCAGTAGGGGCCAGTCAAAGTTCTGTTTAAACTTTGACAGAAGTTTTCCGTGGTGGGCTCCATCCTCGATGTCACCCATTTGTGAGGACAACCATCCTGCTTGTCCTGTGAGAAATAATCAAATTAAGGAACCTGTCAGCACTGGCGGAATGAGTACCAGTAAACACATCCCACCAATGATGAGAAGTATCCTTTTTAATTTGGGAAGACAAATCTATTAGTTAACAAATGTTGCTTACCTGATGTAACAGGTGTTCTCACAGGACAGCAGGATGTTAGTCCTCACAAATGGGTGACATCGAAGATGGAGCCCACCACGGAAAACTTCTGTCAAAGTTTAAGAAACTTTGACTGGCCCCTACTGGGCATGCCCAGCATGGCACTGACCCTGCAGCCAGCAGGGGTCTCCCTTCAGTCTGATTTTCAAAGCTACAGGCAGTGCCGAAAAAACTAAAAATACAACGAACCCAACACCGCGGGGTGGCGGGCGGGTTTCGTGAGGACTAACATCCTGCTGTCCTGTGAGAACACCTGTTACATCAGGTAAGCAACATTTGCTTTCTCACAGGACAAGCAGGATGGTTGTCCTCACAAATGGGTGAGTACCGAGCTGAGGATGTCCTGACTTGCACCAAAGGCACCCAACGGCGTGCAACAGGCACAACAACTGGGGTGGAATTTGGGAAAGGGCATCCGCACCCTACCGGGAAGGTGGAAGGGTGTTGGTACATCAGGTTGGAAAAAGGTTACGCAAGACAGATTGGCCGAAGATGGAATCCTGTCTTCCAGCTTTATCCAAACAATAGTGGGCTGCAAATGTATGTAGGGAACTCCAGGTTGCAGCCTTGCAGATGTCAGGAAGAGGCACCGATCGAAGGTGTGCTACTGAAGTCGCCATGGCCCTCACAGAGTGTGCTTTGACACGGTCTTGGAAAGGAATGCCAGCTTGCTGATAACAGAAGGAAATGCAGTCCGCCAACTAGGAGGAAAGAGCCTGCTTACCCACAGGTTGTCCTAACTTGTTAGGATGGAAAGAGACGAACAATTGAGTGCTCTTTCTGTGAGAAACTGTACGGTCTAGATAAAAAGCTAGAGCTCGTTTACAGTCTAGGGTATGCAGAGTCTGTTCCCCGGAGTTGGAGTGGGGCCTGGGAAAGAAGATAGGTAGTATGATGGATTGATTGATGTGAAACTCCGAAACTACCTTAGGTAAAGATTTAGGGTGAGTGCGGAGTACCGCCCTGTCTTGCAGGAGTTTAGTGTAAGGCGGATAGGTGACTAAGGCCTGTAACTCACTAACCCTGCGAGCTGAAGTGATAGCCAAAAGGAATAACACTTTCCATGTGAGATATTTTAGGTCACAGGAGTGAAGAGGTTCAAAAGGTGGCTTCATAAGGCGACCCAGAACCAGATTAAGGTCCCAAGGGGCCGGAGGACGTAAAGGTGGCTTCAAGTGGAGCAATCCTTTAAGAAAGCATGTTACAAGGGGTTGTACTGAAATTGGGACACCCTCGATACCTTTATGGAAGGCGGCTACCGCACTGACATGCATTCTAATGGAAGAGGTTTTAAGACCTGATTCAGATAGATGCCATAAATAGTCCAAGAATTGAGAGAGTGGACAGGAAAGGGGATCAAGGGACTGAGAAGTGCACCATGATGTGTACCTTTTCCATTTATATGAGTAGGATCTTCTGGTGGAGGGCTTTCGTGAAGCTATCAGGACACGAGAAACCAAATCCGAAAGGTTAAATGGCTGAAGGACTAACCTTTCAACATCCATGCCGTCAGGGATAAGGCCTGGAGGTTGGGATGGAGGAGGCATCCGTCGTTTTGAGTGAGCAGATGCGGGTCCTTCCCCAAGGGAATGTGTCTGCAGATGGAGAGATCCTGGAGTATGGGAAACCACACTTGGCGTGGCCAATGTGGTGCTATTAGGATCATAGTTCCCCTGTCCTGATGCAGCTTCACGAGAGTCCTCGACAGAAGAGGAAGTGGAGGGAATGCATAGAGCAGACCGGTTGTCCACTTGAGGGAGAACGCATCCCTCGGCCGAGAGTGCTGGCTCCGAATGAGACCGGCCGGTCGACGGTCCACTACGGCTGGGGCATCTTCCAAATCTTCTCCGTCAGGGCCCGGTGTTTTCGATCTGGCGGATCACTTTTGGCTGGCGGCCTGGCTTATCAGCGGAAACAGTTGAGGTAGAGAGGCTATTCAGACGCGGTTGTTTCAACTCTCCCTCAGGCGCGAAGGTCTTTGGAAGATTTCCACATTTGGTGCGCTGCGCTACCTGTTGTGCCCCGTCATTCGTCTGTGGGTCACATTCCTTCGTTTCTGCACGATGGCCTGCAGAAGGGGTTGGCGTACAATTCGCTCCAAGTTCAGGTTGCGGCGTTAGGTTACTTGAGAGGCAAGGTCGAGGGGTTTTCTCTTGCGAGTCACCCTGCTGTTGTGCAGTTTTGTTTTGAGAGGTGGTCGGAATTGGCGACCTCTGGTGCGTGTTCCTTGTCCTTCCTGGAACTTGAGCTTGGTACTCCGTGGCCTGTGTGCGGCACGTTTGAGCCTATCAGGATGGCTTCCTTGACGGACCTACCTCTCGAGACGGTTTTCCTAGTGGCCATTTCCTCGGTCCGTCGTGTTTCTGAGCTGCAAGCTCTTTCCTGCAGAGCACCATTCTAGCATGTTTCCACGTCGGGAGTCTCCTTACAGACTGTACCCTCCTTCTTACCTAAGGTGGTTTCTTCGTTCCATGTTAACCAGACGGTTGATTTGCCCTCTTTCTCGGAAGAGGAGCTCCGGTCGGCTCCAGGCAAAGACCTGAGGCGTTTGGACGTCCGTCGGGTCTTTCTGCGTTATCTGGAGGTTATCAACGACTTTAGTAGGTCAGACCACCTGTTTGTCTTGTGGAATGGGCCCAAGAAGGGGCTTCAGGCGTCCAAGTCTATTATCGCCGCTGGTTGAAGGGCGCTATCGCGTCCACGTATATTAGTTGCGGTAAACCGGTTCCAGATGGGCTTACGGCTCATTCTTTGTGTTCTCAGGCGACTTCGTGGGCGGAAAACGTCAATTGGTCTCTAGTCGAGAGATCTGCAGGGCGGCCACTTGGTAATCATGGTATACGTTTTCCCGGCATTATCGGTTGGATGTCCGTGGTCCGTCCGCTCAGTCGTTTGGGAGCAGCGTGATTCGAGCGGGACTCTCAGGGTCCCACCCCAGTTCAGGCGGCTCGGGTACATCCCAGCTGTCTGGACTGATCCTGGTACGTACAGGGAAAGGAAAATTAGGTTCTTACCTTTGCTAATTTTCGTTCCTGTAGTACCAAGGATCAGTCCAGACGCCCGCCCACGGTTCTGGGAGTCCGCTCGTCTTCTCATATTCCACGGTCCTTCCTTGGCAGATTGTGTTCGCTACGTTCGGACCAGTTTTTAAGGGTAAGTTGTAATTCCTCAGTTTGTCTTTTACACTATTTGTGTTGTATTAGTTCTACCTGGTCTTCTATGTTGTCCAGGAAGTTTCTGTTTGATCTAGTCTTTAAGTACCTACATGCCTACAAAATTACAAGGGGGTACAGGAAATTTTTGAGGAAGTTGTCTGAAGTGGTCAATTACTTATTTCTGCTTTGATATCACATATACTGAGGGATCGCAGGTGGCACACCAGTATATCTAGGGGGTGCTTTCAGTTTTCTCTCTGACTCCATCTGCTGGTCAGGAGGCATAACCCTATTCTCTAACAAGAATAACACAACAAGAGAGAGAAGAAACCACTTGACCCGGTCCTAAGTATAACTAGCGTACTATAATAATTTGTTTCCCAGTACTGACAAACTGACCAGGCCAGGACCGCAGGTTATGCCTCTCAATCTGCTGGAGTCTGAGTCTCCGAATGAGAGAGCAGTAATTGTCCACTTTGTGGTTCTGAGGGGACGCAAAGAGGTCTATTTGAGGAGAACCCCACTTGTGAAACAAGGAGGTCGCTACCAGAGGATCGAGTGACCACTCGTGTGGTTGGAAGACACGGCTTAGCTGGTCTGCCAATACATTGTCTACTCCCGGTAGGTAGGTGGCCCTGAGGTACATGGAGTGGGAGAGGGCTTCTGCCCAAATCTGCGCAGCTTCCTGACACAGAAGGAAGGAGCCTGTGCCTCCCTGCTTGTTTATGTACCACATGGCCACCTGGTTGTCTGTCTGGATCAAGATTATCTGATTCGATAGGTGATCTTGGAAAGTTCTGAGCGCGTAGCGGATTGCTCGCAGTTCCAGGAAGTTTATCTGGTGTATGGCTTCCTCTCGAGACCAGACTCCTTGAGTTTGTAAATTGTCCACATGGGCTCCCCAACCGATGTGGGAAGCGTCGGTGGTTAGGATTACCTGGGGATCTGGTAGGAGAAAAGGTAAGCCCTGAAGGAGGTTGACTTGATTTGTCCACCAGGTTAGAGACAGGCGTAGCGCTTGTGTAATTGTGACAATGGAGGACAGAGGCTGAATAGCTTGAATCCATTGGTGTCGCAGAGTCCATTTTGTAACTCTCATGGCTAGTCGGGTCATGGGAGTGACTTGAACCGAGGATGCCATGTGTCCTAGGAGAACGAGGAACTGGCGAGCCGTGGCAGTGTTTTGAGACTGGAGCCGGCGAGCTAGGGATATCAGGGTTTGAACCCTTTGGTGAGGAAGGTAAGCCTTTGCCTGTAAGGTGTCCAAGTCTGCCCCAATGAAGGATAAGGTTTGAGATGGGACTAAGCAAGATTTCTCATAATTGACAAGAAACCCTAAGGAAAGGAGTGTTTGAATTGTCAATTTTAGGGAGGATTGAGCAATCTCTTGGGTAGAGGCCCTGATTAGCCAATCGTCCAGGTAGGGGTAGACGTGGACACCTTCCTTCCTGAGGAATGCTGCTACCACGACGAGGCATTTGGTAAAGACTCGTGGTGCAGATGCCAGGCCGAAAGGTAGTACTCGATATTGGTAATGGTTTCGGCCCACCAGAAAACGCAGGTACTTGCGATGGGATTGTGTAATCGCAATGTGGGTATAAGCATCTTTGAGGTCTAGAGAGCATAGCCAATCTCCTCTTTGCAGCAGAGGGAGAAGCGAGCCCAGGGTTACCATCTTGAACTTTTCTTTTTGAAGGTACTTGTTGAGGGCTCGGAGGTCTAAGATGGGACGAAGCCCCCCTGATTTCTTTGGTATCAGGAAGTACCTGGAGTAGAATCCCCTTCCTTGCTGAGAGGGAGGGACGGGTTCTATAGCGTTTGATTGCAGAAGAAAGGATACTTCTTGTTGTAACTGAGCCAAGTGATTGGTGAGACTCCATGCTTGTAGAGGCGGGGAGTCTGCAGGAAGAGTAGTGAAGTTGAGGTGGTAACCCTGTGCAATGATCGCTAGTACCCACTGATCTGAGGTGATCTGAAGCCAGTGGTCTAGAAATTGACACAGCCGACCTCCCACGGGGATGGCTGGAAGAGGGGTTTGGCAACTGCTCTCTACAAGGAAGTCAAAGGCCCGCCGTAGGCCCAGGTGGTGGGGCTACTGTAGGCTTTTGCTTTCGAGGCTGGCGTGGCTGAGCTCTGTGGGAAGACCGTGCAGGTCGAGGCTTAGCCAATGGAGGGTAATACCATCGTGGCCTAAAGAAAGACTTTTTAGAGTCTTTCTTAGATGGTTGTTTGAAACTTTTGTGGAAGCATCGAAGATGTCATATGCAGTTCTAATTTCATGCTTCCCGGCCTCAAACCCTTTGTTAAGGAGGGCTTGAAGCTGTGGTTGGTATTGTTCAGGCAAGGTATCCGCATATTCTTGCATCTGTTTTAGGATGGCTCTGTTATATTGAGTCATATAAAGCTGATACGAAGCTATGCGTGAAATCAACATAGCTCCGTGATATACCTTTCTTCCTACACTATCTAGGAATTTGTTGTCCTTAGTAGGTGGAGTTGAAGAGTGTGACTTTAGACGCTTAGCTTTCTTTTGAGCTGATTCCATGACAACAGAGCGATGATCCAATTGAGGTTTTTGAAACCCCGGTGCTGACTGGACAAGATATGTAGAGTCAGCTTTCTTATTGACTGGGGAGACAGATGAAGGAGATTCCCAGTTCTTCTTTAGAAGGTCTAGAAACACCTGATGAATAGGGATGGAAGCGATGATTTTGGGAGCATCCAGAAATTGGAGTAGTTCCATCATCTGGTGCCTGTCATCTTGTTCAAATTGTAGCTGAAAAGGGACTAACTCTGACATCTCCTTCACAAAATTGATGAAAGAGAGATCCTCAGGAGGAGAACGCTTTCTGCTCTCTGAAGGAGACGGTGGTGAAGGTAAATCTGTGTCAGAAGAGGAATCATCACCCCAGGTGTCATAGGGATCATGAGGGGCTTGAATTCCTGAAGGTCCTGGTTGAGGGTCCGAGACATTAGGAGGAATCACCGAGGGCGAGTATAATCTCGATGGTATCGGTGCTGAAGGCGGAGCTGGAAATGGCATCGAGGTCATCGGTACTGGTCTCGATGGAATCGGTGCCGGCCTTGGAGGTCTCGGTGGAGCCGAAGGATAGCAAATGTTGCTTACCTGATGTAACAGGTGTTCTCACAGGACAGCAGGATGTTAGTCCTCACAAATGGGTGACATCGAGGATGGAGCCCTGTACGGAAAACTTTTCTGTCAAAGTTTCAACAAGCTTTGACTGACACTGGCACACTGGGTGCACTGAGCATGCCCAGCCTGCAATTATCCCTGTGAGCCACAGGTGTCTCCCTCAGTCTCGTCTTATAGCTAAAAAGCGCAAGCGAAACTAAAATAAAAGTATACAGACCCAACTCCGCGGGGTGGCGGGCGGGTTTCGTGAGGACTAACATCCTGCTGTCCTGTGAGAACACGTTACATCAGGTAAGCAACATTTGCTTTCTCACAGGACAAGCAGGATGGTAGTCCTCACAAATGGGTGAGTACCGAGCTGAGGATGCCCGGGAATGCACCAGATACACCGCAGATGCGCAAAGGCGTAACGACTGAGGTGGAAATGGGAACGGAGGGCATCCGCAACACCATAATGGGTTCGTGGAAGGATGTTGGGTAGTGAATTGAAAAAAGTAAGAGTAGGCGGACTGGCCAAACATGGAGCATGCCGGCTAGTCAAATGTAAGCAATAATAGGCTGCGAAGGTATGGAGAGGACTCCAGGCTGCAACCTGATAAAAAAGTACAAGCAGCAGTAACCAAAGGGAAGCTGTTAAGGCTAAGACGGACACAACAGTATGTGGATACCCACAGTGTTGTAGTGAAATGTCTGCTTGTTGGTAGGAAAGGAAATATAGACCACTTAATCAGAAGGATTAGGTCTGTGTGGCCACTGGAAGTAGCAGCTTGACCCTTGCATGAAGGAAAGAGTCAAGTGGAATTCACATGGAATGCAGTGCAATGTAGATAGAATGTAAGCGCAGCATTACTGTCCAGGAATGTGGAAAACCCAGTCTCTCCCTAGGGCGAGAGAGAGAGGTTAGGAAAAATTAATAGAGTATTTCCTGAGGAAAGGAGATACAACATCTACCTGAAAAGGATAGAAAGTTGAATGCGTAGAACTACTCAGTGGCAGAGGAACGGAGTCAGGTGAGTATGGAAAGAGTGCATAACTCACGGACCCTGCTGGCAGGAATGACATTAAGAGGGAAATAAGTTCCCTTGCCAAACTGTGGAAGAGAGGAATGGAAAGGCTCAAACGTAGAATGTATGAGACTTATAAGGAGAATATATATGTTCATTCCGTGATTAGAGAAATAGAGGCGGCTTGATCAGTGGATAATCCATGGTAAGCCGACTCAGAGAGGATTACCGAAAATGGGAACCCAACTCCCAAAACAATACACCTCCTAAGAGAAAGGTGTATCTATGTGGAGGATGTCTGGAGAACAGAATCCGAGGGAGTAAGAAAAAATGGTGGAAAAGTAAAAGGGGTAATACCTCTTTTTTTTTTTTTTTTTTTAGCGTCAGGAGGTAAAGCCTGCCATATTAAACGGCAAGATTTATGTTTAGAAGGTTTTGTGACGCTACCAGAACCTAAGAACATCAGTAAGTCTATGATTTGGGACTGACTGGTGAGGGAATAAAAGGTTACTGATATGATGGATTGAGAAGTATGGGAAGCATACTGATCTCAGTCAGGGAGTGGGGAAAAGAATACTGAACCCCATCCCAGTTCAACATTAGAAGAATGCTGGCTACGAGAGGCAGCAGAAGAGATATATTGAAGAGGCCTTTGATGGAAGAAAAGGCATCTAAGGGAACGCATAGGAAACATGTGTAGGGAGCAGAACCTGTGCATCGTATGGAATGATGCAGATGCAGAGGAAAGTTTAGTTAAACTCAGCGTTAAAAGATTTGCCCTGTACACATGTAATTGAGACCATTCGAGAGGATAGAACCTACGTGGAGAAGGTCAGATAGAGCGTTCATTAAATCTCTTAGATATGTGGCCCAAGGACGCATGAAGTGAACAAGGGCCAAGGGTAGAGCTGCGCAGCTGTCTAGCAGAGCAGCCAAGAGGTTGTGCGTGCTTATGAGTTGGAAAGCACATTGTCCCTATGCTGTCTGTCTGTATGCACAAAGAATTGTTGCAAAAGCAGTATTGGAAGGCATAAGGGCATAACTCATGGGTGCAACGTCCAGGAAGTTTATGAGAAACTATGCTGGAGTGCAATAGATGCATAATGGGTTGACAGCTTTCAGGAGAAACTTTATAACCCTAAGGAATTGCGAGCATGAGTCGAAGGAGACTAGGTCCTAGTTCGAACTGGGATAAGAATCAGGGACGAAAGCAATGAAACCACTTAGGTCCATTGAGTATAGAATGTCACTGAATATAACCCATAGCAGTTTTGAATTATGAGAAAAATGCATAGTGGGAAGAAACCCCATAGCCCAACCATGAAAAGTTGAAAGGCTGAGGTTATGGAAAATATGCGCAGGGACATATAACAATGTATCAGAATGTCTGTGCGCATGCTGGACAAGAGGGTCTTAAGACTGTGGTGTCCAGAAGTGTTACAGAAGGGATTTATGGCAGTGACAGTAATCCCAGTTAGTAAATGTATAGTGAGTCCTGAAAAAAGTGAGAGCTCCTTGCATGTACTGAAAGTGGTTAGCAGTAGTCTATGCAAGGAAAGTGAATGATGTTACACTCCGCAGAGAAAACAGCATTCACCAACAGTGATGCAAGAGACAGTTCACTTACCGAAGCTGGTGCCAGCGGCAGAGCTTGGGGTTGTAATGTTGACTCACCATAAAGCACATAGAAACATTAAAATAATGTACTTACTGCAGTATGGAGTGATGGTAACCAAAGATACCATTGTACCTGTGACGTCTAAAGAAAGTTGGATTTTCTTAGGTCCAGGATGTGCGGAGAGTAACTATTTTCTGTTAAAAGAAAGAATAGTGCAATTAAAACTCCCCAACCCCCCTCCCTTCTCCCCTCTGCACTTCGTAGCGCCTGGGGGAGTGTACCGGGACTTTGGTACAAGGTGGGGTGGCCGCTCTGATATCTGACCAGATGGGAGACCAGGAGGTGTCCCAATGGAGGATATCATGTAGGCTCCTGCAGGTGTGTGAGCGGTAAGTGGTACCCGCATTTCTGTATGCTGTACAAGGAGACACTGAGACCTGTGGCCAGGCCTCAAGGTGGACTTGTACATGGGGCAATGGTTGCTGAATCTCATGTTTAGCAGATCAGCCAATGCAGCTGGACCTTGGTTGGGAGGGAACCAAGAGTCAGAGCATTGGTCGGCACAGGGACTTGTTACTGACAAGAGAAGAAGCCCTGCTGCAATCCCAAGAAGATAGAGGGGTTCTCCTGATATTGTGGCTAACATAGCTAACATAGTGATATGTGACACTAATACAGTTCTAAAAGGCACATGACCCAGAACTTTTCGAACCACGGTCCGAATGGGAGAACACAACTCTATGGGAATGCCGCCGAAGCGGGTACTTACCATCCGACGTGGATCGCCGCAAGACGAGCCGGTGAAGATTGTTGACCCCGACGGTCTCCGGAGTCCTCGAGGGTAAGGCCGGGGACGTAAACGTCCATCTCGCTCTGAAACCCGGTATGGTGGCACAGGTACAGAGGAGACAGGCCAGGCGTGAGTGGCGTTTAGACTGCTAAGTGTAACAGATGGCCATAGTCCCACACCACTTGACGGTGGGGCACGCCAGGAACAGAGGAGCCCTAACGGAACTCATGTTCCCTTCCCTCGTCACAGCGCTGGAGCCCGTCGGGGTAAGGCCTCCTGTTCCGCTCACCCCGATCGAGCTCCCTCGCCGATCGCCGGCCTAACTCGCCTGCCGTCCAGCCGATCGCCGGCCTAACCCGACTGCCGTCCAGCCGCTGTCCTTACCTGCAAGGCCGCGAACCTCCTCCCACAGCCGACGACCACCAGGGCCACGAGCCCTCGCCTCCAGCCGGCCTCGATCCGGGCCGTAGGCCCTCGCACGAACCGCCGACCACAGACCAAGCTCCGCCCACGAACCCGGCGCTGCGGTGACGTCAGAGGCGCGACCAGCGGGGTATTTAAATCGCCGCTCTCCCCGACTTACTCCTCTTCTTCCATCGGCGCCTCAAAGGTGATCCAGCGGTGAACTTGGCCTGCGCAATCGGCGCTGGAGCCCGTCGGGGTAAGGCCTCCTGTTCCGCTCACCCCGATCGAGCTCCCTCGCCGATCGCCGGCCTAACTCGCCTGCCGTCCAGCCGATCGCCGGCCTAACCCGACTGCCGTCCAGCCGCTGTCCTTACCTGCAAGGCCGCGAACCTCCTCCCACAGCCGACGACCACCAGGGCCACGAGCCCTCGCCTCCAGCCGGCCTCGATCCGGGCCGTAGGCCCTCGCACGAACCGCCGACCACAGACCAAGCTCCGCCCACGAACCCGGCGCTGCGGTGACGTCAGAGGCGCGACCAGCGGGGTATTTAAATCACCCCTCTCCCTGGCGTCGCGCGCCGAGCGTCGCGCGCACGAAGGAGCGCGACAAAGGGGCCTGCCCCTTTGTTTCGCCCCTTCGGTTCGCCCTGCATCCAGCAAGGCACCTAAGGCCAAGAACACCCCGTCAAAATCCGACGCTTGTCATGTGGAGACAAGAACTAACACCAAGAGAACACTTTCACTAAGGACAGGCCATGAACAGCTCACTAAGGTCTGCCCCCCATGCTAAATGCTTCCTTTTTCGTGCTCCTCACATCAAGCGCATCAAACGTAAGTGTGTCCTGCACTTTCACTCCTCTCAATCAATGGACATAACAGTATCTGCAATTCATAAACTATGCTATTTAAATGCCTACCTACCATGTTCAATTGCTTTTAGTTTGTTATTTTTGCATTAAGCCATTCACCTGGTTCACTCTTATCAACTGCTTTCAGCTGTTAAATTTACATCTTACATACTCCTGCTACACCACGATAATTTGTTTAAGTTGCCTTAATCTGTTCTTTTGCAGTACGCTGCATGCATCTGCAGTAACCTGCTACAATTGCTGTAAAACTGTTTAAAATTGCATTCTGTTTAATTGCACTCTGTTTAATTGCATTCTGTGCCAACACTTCAAAATTTGTCCTCCTCTCCACCTGTCCTCACTCCCCCCCCCAAAAAAATGTGTTTCCCTACTATACCTATCATACACCATCCCAACCGGCGAATCCTACGCCAAGTACACCCTCACCTCCTAACCCAACAAAAATCCCTAATCCCCATCATGACTTCCCCCATCACACAACTCCTAGGCCTAGCCACGCTCGCCATCTCCCTCTTCAATGCACAATCCATTCTTAAAAAAGCCCCCATACTCCAAGATTTGCTCACTGACACCAACCCTGATATCTGTGCGATCACAGAATCCTGGTTAAAAAAGTCTGACCATGTTTTTATCAACCAACTCCCCACACAGTCATACGACATTTTCTCAATCCCAAGGCCTAAAAAAAGAGGAGGAGGCTTACTCCTAGCTACCAAGAAACACCTCAACCTTAAGCTACAAACCATCTCCCCCCCACCAAGACTTGAAATTGGCCTACTTAAATCGAAATCCCTGCAGATATGCCTTATCTACGCCCCTCCTGGAATACTCGAACAGGACCCATCCCCCTTCATCGAATACATCACTGAAAACATAAAACCAGATATACCCGCAGTAATTCTCGGAGACTTCAATCTCCATATTGACACCCTCCCCGCAACGCCTGCCTGTGAAACCCTACTCGTCACCTTAAA
Source organism: Rhinatrema bivittatum (assembly GCF_901001135.1). Taxonomy (NCBI): domain Eukaryota; kingdom Metazoa; phylum Chordata; class Amphibia; order Gymnophiona; family Rhinatrematidae; genus Rhinatrema; species Rhinatrema bivittatum. Next base: position 277,482,640 of record NC_042619.1, on the reverse strand, counting down.
CGCCCTGGGTTTCAGACAACTTATCTCCAAGCCTACACACAAAGCTGGTCACACACTCGACCTCCTTTTCGTAAATACAGACATCATAGTACCACACGCACCCACCACCACCCCCATCCCCTGGTCCGACCACTTTCTCATCAATGCCCACCTTACTATCAACACCAACACACCGATCTCAAATCCACTAAAAAAGAAAACGATCTCCTTCCGTAAACCATGTCCTTCTGAGCAACTCTCCCTAGCATTCAACAATATTAGTGAATATCTCGACCTCACCAATCCAGATACTGCTCTACAGTCCTGGGATAAGTCCATCTCCGACATCGCTAATGCCCTCTGCCCCACCATCCACAAAACCATAACACCGACACACACTGAAAAAAAAAAACCATGGTACACAAATGAACTAAGAACACTAAAGCAAGAGCTCCGATCCAAGGAACGCACCTGGCGTAAACAACCCACACCCTCCCTCAATATGGCTTACAAGCATACTTTGCATACATACCGGCAAGCTATTCTCCTCGCCAAACGTGATTATTATGCAGCCAAAATCCATAACTACACTTTCAACCCCAACGCCTTATTCTCCTTCGTTTCAGATCTCACAAAATCCCCCTTTCCCTCCCCCCAAGATGAAAACAGCTTAGAGAAATGTGAGAAGCTTGCCGACTATTTTAAAAATAAAATCTCCAAAATCTTAACTCGGCTCCCATCCAACCCTGCCCCTACAGACCCACTACCTTTCCACAATGGAGGTACCCTCAGCTCCCTTGACCTCACCTCCTTGAAGGAAATTGAATCCATACTAAAAAAGATGCGGCCAGCCACCCACACCGCAGACACCATCCCATCAAAAATCCTCCTTACCATTCCTACCGCCATTGCAAAACCAATAGCAGACATTATAAATTGCTCCATCACCACCGGCAAAGTTCCCGACCCCCTTAAGCTTGCTATTGTAAAGCCCCTACTAAAAAAACCCACCCTTGACCACAATGATCCTGCAAACTACAGACCCATATCGAATCTACCTTTTATCTCCAAAATCATGGAGAAGGTGATCAACACCCAACTCACAGAATTCCTAGAAGAAAACAATATTTTACACCCTTCCCAATATGGCTTCCGCCAAGACCGAAGCACCGAAAAACTCCTACTCGCCATAACAGATACCATCCTTAAGGGCATGGACCACAGCCAATCCTACATCCTTGCCCTCCTAGATATCTCAGCCGCATTTGATACTGTGAACCATCAAATCCTAGTATCACGCTTATCCGAGATAGGCATATCAAACACAGCCCTATCGTGGTTCTCCTCATACCTAGATCATAGAATGTACTTAGTCAAACTCGATGACTTCGAATCCGCTCACATTCCCCTCACGCAGGGCGTCCCACAAGGCTCCTCCCTATCATCCACCCTCTTCAATATTTACTTACTCCCACTCTGCCACTTACTCTCTAAACTAGGACTGAAATTCTTCCTATACGCAGATGACGTACAAATTTTGATTCCCATTCGAAAATCCCTCAACGAAACCCTGCAGTACTGGGAAACTTGTCTGACCTCCATCAACTCACTCCTCTCCAATCTCCACCTTGCACTCAACACCTCCAAAACTGAAATCCTTATCCTAACAAATCAATCTTCCGACTCGATCCACCATACGATCCAAAATGCCTCACAAGCTCAATCACTACCACATAGCGTCAGAGACTTAGGAGTTTACCTAGACAACCAACTAAATTTGAAATCCCACATTAAATCACTGCTAAAAGGAGGCTTCTTTAAACTCCAAACCCTCAAAAAACTGAAGCCCCTCCTTCACGCCCATGATTTCCGCACCGTCATGCAAACCACCATGTTATCCAAACTCGATTATTGCAACGCCCTTTTCCTAGGCCTCCCAGCCTCTACTACTAAACCTCTTCAAATCCTCCAAAATGCCATGGCACGTATCCTAACAAACACAAGAAAATCCGATCATATCACTCCCATACTACAAAATCTCCACTGGCTCCCCATTGCATTCCGTTCCCAATACAAAACACTTACCATCCTACATAACACTCTATACAAAAACAGCTCCCCCTGGCTTGAAGATATGCCTCAATTCCGACAATCGAACCGCCCCACCAGAAACGCCCTCGCCGGCACCCTCCAAACCCCCTCACTCAAAATTGGGCACCTCACCGCCACCAGGGAAAGAGCCTTCTCTATCGCAGGCCCCTCCCTCTGGAACTCCCTCCCGGCCAAACTCCGACTAGAACCATCCCTGAGCCACTTCAAAAAAGGAATAAAAACATGGCTGTTTAAACAGGCCTACCCCAACTCCTCTCAACCCTAGGCCTCCCACGCATACAGGAACCTGCATTCTCCATACAGCCCTTCCCACCTTTCCCACCCTGGTAACCCTTCCAACACACCCCATGCTCCCCCTAACTCCCCCCCTCCACTCCCCCCCCCCCCCGCCTCTTACCCTCTTCCCCCCCCCCCCCCCCCCGCCTTCTTTACCATATCAATCTCTCCTTTACCTTTACCTCCCCTCTCGCATATTTTCTCCCCCCCTTTCCCTCTCCCCTCACCCCTCCCCCCAACGTTGTAAATAAGTTCACATATGTAATATGTAATTTTAAACCCATATTTTTCCAATTAAGTTATCCATGCTTGCTTTCTCTTTTCTCTCGTTCTTCGCATTTTACCTTGTTCCTTTTATCCAATTATTATCCAATTCTCCCAGTTAAACCCCCCTTGTTCAATGTAATTTCCTTTCTCAGTTAATTGTGAACCGACATGATGTGTCCTACGAATGCCGGTATATAAAAATGTTAAATAAATAAAAAATAAATAAAACAGCGGCTCGATGTGTCGTGACGCCAATGCAGAAGCTGTCGGACCTGGATCCGGAAGTTCTGGATCACCAAGGACTGCCAAAACTGTAGGAACAGTGCTGATGGCAGTGGTGATGTCGCTCTGCCCGAGCGTTGTCCAGCCTGGAGAAGGATGGCACCGATGTGCTGGATGGCGTCAGCGGCGGACGATCACGATGTCGGCGATGATGGGTGCCACGGTGCTCGGCCCGGTCTTTCCCCAGCGCCGAGATGGAAGCCCTCGTCGTCCTGGAAGGCGATCGATGACGAACTGTCAGCACGCCTGCTCTGCTCCTGACACAATGGAGTGTCTTAAGCTAATACGGGGCTTAAAAAAGAACCCAAAGCGTGGAGCAATGTGAGGAGGCGAGGGTATTATGTGGCGGTGCTATGTCGGTATTGACGATATTGAAGGCAACCTAAGGGGCTTCGAGGATATCATCAAAATGGGTATGAAAAATCGTCGATGACTGGCCAGGAGAATGATGACAGTGACGGGCACTCACAGCAGTGGCATAGGTATCTTTGAAACGATGTGGAATCGAATAATCGAAAAACATTGCCGTTATTGAAAAAGATACCGGCATCGACTGAGTCGAAGTCGAATCAATAGGGCGTCAAGGACACCGAAGGAAAACGGAGGTGTCGAGGGCATCGATGCATGGAGGCGGGCATTTATGCCGTTTGTGGCATGGCCACGGGCATCAACTATAGGGCCACAGACGTTGACGGTATCGATTTGGACAAACTCAGATTTCCAAGTGTACATGGCATCGGTGCCCCAGACACGTGTGTCGGTGGCATCGATATGGACACGTATGGAATCGATGGCATGGATCTCCCAGTCGATGAATTCCATCCCGGCATCAACGCCAGTCCTGGAATCGGCATGGGCATCGATGCCAGCCATAAGGCTGGCATTGGCATCAACGCCCATCCACGGAATCGAGCCGGCATGGATACCCACCGATGGGACCCACCTGGGCATCGAATTTCACCGATGGGAGCAGCCTGGCATCGACTGCCCTCGATGGATGAATTCTAACATAGATGCCCATGGATGAAACACCTGGGCATCGGTGTCCATCGATGCAAAAGGACCCGGCACCGATGCCATCGACGGACGGCCATCCGGCACCAATGCCATCGACGGACAAGCCATCCGGCACCGATGTCCATCGATGGGGACCATCCGGCACCGATGTCCACCGATGGGGACCATCCGGCATCGATGCCCACCGACGAATCGATGTGGCACCGATGCCCACCGATGGAAAAGGGCTGGACATCGGTGGGGAGGATGGGGCATCGATGGCATCCCCAAAAGGGGGGGTGGCATCGATGAAGTGACCCTGGGATCGTTAAAAAGTGTCTCGGGCAGCGGTGGCGGCGACCCGAGTATGCATGGCAGTGACTAACAGCGTGTGCGTCAATGGCATGCATCCGGGTAGGGACGGCACCGAGGAAGCCCAAGGAAAAAAACAGTGCGTAGGAGGAAAAAGCCTGGTAGCACTGAAAAGCAAAAAACATGGATAAAGGCATCAGGGCACCGTGGGGGGAGGGGCGCTGATGACATATAAAAGCCCAGGGCGGTTTAGGAGGGTCCCGGTGTAGCGATAGGGTATCGACTGCGTGAGGGTACCAGGGAACGAAGGACTTGAAGCTACAGAGGTCCTAAAGTTAAGGAAAAAATCCCTACCCCACTAGCATAAGCAAGCAGAGTGTCACAGAGATACTCGCAAGCTGTTTAAAGCTAACTGAAAAATGGGGGAAGGGAAGGCTTCAGTCAGTTAACAGCCTTAAGATAGTGACAGGAACCGACCGAAAAATAAGAATTAGTACTCACCGAGCGTCGTAAAAACGTACGCGGAGGGAGACCTGTGCAGGGAAAAGTGTTTTTTGAAGTGAAAAGTTAAGTGTTTCCATGAGGTAATTAGTTAAAAAAAATCCTCACAGAGCTCCAACCGCTATGCTGACTGCAGAGCGGAAAAAAGAAGACTGAGGGAGACACCTGTGGCTCACAGGGATAATTACAGGCTGGGCATGCTCAGTGCACCCAGTGTGCCAGTGTCAGTCAAAGCTTGTTGAAACTTTGACAGAAAAGTTTTCCGTATAGGGCTCCATCCTCGATGTCACCCATTTGTGAGGACTACCATCCTGCTTGTCCTGTGAGAACTTTGAAACGATGTGGAATCGAATAATCGAAAAACATTGCCGTTATTGAAAAAGATACCGGCATCGACTGAGTCGAAGTCGAATCAATAGGGCGTCAAGGACACCGAAGGAAAACGGAGGTGTCGAGGGCATCGATGCATGGAGGCGGGCATTTATGCCGTTTGTGGCATGGCCACGGGCATCAACTATAGGGCCACAGACGTTGACGGTATCGATTTGGACAGACTCAGATTTCCAAGTGTACATGGCATCGGTGCCCCAGACACGTGTGTCGGTGGCATCGATATGGACACGTATGGAATCGATGGCATGGATCTCCCAGTCGATGAATTCCATCCCGGCATCAACGCCAGTCCTGGAATCGGCATGGGCATCGATGCCAGCCATAAGGCTGGCATTGGCATCAACGCCCATCCACGGAATCGAGCCGGCATGGATACCCACCGATAGGACCCACCTGGGCATCGAATTTCACCGATGGGAGCAGCCTGGCATCGACTGCCCTCGATGGATGCATTCTAACATAGATGCCCATGGATGAAACACCTGGGCATCGGTGTCCATCGATGCAAAAGGACCTGGCACCGATGCCATCGACGGACGGCCATCCGGCACCAATGCCATCGACGACAAGCCGTCCGGCACCGATGTCCATCGATGGGGACCATCCGGCACCGATGTCCACCGATGGGGACCATCCGGCATCGATGCCCACCGACGAATCGATGTGGCACCGATGCCCACCGATGGAAAAGGGCTGGACATCGGTGGGGAGGATGGGGCATCGATGGCATCCCCAAAAGGGGGGGTGGCATCGATGAAGTGACCCTGGGATCGTTAAAAAGTGTCTCGGGCAGCGGTGGCGGCGACCCGAGTATGCATGGCAGTGACTAACAGCGTGTGCGTCAATGGCATGCATCCGGGTAGGGACGGCACCGAGGAAGCCCAAGGAAAAAAAACAGTGCGTAGGAGGAAAAAGCCTGGTAGCACTGAAAAGCAAAAAACATGGATAAAGGCATCAGGGCACCGTGGGGGGAGGGGCGCTGATGACATATAAAAGCCCAGGGCGGTTTAGGAGGGTCCCGGTGTAGCGATAGTGTATCGACTGCGTGAGGGTACCAGGGAACGAAGGACTTGAAGCTACAGAGGTCCTAAAGTAAAGGAAAAAATCCCTACCCCACTAGCATAAGCAAGCAGAGTGTCACAGAGATACTCGCAAGCTGTTTAAAGCTAACTGAAAAATGGGGGAAGGGAAGGCTTCAGTCAGTTAACAGCCTTAAGATAGTGACAGGAACCGACCGAAAAATAAGAATTAGTACTCACCGAGCGTCGTAAAAACGTACGCGGAGGGAGACCTGTGCAGGGAAAAGTGTTTTTTGAAGTGAAAAGTTAAGTGTTTCCATGAGGTAATTAGTTAAAAAATCCTCACAGAGCTCCAACCGCTATGCTGACTGCAGAGCGGAAAAAAGAAGACTGAGGGAGACACCTGTGGCTCACAGGGATAATTGCAGGCTGGGCATGCTCAGTGCACCCAGTGTGCCAGTGTCAGTCAAAGCTTGTTGAAACTTTGACAGAAAAGTTTTCCGTACAGGGCTCCATCCTCGATGTCACCCATTTGTGAGGACTACCATCCTGCTTGTCCTGTGAGAAATATCTATGGCGAGGGATGAGAAGGCACCAAGGGAACCACCCCCGAAGGGGGAATTACGAACGGTGTTTCTCCCCCCGATGACAAGCCTGTCGGAGATGGCGGTGTTATCGGTGCTACTGAAATCACCGGTGGAAGGGCTGTCATAAGCGCTTCCATGGGGTGTAGCAGCGGTGCCAGTGCTTCTACCAGTGGCTCGGTGGTCGGTTCCCTCCTCGGTGCCGGAGTCGGTGCCGGAGTCGGTGCCGGTGGAGGTTGGAACTTCTGCATCGCTTTTTCGATGGCCTCCTGGACCAGCCGGTCCAGTTCTGCCCGGAGACCAGGGGTAACTAGACCCGGCTCGACGGGAGAGGGAGGCTGAGGCTGAGCCGGAGGGACCACCGTAACCGGTGGGATCACGGCTCCCACACCCGGAGGGGGTGAGGGTTTCCTCGGTGCCTGCGAAAGAGACGTGGACGGTGCCAGGTCTGATCGAGGCTTTTTGGTCAGTGGCTCAGTCGGTACGGAGGTCGGTGGTTCTGGATCCCCGACGGGCCGAGACTTGTGCCGTCGATGGCGATGCTTTTCCTTCCGATCCCCTCGCCCATCAGGGGAAGGGACGGGAGTCGACGGCCGGGAAGTCATTGATGGCGTACGGTCACCTGAGGGTTGACGATGATGATGCAACTTCGACGGTGCCGGTTCCGATGACGTCGATGCTATCGATGGCGTTGGGGTACGAGCATGGAAGAGGAGCCCCATCTTCTCCATCCTGGCTTTGCGACCCTTTGGTGTCATTAAGGCACATTTGGTGCAAGTCAGGACATCATGCTCGCTGCCTAAACACAAAACACATACCCTGTGGGGGTCTGTGATTGACATAGTCAGGGTGCAATCAGGGCACCTACGGAACCCCGACGCCATGGCCATGGGCCAAAAATTTAGCCGCGGGATTGGCAACTGCCAACGGGCCTCAAGGGCTAAACTCGACGTAAGTCGACCGAAAAACGGCAGAAACTTACCGGAGTTTCGCGGAGTGAAAAATTTGCCGAAGGGAGACCCCTGAGGGGCAAATTTTCTTCAGAATATAAAATTCTAAATTCCTGTCAGGAACGTGGTTAAGAGCTCTTTTACCGCGTGGCAACTGCTGCGCGGAAAAAAGAAGACTGAAGGGAGACCCCTGCTGGCTGCAGGGTCAGTGCCTTGCTGGGCATGCCCAGCAAGGTGCCAGTCAAAGTTTCTTAAACTTTGACAGAAGTTTTCCGTGGTGGGCTCCATCTTCGATGTCACCCATTTGTGAGGACAACCATCCTGCTTGTCCAGTGAGAATATCTTTTACAATCAGTGCTTGTTGTAAGCTATCGTCTAATGTTTTATTACGTTTTATCAATTCCTTATGTAAAAGCTGTGATTTTTGCATGATATCATGTAAACATTGGCAATAAAGTAGGTGTCCATGCTTGAGTCACCATGTAAGTTGTCATCAGGCAAGTGAACATAATCATTTCCTTCCCATGATATATGAGTAATATTATATAAACACTCCGAAAACGGGTTTGGTATATGATATTTACAAGTGAAAGTATTAGTAACCATACATATAGTCTGTGCGGCTATTTCAGTTAACATAGTGAAATCAGAAGGAAAGATAGTCCATTTACAGATACTAAGTGTATGTTGTAACAAACAAGGTTCATACACTTTAGATTGCAGATTACAAACTAATCCAGAAACTGTATCAGTACAAAAATCTAAAGTATGGGTATTATTTTGCATATCAATATGAGTTCCCTCAATCATTGTAAGGTGTCAATAGGTGGACCAAACATCATAGGTAATACAATAAATTTACATAACAAATCAGTATTAGTGACATTAAAGTACATGATTTGCCCAGTACAGTAATAATCATTACATCATACTTTAGTATCTTTCGATATACAGTTTCGGATCGAATGAATCCTTTAAACACATTGTACCATATATTTGGGTTATTACTCAATAAATACGATTGTACCTTTTTTTTTTTAATCAATCCATATAATAATTGCATACTACACTTGGTCCAATTAAGAAATAAATATATATTAGTTTCTAATTTTAATTGCTCTAGCTGGGAAGCACTGAACAAAGTTAGACAACTACGATCATATTGTAAACTTTCTATAGATGATTGAAAAATAGTAGGGATCCAATTAGCTTAAGAACATAAGAAATTGCCATGCTGGGTCAGACCAAGGATCCATCAAGCCCAGCATCCTGTTTCCAACACAGGCCAAACCAGGCCACAAGAACCTGGCAATCACCCAAACACTAAGAAGATCCCATGCCACTGATGCAATTAATAGCAGTGGCTATTCCCTAAGTAAACTTGATTAATAGCCATTAATGGACTTCTCCTCCAAGAACTTATCCAAACCTTTTTTGAACCCAGCTACATTAACTGCACTAACCACATCCTCTGGCAACAAATTCCAGAGCTTTATTGTGTGCTGAGTGAAAAAGAATTTTTTCCGATTACTCTTAAATGTGCTACTTGCTAACTTCATGGAATGCCCCCTAGTCCTTGAATAGTTTTGGCTTATGCTGTTTCAGCAGCTCCTAGTTTTATCTTAGTTAATATTACTTCTTGATCAATTGTATTAATAACTCCCAATCCAGTCCCTACTCCTCCTAATAAGTTATCATACCAGGCTCTCTTTAGCCTACACTGGAAAAATGAAGAGAATGTAATATTAACATGTAAAATATGCTTTCCCTGTACATACCCGGATCAGTCCAGACCATGGGTTAAGCCCCCGTTCCAGCAGTTGGAGACAGACCAGAGTTCTGAGACTTGCCCATATAAGGACGGAACCCACCCAGGAACCCTCAGTATTCGTCTGTCTCCAGCAGTTGGAACAGCTCACCCTTTGGTTCCTTGTTAGCTTGCCCTCTGGGTTCTTCTTCTTTCTTAGGTGCAAGCTCACGCAAGTACCTTCTTAATTTGCTTCTTATATACATTAAAAAAAAAAAAAAAAAGAGAGACAGAGAATTTTTTCTCTGACTGCCTGAGTTAGGTAGACATTTTTGTCTCCCTCGCTCTTGGGGTTCCATGGGGGGCTTTGCCCCTTGATGTATATCAGCCTAGGTTCCCTTCCCGGTGACCTGTGTGGGTGATACTGGTGGTGCCAGTCCCTCTCCCCACTTTCGATGCTGCCATGCCCCGAGATGCCCATTCCTCGGTTGTGCCTGTCAGGGAAGAGTTATATTCCCCTGACTCTGTGAATAAAATAAAATAATTTTTTACTTTTTGTTTCTCAGAGATTTATTTATTCTTATAGTTCTGTGTTAAAAAAAAAAAAGGCAGCAGTTTTTATTTGTGTGGAGAGAGCGGGGTTCAATCTCCCACCTACCTCCTCAGGGCTCCCAGCTCAGCTGTTTCTCATTAGTTTTGCGGCTCCCTCCTCATGCCGCGGCCACTTTGCTGTATTGCCTGTGGAGAGTCGGCCTCCCGACTCTCCCGCGAGGGAGTTTGTTCTAGGTGCATTTCAGGGGGTGAAGGCTCCTCTCTCAAATCACCAGCAATTAAACTACGGGGAAGGACTCCCCGACGTGCTGCCGGGCCGTCTTCGTCCTGGGATCGCTCGGGAGCGGCAGTCATTTTAGGTTTTTCTGAGCATTCTCTTCCTGCTTCTCCGGGAGCAGGGGACTCGATTTCCCAACTTTTTCCACCAGATTTGAGCCCAGTTCGCTCTCGGGGTGCTGGCTCTGACCCCCCATCACCTCACCCGCCTGCCCCCCCGTAAGTAATCCGTTCCGGGCCTGTTTTTCCTCAGAATTTGTTCTATAAATGCATGATTCTTACCTTGCTAGTTTACAGAGGGAGGTGGCTCCCCCTCCTACTGTTTCCCCCCCTTCCTAATCCGGTTCCTTCCTCCGGCGTTGTCCTGGACCCTCAGGGCTCTATTAGGGTTCACGTAGTCCCGGGAGCTCCCCCTCCCCCGGTGGCCCCCCCTCCCCCGGTAGACCGCCCTCCCCAGCCTCCTTTGGACCCTTTTGATGTAGGTGATGATGATGATTCTACTGCCCCCCCCCCCCCCCCCCCCTTAGAGGGCGATGATCCCCATGTCCTGCGCTTATTTCGGCGGGAGGAGCTGGAGCCTCTTATTCCCTTCGTTCTTCAGGAATTGGGAATTCATGGGCCCCCCCCCCCCAGATGATTCTGTGGCGGCGGCGTTGACGCCAAACGCGGACCCGGTCCTGGCGGGACTTAGGGCTTTACCGCGTACTTTCCCTTTTCATTCTATGGATCGCTTGCTCCTCCTCAGGGAATGGGAGTCCCCAGAGACGGGTCTTCGTGTTGGAAGAGCTATGGATAAATTATACCCGCTCCCTGAGGACTGCCTGGGCATGTTAAAAATTCCTAAGGTGGATTCTTCTGTCACCACTGTGACAAAGCGCACTACCATTCCGGTAGTGGGCGCTACAGCATTATGGGATGTTCAGGACCGTAAACTTGAATTTTATTTGAAGCGCATTTTTGAAGTCTTAGTTCCTGGTGTCCGGGCGACGATTTGCAGCAGTCTCATGCAGCAGGCAAGCCTTAGGTGGATGCAGCAGTTACTTAGCACCCAGGACCTCCCGTCTGCAGAGGCTGAGCAAGCTGAACGTTTGGAGGGTGCTGTAGCCTATGGTGCGGATGCACTATATGATTTGCTTCGGGTCCAAGCTAAAGCTATGGTTTCAGCGGTCTCTGCCAGACGTCTTCTCTGGTTACGCAATTGGTCCGCTGATGCTTCTTCTAAGGCTCAGTTGGACACTCTTCCTTTTAAGGGCAAGTTGCTTTTTGGTGAGGACCTGGAACAGCTTATTAGGTCCTTGGGGGAAAACAAGGTCCATAAGCTGCCAGAGGACCGTCCCAAACAGTCGAAGACTTTTTTCCCGACTCGCACTCGCTTCAGGGGAATCGCCGTTATGTTGACAGGGCCCGTGGATCCTTCCCCAGGGGAGGGGTATCCAGGTCACAGTCTTGGTACCATTCCTTTCGTGGCCGTCGAGGTTTCTGAGATGGCCATCAGCAGTCCACCACCTCTAAGTCAGCTCCCCAATGAGATTCGGCCGGTCCATTCCTCCGCACGAAACTTAGGTGGGCGTCTTTCTCTGTTTCTCGAGGAGTGGGCCAAAATCACTTCTGACCTCTGGGTCCTCGATGTGATAGAACGCGGCTACGCATTAGAATTTGACAGACACCTGCCGTTCCAAGCGGCCTGCGGTTTGTCACACCTTGTTGAACTTCAGGAATTGGGGGCGATCCTCCCGGTTCCGGTACACGAAAGGGGCGCCGGCCAATATTCAATTTACTACGTTGTTCACAAAAAGGACGATTCCTTCCGTCCCATTCTGGATCTCAAAAGGGTCAATCAGGCCCTCAAGGTTCCCCGTTTCAAAATGGAAACCCTACGAGAGGTAACTGCAGCGGTTCATCCCGGGGAATTTCTCGCTTCCCTAGATCTGAAGGAGGCTTATTTTCACATTCCCATTCGTCAGGAACATCAGAAGTTCCTTCGTTTTCAGATCCTAGGTCAGCACTTCCAGTTTCGGGCTCTCCCGTTCGGTCTCGCCACTTCTCCCCGCACTTTTACCAAGATCATGGTAGTCGTTGCAGCAGCTCTTCACCGAGAAGGGATTCTAGTCCATCCTTACCTGGACGATTGGTTGATAAGGGCCAAGTCTGTCTCTCTCTGCGCGCTCACGGTAGACAGAGTTTTAGCCCTTCTCACATCTCTCGGTTGGATAATCAATTACTCCAAAAGCACTCTTCAGCCCTCGCAAGAGCTGGAAATTTTGGGCGCATTTTTCAACACTCGGATCGGGAAAGTTTTTCTTTCAGACTCGCGGACAATCAATCTGATAGATCAGTTGAACATTTTTGTTTCTCTTCCTCTTCCCACGGCGTGGGATTACCTTCAGGTTCTAGGGACCATGGCTTCCACGATGGATCTCGTCCCTTGGGTGTTTGCTCATATGCGTCCTTTACAGAAAGCATTGTTGTCCCGTTGGAACCCTATATCCGAGCAGTATCAGGAGATCCTCCCTCTCTCCGACTCTACCATTGCCAGCATTCAATGGTGGTTTTCCCCGGCTCACTTTCTCAGGGGAATGCCTCTTTTGACTCCCTCTTGGGTCATAGTAACGACAGATGCCAGCCTCTCCGGTTGGGGAGCTGTCTGCCAATATCAAACGACTCAAGGGTTCTGGTCCCTGTCCCAGTCTCGGTGGCACATCAATCGCCTAGAAGCCCGAGCGGTTCGCCTGGCCCTCAAGGTTTTTCTTCCTCTGATTCGTCACAGAGCTGTCCGGGTGCTATCAGACAATTCCACCACAGTAGCTTACATAAATCGACAGGGGGGAACTCAAAGTCGTCTAATGGTGTTAGAAGCCAGCAAACATTTTCTCTGGGCGGAAAGACACTTGGATCGCCTGGCAGCTTCCCACATAGCGGGAAAGGAGAATGTTCAAGCCGACTTCCTCAGTCGTCAACATCTCGATCCCGGCGAGTGGGAGTTATCAGACATAGCGATGGATCTAACTGTGCGCAGGTGGGGTCCTTCTCACCTAGACCTCATGGAGACGCTAGCCAACGCCAAGGCTCCTTGGTTCTTCAGCCGGTGGAGGGAGCATTGTTCAGAAGGGGTGGTTCTCTCCTGGCCCTCCGATGTTCTTCTCTACGTGTTCCCACCATGGCCGTTAGTGGAGAAGGTTCTTCAGAGAATAGAACTCCTTTGCGGTCCTGTCATTCTCGTGGCTCCCAAGTGGCCCCGACGGCCGTGGTTTGCGGACCTGGTGAATCTCTCGGTGGACGGACCTCTTCATCTCGGTCATCTGCCCCATCTTCTGCGGCAGGGTCCCGTATTTTCCGACCAGGCGGATCGCTTCTGTCTAGCAGCATGGCTTTTGAACGGAGACGTTTAAGACGCAGAGGATATGAAGATGAAGTTATTGCCACCCTTCTCAGGGCCCGCAATCAACTTCCCTTACTTATGTAAGGGTCTGGAAGGTTTTTGAAAATGTCTGTGAAGAGTTGGGTGTTTCGGCTCGCTCGCCTTCTGTTGCGGTTTTACTTTCTTTTCTTCAGCGTGGTCTCTCCAAGGGTCTTTCGGTCAGCTCTCTGCGTGTTCAGGTTTCAGCTCTCGGTTCTCTCCTGGGCACCACTGAAGGTCGGCCGGTCACCTCTCATCCGGATGTCATTCGTTTTCTCAGAAGCGCTAAGCATTTAAAGCCGCTTGTCCAGTCTTTTTTTCCTTCGTGGAATTTGAATTTGGTGCTTCGAGCTCTTTGTACGGCTCTGTTTGAGCCTCTTCGTCGTGCTACTCTCAAGGACTTGACTCTCAAGACTGTTTTCCTGGTTGCTATCTGTTCAGCCAGGAAAGTGTCTGAGCTTCAAGCTCTATCTTGTAGAGACCCTTTCTTGCATTTTTCAGACTCGGGTGTTTCCCTAAAGACCGTTCCTTCTTTCTTACCTAAGGTTGTTTCATCTTTTCATATTAACCAGTCTGTTGAACTCCCCGCTTTTTCACCAGAGGATTTGGCGTCTGGTAATAGTGATCTTCGTCGTCTCGACATCAAACGAGTCTTATTGCATTATCTTGAGGTCACTAATGATTTTCGGGTTTCCGATCATCTTTTTGTCCTGTGGAGTGGACCCAACAGGGGCAAGCTTCTAAGGCTACGATCGCTCGCTGGTTGAAGGAGGCGATTTCTTCAGCCTACATTTGCAAGGGCCGACCAGTTCCTGAAAGCCTAAAAGCTCATTTCTTACGATCTCAAGCGTCTTCTTGGGCGGAGTCTCAATAGTGTCGCCGCAAGAAATATGTAGGGCGGCTACATGGAAATCTCTTCATACTTTTGCTCGTCACTACCGACTCGATGTTCAGGCTCCAGCCTTTGGTTTTTTTTGGTCAGCAGGTGCTTCGAGTGGGACTGTCTGGGTCCCACCCTCTATCGGGAAGCTTTGGGACATCCCATGGTCTGGACTGATCCGGGTACGTACAGGGAAAGGAAAATTAGTTCTTACCTGATAATTTTCATTCCTGTAGTACCACGGATCAGTCCAGACACCCGCCCGTTATTATTCTTCCGCTCAAATTCGTTCCTGTTATTCTTGTTTTTCGGGTTTTTTCCTTCTTACAGTTTTTTCTCTATTTTGGTCTCCTGCATCATTTTTTCTGGGATTTACTGTTAGGCACCAGAAGCATCTTTGCGATGATCAGGGGTAGTTATACAAGAGTGTTTAGTCACACAGTTCATTCAATTATTATGTTATTTGGTTGTTTTAAATTAAATTTACTATTTATCCTGGTACTTGCTTGATCTTACACCTTTTTCTGCTTTGACAATAGTTATACTGAGGGTTCCTGGGTAGGTTCCGTCCTTATATGTGCTATCCTCAGAACTCTAGTCTGTCTCCAACTGCTGGAACGGGGGCTTAACCCATGGTCTGGACTGATCAGTGGTACTACAGGAACGAAAATTATCAGGTAAGAACTAATTTTCCTTTTGTGTCTTACAAGCTGTTTGAATGCATTTATAGAGTATTCTAATAAAACTATCATTAGTGATAGTTTGTTTGGTATGTAATAGTTATAAATTCCACCCACCAAGTTCTATTAATAATGTGGTTAGTGCAGTTAGTGTAGCAGGGTTTAAAAAAGGATTGGATAGATTTTGCGACGCGGGAACTCATGGAAAGGAGAGACGTCAGACAGGATTCTTAGGGAGCCATCATCCTCTGATCTCTGTCCGAGGACATTGTCTTTATTATATCGAATTACAGAATTCCACAGCATCTACTATACAGTATATGATTGGTTAATACATCCTACATGCTGTCTGCGAGCTACGAGCATGCCTACGTTACTATGGTTACAATCTCTCCTACAGAGCACGTGACAGCTTTATGCCAGTTTCTGTGTCAAGCAAGCATACTGTGTTTAGGGTAAAGGTCTATCTGTAAAAGGACGATGGCAAGGTCGAGGATTTCACTCCCTCGATGGTCTGAGTCTTCCAATGTCGATGGCGATGTCGCTCTCTACGATCACCTCGGTCCTGAGGAAGAGTAGAGGGAGTTAAAGGCCGAGAAGTCGTCGATGCCGGATGGTCACCGGTGGTCGATACTGGCATGAAGTTGACAGTGCCGGTTCTGACGTCGATGCAATAGACGGCGTCAGGGTCTGAGCACAGAAGAGAAGTTCCGTCTTCTCCATTCTGGCCTTGCAACTTTTGGGTGTCATTAGGGCACATTTGGTGCAGGTCAGGACATCGTGCTCACATCCAAGACACATTACACAGAGTTTGAGGGTCTGTGATGGACATGGTGTGATTACAGTCTGGGCACCGACAGAACCCTGATGCCATGGCCATGAAAAAACTCGAGCCACGGTACAGTCGACGGCTAGTAGGCCGCAAGGGCCAAACTCGAAGGGAATCGACTGAAAACGGATAAAACCTTACCGGAGTACCGCGGAGTCAAAAATTTGAAGGAGGGACCCCTGTGGAGTATGAAACTTTTTAGTAATTCCATGAGGAAAATTCCTGTCAGGGATCTCTGTAGAGATCCTTAACTGCGTGGCTACTGCTGCGTGGAAAAAAGAAGACTGAAGGGGGACCCCTGCTGGCTGCAGGGTTAGTGTCATGCTGGTCATGCCCAGTAGGGGCCAGTCAAAGTTCTAGAAACTTTGACAAAAGTGTTCCATGATTTGGCGCCATCCTGTGATGTCACCCATATGTGAGGACTACCATCCTGCTTGTCCTGTGAGAAACCCAGTGATTAAAGATTTGTCACAAAAGGAAAGGAAATATTATTGAAATACCCTTTTGTTACAAGAAGTGAAAATGTGAAGACCCTGTTTATAATATCTACTGTTCAGCCTCCCTGCTTGAGTATTTACCTACCCTTATGTATCTAGAAATTGTCTCAGCACATTTAGAAATAACGCTTATGAGATAAATGAGAAGAGTCTCTTCTGCTCTGTCTCAGGAAGAAAGGGAGAGAAATGGCGGCTCCAACCCCACTGGTGCCTACCTCCGTGCGGGGTTGAGGTGGGATGGTGCCGGCATTGTGCTACCAGCGCCAAGGGGCTCTGTGGCACCGCAGCGCCACCAATGATGTCACTCCACCAATTGGTCCGGCTTTGGGAGCGTCGTCGTTATCAAGACGCCGGGCTACCCAACTGGCCAGTGGAGAGGCGCACATCGCTGTAAATGAGGACGGCCGGCGGGCAATCTAAACCTCACCGGTTCTCCTCAGATCAGCCTCGTTCCTCCTCGGTCCCAGAGCAGAGCCGTTTCATTTCAGCTCCATCCCTGTGGGCCGAGGACGCAAGAGCAATTGGTGAGTAATGCTGAATCAGCACTCCCACTCTTTTAAATTAAAAATATTTTTTTCCTGTGGGGGATTTTAAAGCAGTGAAGCTTTACCCCCTGATTCCTCTTCCTCTGCGCCAAGCCCAACCAGTGGGGATGTAGCCCACAGCGGCAGTGCCATTAGGGAAAGGTTCATCTGTTTTGCAGTGCAGCCTCGGTGTCTTAATGTGTCACGATAGCGCAGCTTCCTCTATCCCCACTTTTACCTCTGTGCGACCTCTGACAACCGTGTTCCGCTGCCGCATACTCATCGTTGGAAGACTATGGCAAAAAACGCTGCCTCCGATTCAGCTGACAATCACGGAGCTGGCCCCCACGAGATGCAGCTCAGCCAGCGCTGCTGCCACCTCTGTGATTCCTTCGCGTCACCGAGAAATCGGTAAGCTGGTCCAGGCCCGCTCTTAAAGGGGAATGGCCCAATTTCTGATGCAACAAGTCAAATCAATAAAAAAAACCGCTTCTCTGGTAGCTGCGGCGCACTCCCACTTCACATTCTCACTCGTCGGAGTACCCGTCTATTTTGCAGTATGCAGAGGGTAGTCCCTAAGTTAAAGCCACTAGTTAAAGCCATTTGTTTATCTGCAAGATAAAGCTGCTTGTTTTTTCAGCAAGGGTGGAGGTTCTTTCATTCAGACACTCCCTATCCTCTTCCACCATCTCGCTTTGCACCCTCTGGGGCTCTCACCTAGCACCGCCTCTCATGCATTCCTCACAAATCCGCGATTGAAAGCGTTTTCGCTTCGCCGTCTCACTGCTGCTCTGGGGCTCGCTCCTAGTAACATAGCTGATTCTCTCTTGCCACACTCCCAGCCTATGCAGTTTTATTGGCAGCCCCTACCCTTATCAATGTGGGATTGACAGTTGGGTCTCCGTGTACCGACACGGGCTCTCCACATTTTCGTGGAAAGGGTGATGATTTAGACGATATTTGGGTATAAATTTATAGATCCCTATCAACTTGCTGTGGAATCACAACTATTGCAATATTTTATTTCCAGGCTTAGGAAACAACGGATATAAAGATTTCAATTGTTAGAAAACATTGTGGCTTGTTTGTTAATGGGTTCATAAATACAGGGAACATGTGACTACCAGTCTTCATTAAAACAGTTTAAATTGATTCCTGATTTGGGTGATGCTGCAGTGATGTGTGCAGAATTTGCAGTATTAAAATGGAATTGCATGAGCAGGATGTGGTGTGGCAGTGATAAAAGTAAGCACTTGTGCACGCCTGTGTGCAGTTCCTTTTATAGATGTACAGTATCTGCAAGTTAAGAACGCCTACATTAGCAATTACAACAAAGCAAGGCGTTTCTCATTGCAAACCGCTGGTCAGGTCACAGGATACAGAGGACCTCTTGATTAGCCCTAGTGGATCTAGTTGGGGCAATAAAGACACTCAACCACCAGAAAGTTGTAATTGGTAGTGTAAAATTGTCTACGAATACAAATCATTTCCCTCCTAAATTGGTACAGCAGTAGATGCCGGTGTACAGCAGAGGGAAACTTACACTAGAAAATCTTCTATTTCAATCATTTTACAATTACTTGGCCATGAGTGGGAAATGTTCTGGACTTTTCTGAGGTGAAGGGGAGCTGAGATAGCCACAGAAAGTTTTGAAACGTAAATTATTATTTTCAGGTGTAGAAGAAATTATGCATTTAAGAAAATCGTATTTCCCCCACCTTCATTTACAACTACAAATACAATGTTGGGTGTTTCTTGTGTGACAGAGGTTTATTCAAGATAGAATGCGCTAGAATAGGTTTAACACTATCTACATCAAATCGCAAGGTGAAAATGCTCATACAGACATGATTGTAAGGTAGAAAATCTGTTCGTGTTCAGAATTCTTTGAATCATTATATAGGGAAAATGAAGGAACAAGAACATGATCTAATACAGGGTGAGAAAAAGATCAATAAAGAACAAGAAATTTTTGATGGAAATGTAATTAATATTTCAGATTTGCTTCAAAAATCTCAAGAGGAAATTGAGGTTAAATTGCGTAGAACACTACTTGTGAAATTTGCTTTCATTACTAATAAAGAAAATGTATTAAGGTTTTCTTCCGTAACAGATTAACTCCTTTCTATGGGCAAAAAATTTGGGTATATCCTGACCTTGTTAGGAATACCCAAATACGTCGGAGGAAATTTTTGGGTATGAGAAAAAGTGTAATTGACAAGGGTGGTAACTTCTTATTAAAATACCCTTGTAATTGTGTGGTTAAGTTTGATGGGAAGGTTTATTTGTTTCTAGAACCTCTACATCTGGAAAACCTCCTTGAGAATATGATAACACCGGCTACAAGTAAATAAGGGGTTTCTTTGCATTATACCTAATTGATAACGTAATTATATTGTTTCGCTCAAAAAAAATAATCTTCTCTATTTTTTTTCCTGTGATGAGATCTGGATATAAACATATGTTTTCCTATAAGTGCTTTATCTTATGTAACATGGTATATTGTACAAATATGTCCAGTATTTTGCAATTAGCAAGTTATTGTTTGTTATTGAAAAATTCTTAATAAATAAAACATTTAAAAAAAAAAAGAATTCTTTGAATCATGCCATGTGGAGCAGTACTTTGTTGTAGAATGGGTAATGCTAGGCGCGAAGAGGTCACTGACTTACTGTTAAGGTTCTGGCGCTTCTTGCCACAGTAGCAATGGACAAGTTCCAGACAACGCTCTTCCGGTTTGCATCTACATTGGCATTCTTCAGTAGCAATAGGTGAGTTCTAGGCCAAGCCTTTCCGGGTTGCATTCGCACTGACACTCTTTGGAGCCTTGCGTGCTAGCGAGTTTACATCACCATCGTGGATTATATCACAGCTATGTCGCTTAATGCGGAGGCACCTTATGCCTAATATTATCAATCCAGCCCAAGACTGATTGGGACCTATCCCTACACCAAAAGGGGACAGTCTGTTTGATTTCACGTGATAATCCCCATTAAGCCGTTACCAGTTTGGCAGTTTTCTAGAAAACATGTATGGAAGAAGGGCTGCGGAAGGAGGGCGGCAGAACAAATGTTTCATTCTGCACGCTAAGATCTAAGTTCTAGTTCCACTCATTGCTGTCATCCAATGTCATCCAATGTCGTTCTGCGTGGACAGTCGGCCACTCATTCATCATGCACGTCAGGAAAATGACCATGAGTGGGAAATGCGAGCTAGACTATCAAATGCCTCCTCCCATGAGGCATGCATTGGCACAACTCTGGACCACGATGCAGTCGGGAAAAGGGAGTCCAACAGCAGGCCAGTTAGGGAAGACCTGGCCTGATGGTCTAAGTCCCTACCCTTGACCGATCAGCACTGTTAATATCGAAGTATACTTCGATGCATCAGGAGGCATCAGTTTTGGTGTTGTCGTGGGAGCTTGGTGCGCATCCCACCAGCCAGACCACTGGGCAGCGGGTTGCTCAACCAGGAACTTCCTAGCTGTCTCCCCATTGTAGTCGGCACGCATATCTAGGATGACGCGCTTGGTTGGCGATCAGTGGCGTTGCAATGCAATGGTGGCAAGGTCAGTGAATGAGTAGTCTTCCGGGAGCCTTGGCGTTGGAGTTGCGGTGGTAGCTCATGTTATTCTGTGTGCGCATGGACATTGTGGGGTGAGCGAGGCATGTTCCTGTAATATGTGGTGAGAATGTGGATTTTCTTGCTGCCCAAGTGGAGCTCAGCACTGGAGAGGAACCCAGGTGGCTGGGGTCCTTCGGAACCAGAGTGCGCACGAGATCGGGCTTGCTTCATTGAGATACCGTGTTCCAAAGGGTCTCTTTACTAACTGCAAAGTACATGCTAAACAGCAGGGTCCATCCAAGAACATGGTATGTTTGCACCTGCCGCTCGAAACTGGAAATGGGCCAAAAGGGGTGTTGCGGGGCCTTGCCAAGGAACCCCTTGCTGCGGCATAACATGAGGAAACCGCTGATCTATAAACTCCCATTACTACCTCAGCGCGTCCTCTCAGCCCGACACATGGAGACCAATGTCCCATCTCTGATTACCACCTTGGAGTGTTCTGCTTGAGGCACCAGCGAGCAAGGGCGAGCTACATGCTTCCAAGTTGCTTCACGAGCTACGTTCTTTCAGGTTGCCATCAAGCTTGCAATCCTTGGAGCTTTGCGCATCAGCGAGCTACAGAGCCTTGTGGAACGCATTATAGCTACAAGGCTTGTGGTGGGTGTACATCAGCATCACAAACGCCATGCCAGGGCCAGAAGTGAGACAGTCTGATTAAGGTGAATGCAGTATGCTCATCAATCTGACAATGCCAGGGGGCGGGCTGCCCAGGACTCCTCTGGTGAGGGAGGTCAGGCCTTGGGGACCACCTCTCTGTGCTTGCACCATTGGCACTGATGTCAGGCCCAGGGATTGGGCCTTGACGGATCAACAGCCAGATATGGCTTTGAGGGGCTCTGGATGGTCTTACCGCATGGCAGACTACCCAGGACTCCTCTGATGAAGACGTTCATAAGGGGGACTCGCAGGGAGCGAGACCCTGTTCGAGGGGCATGCAGCCTTGGGGCCACCTCTTGGCGCTTGGGCCTTGGGCACCAATGTCAGGCCCAGGGATTGGGTCTTGACGGGGAAATAGCTGGACATGTTTGTGAAGGGCTCTGGAGGGTCCTCTGTGAGGCAGATTGCCCAGGACCCCTCTGGTGAAAGTAGGCATAGCGGGACTACCCCTCTGTGCTTGAGCTGTTGGAAAAGGAGTGCAATCAAACGGCTGGGTCAAGGAGGCGTACATTGGCACCAGCTCTGGCCCATGCTGCAGTCGGAAACAGTGAGCTCAACACCGCCTGACCTTATCATCATACACCTGGTAGCAACAATTTAGGCAATGACATCAGCATCGCTCTGTGGAAATTATCACTGAAGACTTGAGTTGCCTTGCCTCATCATGACCGTCCTTGCCTCATAGGGCCGTCTTCAAAATCTGCTGGCCCAAAATCATTTCTTCACAGAGCATGAGTCACACTGGATGGTGGGGAAGTTACCATGCCAAGTTCAATCGGCAGGTAGCCAAAGCCATACAAACCCAGGGCAATGTCATTTGTGACATGATTGGGTTGACGGTCATTGTGCAGAATTATATGCTCCGGACAGAGTACACTTGTCGAATTGGGGAAATGATCTGTTCCTGCACGCTATGCAGAGGTTATTCACAATTCAGATATAAGAGCTGTAGCCAATGTTTGGGGGGTGCTTGTCACGTGCGGGTGGAAGGGTACTTCCATGCCTGCACGTGCCGGGCCCCTGTGGCGGCAGTGACCCAGTCCAGGAAAGCATTTGTAAATACAGAGGCATTAGAAGGAAGCTGGAAAGTGCCAGTATGTGTGACAGAAGCCTAAGTGCCATCACTCGTTTGCCACAGATGATCAATATCAGACCCGGGCTGGATACGTTGGGAGATCGATGGCTAGATACGGTGGGAGGGGCTCCGGCAGAGCTTGCTTTGTGGCGGCAAGGGGCTGAGATCCAATTCGATGTGTGGCTGTCATGATGCCTGCTCTTGGGGCTCAATGGGCGTGAAACGCTGTAGTTCCGCTTGGGCGGAAATTGAAGTTGTTGGCACCTGCCCAGCAGCAATTTTGTAAACATTGACCGAACTCTGCAACTAGATTCGACTCCCCTGTTAAGGACTCTAATAAACGGCTGCAACCTTTGCATCTAAATGGTATATTGCGTTTTCCTTGTGTGTAATTGGTGGAGTCCAGTTAGGCTGGGGTGAGGGCAGATTAGAGCCAAGGGTGTCCAGGCTGCCCGGTTAATGGGCGGCTCCCTGCATGGATGTGCTGGTGCTGCGAATAACTGGGTGCCTGCTGCACCCATGTGGCAGCCACCCCCGCCACACCAGTGCAGCAGCACCAGTGCAATAGCACCACTGATGACGTCACTCCCCCGATTGGTCCAGTGTCGGGAGCAGCGACATCATCAATACATGCCCCGATGCCGGGTCACCCAATTGGTTGAGGGGGAGCACACATCACCGTCGAAGGGGAGGGATGGCTGGCAGGCAATCTAAAATCCACCGGCTCTCCAAGGATCAGCCTCTTTCCTCTTCAGCCTCAGAGCAGAGCCGATTCCCCACCCAACCCTACATCATGTAAATGGAGTTAGTTGTTAGATAGCTGGTGATGTCTACCTGTATACTGTCATGGCGGCAGCAACCATGTCCAGGAAAGCATTTGTAAATCCAGATGCATTAGAAGGAAGCTGGCAGGTGCCAGTATGTGTGATAGTGGCCCAAGGGCCATCCCTCTGCCACGGATGATCATTGTTGGACCTGGGCTCGGGGGCTTGACGGATCAATGGCTTGATACGTGGGAGGGGCTCTGGCAGGGCTTGCTTTGTGGTGACCGGGCCAAAATCCCCTCCAGCAGATGGGTTCCATGGGAGCTTGCTTTGTGGCAGCCTGGGCTGAGATCCCATCTGGTGTGTGGCAGCCACGACGCCTGTTCCTGGGGCTCACAGGGTATAAGACCTCATGGTTCCGCTTGGGAGGAAATCGAAGTTGTTGGCACCTGCCCAGCAGCAATTTTGTAAACATTATTGACCGGTCTTGGTGCCTAAATTAGACTTCCCTGTTAGGGAGTCTAATAAACGGCTATGGCCTTTGCATCCAAATGGTGTGTTGTATTTTCCTTGTGTCTAAGTGGTAGAGTCCAGCTAAGTTGGAGTGGGGATGGATTAGAGCCAAGGGTGTCTAGGCTGCCCAGTTATTGAGATCCTTGAACAGTAGATTCATCATGCCTTAAAAGTGTCAGCTATGAAATACAGTTTAAAAGATGTACCACAAACTAGATAACTTAGAGGTGCAGTTTTCACTCAGCATTTCTTCACAGAGTTCTGATTGATTATCCAGGATATGAAATTTTTTATTTGCCAGAGAACTGAGTTAAACCCTAACAGTTAACAGTTAACCCTTATGAAATCCACATCCGGTACATACAGTAGATTTTAAAAGCCCTACGCGTGCCAAATCAAGGAAATTCGTGCGTCTCTCAGGCTGGCTTGCATTAAAGAAGCATCCATGCATGCGTGTATCACCCAGTACGCACATAAAAGAAAAAGTCCCATAAAGAGGTGGGGCAGGGGCGTGGTATGCGCAGGGCTTGGGTGTTCCAGGAATTTAAACAGAAATGAGCGCTTAAGTATTTACGCGCACAGGCATGCATCGGGGTCCCCTACCACATAACTTTACTTCTGTTATAGATGGCATGTAAGATATAAAACAAATAAAACTAGGCTAATCAGTGGGGTTTTAAGGGTTGGGGCAGGTAGGAGAAAAGAGAGGTTAGTTAGCTAGTGGGGTTAGGAAATCCTATCCTGTAATTGGGCAAAGTGGGAATGAATTAGTTTAATTGGTAATTGCATCGGCACACATATATATTAAAATCTCCCCCCTCCCCCACTTACACGGTAGAAGTGGTACATATGCACATTTACACACGTCCAGCTGATTTTGTAATATGTGCACATATAAGTGTGCATGTTATAAAATGGTCGCATCTATGGACACATGCCGGTATATGCACATTCATGTACACCCACGCGGCTGTTTTAAAGTTACTGTCATTATATTTTAGGGAAACAAATGGTGCTGGTTTCCCTTTAAGATAGGAATGTCTTCATTCAAGGTAGCTATTAATTTAGTTATAATAATAATTATTTTGGTTATTAAAATTAGTAAAGTCCTTTTTATTTTGAATATCAGGAAGTCAGATGTGAATTTTAATATCAATCAAAAATTAATTTGTGATATGTCTTTATTAAAAGAAAAAGCAGATACTTTTCAATATCAGATTTTTATAAGGAGTAAGTTTGTATATGAAAAGTAATTTTGGTTTCTAATACTTCTGTGATATATTTGAATCTTGGTTACTTGAAGGAAACACTCAGGAAATTACTTCTTGTTATGGACAAAGCAAAATGTTCCTTACCTGTAACAGGTGTTCTCATAGGACAGCAGGATGTTAGTCCTCACATATGGGTGACATCACAGGATGGAGCCCAATTACGGAAAACTTTTGTCAAAGTTTCCAGAACTTTGACTGGCCCCTACTGGGCAAGCCCAGCATGGCACTAACCCTGCAGCCAGCAGGGGTCCCCATTCAGTCTCGTTAAAAAACTACATGTAGTGCCGAAAAATAAAACAAGAAAACGTTACAAACCCAACACCGCGGGGCGGCGGGAGGTTTCGTGAGGACTAACATCCTGCTGTCCTGTGAGAACACTCGTTACAGGTAAGCAACATTTTGCTTTCTCACAGGACAAGCAGGATGGTAGGCCTTACATATGGGTGAGTACCGAGCTGAGGATGTCCAAGAAATGCACCAAATGTACCCAGGTGTGCAAAGGTACTAGGGCAGGGATGAAATTTGGCCGAGGGCATCCTGAACCCCTACGGGCAGGCGGAAGAGTGTTGGTACGTCACGTTGTAAATAGGTTGCGCAGGACAGACTGGAATCTTGTCTTCTGGCTTTGTCCAAGCAATAGTGGGCTGTAAAGGTATGGAGAGAACTCCAGGTGGCAGCCCTGCAAATATCAGGAAGCGGCACTGAGCGTAGGTGTGCTACTGAAGTCACCATGGCCCTCACAGAGTGTGCTTTAACACGGTCTTCAAGTGGAATGCCCGCTTGCTGATAGCCCGCTTGCTGATATGCAGTCCACTTGCTGATATGCCCGCTGATATGCAGTCCACTAACCAGGAGGAGAGAGTCTGCTTACCCACAGGCTGCCCCAGTTTGATAGCGTGGAAAGAGACAAACAATTGAGTGCCTTTCCTGTGGGCAGCTGTACGGTCTAGATAGAACGCTAAAGCCCGTTTACAGTCAAGGGTATGCAGAGCCTGCTCTCCTGGATTGGAATGGGGCCTGGGAAAAAGGTAGGTAGTATAATGGATTGATTGAGATGAAACTCCGAAACTACCTTAAGCAAGAACTTAGGGTGAGTGTGGAGTACTGCCCGGACCTGCAGAAGCTTAGTGTAAGGCGGATAGGTAACTAGAGCCTGAAATTCACTAATTCTGCGAGCCGAAGTGATTGCCCAAAGGAAAATCACTTTCCATGTGAGATAACGAAGGTCACAGGATTGAAGAGGCTCGAATGGTGGTTTCATGAGCCGACCCAAAACCAGGTTGAGGTCCCAAGAAGGGGCCGGAGGATGTAGAGGAGGCTTGAGGTGAAGCAAGCCCTTCAGAAAACGTGTTACAAGGGGTTTTACTGAGATGGGAACATCCCCAACACCTTTATGGA
The DNA here is from genome assembly GCF_901001135.1 of Rhinatrema bivittatum. Lineage (NCBI taxonomy): Eukaryota > Metazoa > Chordata > Amphibia > Gymnophiona > Rhinatrematidae > Rhinatrema > Rhinatrema bivittatum. Next base: position 277,456,282 of record NC_042619.1, on the reverse strand, counting down.
AGGCGGCTACCGCACTAACATGCATTCTGATGGAAGAAGTTTTTAGACCTGACTCTGACAAATGCCAGAGATAGTCCAAAACTTCGTGATTGGACTGGTAAAGGGGTCAAGGGATTGAGAAGAGCACCATGACGTAAACATGTTCCATTTGTAAGAATACAATTTTCTCGTGGAAGGCTTCCGTGAAGCAATTTATTTATTTATTTAAGAAATTTTATATACCGGCGTTAGTGGGGACATCACACCGGTTCACAAATTAACGAAAGATCGGAAATTACATCATAACAGGAGAAAGAAACTTGGGGGGGGGGGGGGGGGACATAAGTGAAGCAAGGAAGGATAGTGAACAAGCTGATAAAAAACATTAGGTAACAAATATTTACAACAATTTACAGTATTGGTAACCTTGTATACATCTGTGATCTCATAAGAAGGACACATGGCATCGTGGACTGGGTTAGGGTTCATGGGATAGGTGCATGGCTAGGAGCAATGGGTAACATGGACTATTCTGGGTAGGCTCGTTTGAATAGCCAAGTTTTCAATTTCTTTTTAAACTTGATAAGGCAAGGTTCAAGACGCAGGGTAAGGGGCATGGAGTTCCAGAGGGAAGGGCCGGCAATAGAGAGGGCACGGTCACGGGCGAAGGAAAGATGGGCTGTCTTTAGAGGGGGTACACGTAGAGTGTAACTATTGGTAGATCTGGACGGGCGGGAGGAGTGGTGGGGGGTAAAAGGGATATCTAGCCAGTTGGAGTTGTGTGAGTGAATGGATTTGTGTACAATGGTGAGGGCTTTATAGTGGATACGGGAGAGGACGGGTAGCCAATGAAGATTTTTGAGAATCGGAGTGATATGTTCGAATTTGTGTGTGTTTGAGATGATTCTTGCTGTTGCATTTTGCAACATTTGCAGGGGTTTTATTGTGGAGTAGGGGAGGCCTAGGAGGAGAGCGTTGCAGTAGTCCAGTTTGGTGGTGATGGTAGCCTGGATCACTGTACGAAGATCTTGGGGGTAAAGTAGGGGTTTCAGTTTTAGTTTTAGGACGTAAAGTTTAAAAAAACCTTCTTTGAGTATGGAGTTGATATAATTCTTCATGTTTAAGCATTGATCAAGGAGGACGCCAAGATCCCTTACAGATGGTTGAGCGGTGGCGATGTTAATGTTGGGGTCATTGGCAAATGGTAGGGGAAGGGTGGCGTGAGGGGAGATAAGTAAGATCTCAGTCTTGGAGGCGTTGAGGGCTAGGTGGAGGTTGGTAAGGAGGGAGTTGATGGCATCCAAGCATTTCTCCCAGTGCTTTAGGGCATCGGAGATGGAACTTTGAATAGGGATGACGATCTGGACATCGTCGGCATAAAGATAGAATTTAAGATCAGATAGGAGTTGGCATAGAGGTACAAGATAGATGTTAAAGAGGGTGGAGGAAAGTGATGAGCCTTGGGGGACGCCCTGATGCAAAGGGCGTGGGTTGGTTAAGGTTTCACCAATTTTGACAGCAAAATTCCTATTTGAAAGGTAGGATTTAAACCAGGCAAGGGCAAGGCCAGAGATGCCGATGCTTTCTAGTCGGGTAATGAGATGATTGTGGCTGATGGTGTCAAAATCCGTGGAGATATCAAGGAGGGCAAGGAGGTAGCTGCGGTCTTGACCCAGGCCCCTGAAGAGGTGGTCAGTAAGAGTGAGGAGGAGCGACTCCGTATTGAAGTGCTTCCTGAAACCAAACTGGGAAGTATGGAGGATTGCGTGATTTTCAATGTAATCCATGAGTTGGGCATTGACGATTCTTTCCATTAGTTTGGCAATAAAAGGGAGGTTGGAGATTGGGCGGAAATTGGAGGGGTCCTGTGGGTCTAAAGAGGGTTTCTTTAAGAGAGGCTTAACAACATGGGAAACTGGTTCAGAAAGTTTAAGTGGCTGAAGGATTAACCTTTCAAAATCCATGCCGTCAAGGACAAGGCCTGAAGGTTGGGGTGGAGGAGGTGCCCGTCGTTTTGAGTGATGAGGAGCGGGTCCTTTCCCAAGGGAATGTGCCTGCAAATGGAGAGATCCTGAAGGACTGGAAACCACACTTGGTGTGGCCAGTGAGGAGCTATCAGGATCATGGTTCCCTTGTCCTGACGTAACTTCATGAGAGTCTTCGAGTGGAGAGTAGACCGGTTGCCCAGGAGAGGGAGAATGTGTCTCTGGGCTGAGAGTGTTTGCTGCGAATGAGAGAGCCGAAGTTCTCTACTTTGCGGTTCTGAGGAGACGCAAACAGGTCTATTTGAGGAAATCCCCATTGTTGGAAGATGGAGTTCGCTACTGAGGGGTTGAGAGACCACTCGTGCGGTTGAAAGATGCGACTCAGTTTGTCTGCCAACACATTGTCCACTCCCGGCAAGTAGGTGGCCCTGAGGTACATCAAGTGGGAGAGGGCCTCCGCCCATATCTGTGCAGCTTCCTGACACAGAAGGAAGGAGCCCGTGCCTCCTTGTTTGTTGATGTACCACATGGCCACCTGGTTGTCTGTCTGGATCAGGATAACTTGATTTGAGAGGCGATCCTGAAATGCCCTGAGAGCATATCTGATGGCTCGAAGCTCCAGGAAATGTATTTGGTGTTTGGCTTCCTCTGGAGACCAAGATCCTTGTGTCTGCAGATCGGCCACGTGGGCTTCCCAGCCGAGGTTGGAAGCATCAGTGGTGAGAGTTATTTGAGGGTTTGGAGCCTGGAAGGGCAAGCCTTGGAGGAGATTGATCTGATTTCTCCACCAGGCGAGAGACTGACCGAGTAAGTCGGTTACGTGGACAATGGTCGACAGGGGCTGAATGGATTGAGTCCATTGTGACCTTAGAGTCCACTGCATGACCCTCATGGCCAAGCAGGCCATTGGGGTGACCTGAACTGAGGACGCCATGTGTCTCAGGAGGATGAGAAAGTGGTGTGCAGTCGTGGAATGCTGAGACTGCAGCTGGTGTACGAGAGGCACAAGAGTGAGAGCTCACTGTCGAGGCAGAAATGCCTTTGCCTGCAAGGTGTCCAAGTCTGCCCCAATGAACGACAAGGTTTGAGATGGGACTAAAGAGGATTTGTCGTAGTTGACGAGAAATCCTAATGAAATTATAGTGTGTGTAAGGTTAGATTTAGGGAAGACAGAGCAGCTTACTGAGTGGGAGCCATGATTAATCAGTCGTCTAGATAGGGGTAGACGTGAACACTTAGTCCTGAGGAAAGCTGCAACTACTACGAGGCATTTTGTGAAGACTCGTGGTGCAGACGCGAGGCCGAATGGAAGCACTCGGTACTGATAGTGCTTGGGGTCTACTAGAAACCTCAGGTATTTGCGATGAGATGGAGTTATCGCAGTATGAGTGTATGCGTCCTGGAGGTCCAGAGAGCACAGCCAGTCTCCTTTTTGTAGAAAAGGAAGAAGAGAGCCCAAGGTTACCTTCTGGAACTTTTCTCGCTGGAGGTACTTGTTGAGGGCATGTAGGTCCAGAATTGGACGAACGCCTCCTGATTTTTGGGGGATTAGGAAGAACCGGGAATAGAACCCTAGGCCGTGTTGAGAGAAGGGCACAGGTTCTATTGCCTTGGACTGGAGAAGGAGAGAGACCTCCTGATCCAGAAGGATGGAGTAATCGGATGTTCCCCATATCGGTAGAGGTGGGGAGTCCGGTGGAACGGAGAGAAAGTTCAGATGATAACCTTGAGCAATTATCGCCAGTACGCACTGATCTGAGGTGATTGAGTGCCACCTGTTGTTGAAGTGGCACAATCGACCCCCTACTGGTATGTGAGCAATGGAAGCTGGCTGCTGCTCTCTAGGCAGAAGTCAAAAACCTGAAGCAGGACCTGGTTGAGAAGCTGCTTACGGTTTTTGTTTCTGTGTCTGACGAGACTGGGCTTTTTGAAAAGGTCTCGTTGAACGGGATCTAGTTGGTGGCGGGTAGGACTTCTTTGGGCGGAAGAATGACTTCTTAGAGTCCTTGCGGAAGGGCTGTTTTAAAGAGTAGTCAGAAGGCATCAGAGGGAGCTGTCTTAGGGTCTCATGATGGTCCTTGAGTTCCGCCACCGTTTGTTGAATCTGTTCGCCAAACAAATTATCCCCTAAACAGGGCAGGTCGGATAAACTGTCTTGTACTTCAGGGCGAAGGTCGGAAGACTTGTGCCAGGCCCATCCTCTTGCCGAAACAGCAGCTGCAGATACCCTAGTAGCAGTGTCAAAGAAATCATAAGATGATCTGATCTCATGCCTGCCTCAAATCCTTGTTGACTAGGGTTTGAAGCTGATCTTGAAATTGTTGAGGCAAGGAGTCTGTCAAATTTTGTATCTGCTTAAAAATAACCCTATCGCATTGGTCCATATAGAGCTGATAGGTGGCAATTCAGGAGATGAGCATTGATCCTTGGAAGACACGGCTACCAATAGCATCTAGAAACTTCTGTTCCTTGCCAGGGGGCAAAGAAGTGTGAGGCTTTGATCTTTTTGCTCTTTTCTGTGCAGATTCAACAACTACAGATTGGTGATCCAATTGAGTTTTCTGAAAACCCGGAGCTGACTGCACCAAATAGGTAGTGTCAACTTTTCTGTGTACTGGAGCAATGGAGCCAGGATGTTCCCAGTTCTTCTACAGGAGATCCAGAAGAACCTGGTGGATAGGGATGGAGGTTATTTCCTTGGGAGCTTCCAGGAACTAGAGAAACTCCATCATCTGATGTCTGTCATCTTGTTCGGTCTGTAATTAGAAGGGAACCGATTCAGACATTTCCTTCACAAAATTTATAAATGAAAGGTCCTCTGGAGAAGAACGCTTTCTACTTTCAGTGGGTGAAGGTGGTGAAGGAAAATCATCGGTGTCTGGTGAGGAATTATCAGTCCAGGTATCATAGGGATCATCACCTGTCCCCTCTAGGAACTAGAGGGGGACGGGATGGTGGGATACCTGAAGGTCCTGGTCTAGGCTCCAAAGGAATTGAAGGAATAATTGGAGGCACCAATGAAGGCATTGAAGCACCGGTGCAGGCATTGAGGGCATTGATGGATGGCTCGGTGGTGCCGATGGGCGTATTGGCACTGATGGTTGGATCGGTGGCGAGGGATGTATCGGCATCGATGGCTGAGGCAGGACTCCAGATGGAGGGATGCGGAACGGTGTTTCTCCTCCTGATAACAGAGTAAGTGGAGAGGGTATAAGAGCCATCAGTGGAAAAGCAGCAATGAGCACTTCCATCCTGGAGAGCAGCGGTGCCAACGCTGCCGGAATCGGGTCGGTGCTCAGTTCCACAATCGGTACCGGTGTCGGTGCCGGAGAAACCTGGAGTCGTTGCATCGCCTTGTCAATGGCCTCCTGAACTATCCGGTCCAGTTCTTCTCGGAGACCTGGAGCAAACAGCCCCGACTCCGGAGCAGAAGAAGGAGGCAGAGGCATAGCCGGAGGGACCACCGTTAAAGGCGGAGTCACGGCTCCCGATACCCTGTCAGGTGAGGGTAGCCTTGGTGACCCTGACGCCGAAAAGGTCGGTGCCTTTTCTGGACGGGGTTTCTTCGACGGCGGCTCGGACGATGGCGAGGTCGATGATTTCGCTCCCTCGATGGTCCGAGACTTTTGATGTCGATGGCAATGTTTATCTCTACGATTCCCTCGGTCCTCAGGGAGAGTAGAGGGTGTCGAAGGCCAAGATGTCATCGATGCCAGACAGTCAACGGCCAGTGGTCGATACTGGCGCGAAGTTGATGGTGCCGGTTCTGACGACGACGATGCAATGGACGGAGTCGAGGTTTGAGCACGGAAGAGAAGCTCCATCTTCTCCATTCTGGCCTTGCGACCTTTTGGTGTCATTAGGGCACATTTGGTGCAGGTTAGGACATTGTGCTTTCATCCAAGATACATTACACAGACTTTATGGGGGTCTGTGATAGACATGGTGCGATTACAGTCCGGGCACAGACGGAACCCCAACACCATGGCCATGGAAAAAATTGAGCCGCGGTACGGTCGACGGCCAGTAGGCCGTGAGGGCCAAACTCAACGGTAATCGATGGAAAACGTATAAAAAAACTTACCGGAGTACCGCGGCTTGCAAAAGCTACAGGAGGGACCCCTGTAGGGCAAATTAACTTTTAGTAATTCCGTGAGGAAAATTCCTGTCAGGAATCTCTGCAGAGCTCCTTAACCGCGTGGCTACTGCTGAGCGGAAAAAAGAAGACTGAAGGGGGTCCCCTGCTGGCTGCAGGGTTAGTGCCATGCTGGGTATGCCCAGTAGGGGCCAGTTAAAGTTCTGGAAACTTTGACAAAAGTGTTCTGTGATTGGGCTCCATCCTGTGATGTCACCCATATGTGAGGACTACCATCCTGCTTGTCCTGTGAGAAAAGCTGTTATAAATCTTATTTACTATTTTAACCTAACAATTTCCCTTTTCTATAGTTCTTTTATAAACAAGGAAACTTTTTAACCGTTGTTAGTTTGAAATAGGAAATAATGTCAGAGGAATAAGAAAATACGCAATGCAGTATTAATTTGGCAGTTATTTAGCCGGCAAATCTATCTTAATGAAATATTTTTTTTCAAAGCTGTCAGCAAAAATAAATAGTTAATTCTGATGGATATTTATACAAACATCAAGATTGTACCTTTTAATTCTGTAGTTCTCTGAGAAGAAAAATCCAAAGCTGCATTTTGAAAGACATCAGATTCCCATTTTTTTCTCCTTCTGCTTTTGTATGGAACTGAATGACACAGACACACATATTTTTTATCTGGCCAGAATTTTTAAAGGGATCGTTTGTTATTATTAACAGACTTGGTAAGCATGTTTAATTTTTCTGTTTGTTTTCATAAACTGACATCAGTGATGTTTATTCAAAATTGTATTTCATTGAGGCCTTGGAACGGTTTTACAATACTATATCATTTTAATACTGTGATTATTGCTCTTCCTCCACAGACTGCCTTTACAGAGATTTAATATTGAATACATAGGAGCTCTTTATTCAACTGTCAAACATTGATTAAATGGTTTTAAAGAGCAAATTACAAGAATGTCTTTTGAACAGTAAATTTTTACAGGTTATGATTTGAAGACAAGAATATTCCTTTGAATGACATATTGAAAAATTTTCAGAAACAAAATGTTAAAACAATTACTTGAACTCAGGAAGCAGAAGTTTCCTTTATAATATTAAAACTATTGCTAGTCTCAGGATTATCTAATTATGCTCGTCCATTTTTGTTTGTTTTCTCATAAACTGCATGCATTTGCATTTGACATGTTAATGCAACCCTACAGTGAATAACTTTGCCCTGAGCCACACACTCTATATGTCAGCTCCTTGTAAAGTTTCTGTTTGTTGAATCATTTAAAACTCAATTGATATCAAACGCCATATTTTCTCGTTAATGTATTACTTCATACTGGGCAACAAAACAGTACTATTTTTCTATCTCAATCCTTAAAACCGGCTACTTTTCTGTCCTTGCCTGAAAATGAAGGTTCACAGATCTGTGAAGCAGTGATAGATCAGGCTACCAGATTTCATCCTGATATTCAAGATATTCCAGTTGTTAATTCAGATGTTTATTTTATTGATGGTGGTTCTTCTAGAACCCAACTGAATAGATTAGTAGTTTCTCATATTGTCTGTACACTATATGACGTAACAGAAAGCACACTTATTACCACTAAGAGCAGATCTGCCCAAATGACAGAATAAGTGGCAATAACCCGGGCTTGCATTTTTGCAATAGATCTTGTTTGTAGCCACTATTTCTACTGACTTACAATATGCTCTTTGAGGTACTTTGTCATTTTAGAATAATTTGAAAAAGGTATTTATTTAATTTTTCATTTGATTTTTTTTTAACTTCTGAAAGGAATCCAATTAAAAATGTGTCTTACATTCATGCATTAATAACTTTTTTTTCTTCCTAAACAGATAGCCTTGATAAAATGTGCAACGTATTTTACGGATGCCTCTTTTGAAGCTGCAGGACATGGTAGAGAGGATATGGTCTCTCAGTAAATAGGCTTCACTCTGAAGTCTACATCCCATGGCTCCTCTTTAATACCTTTGCTTCCTTTACAGATCCATTAGCAAATCAATCAATAGGAACTCCTGAAGCTACAAAATGAGGCCTTTTGTGAACACCTATCCTGGCAATGCCACAAATGTACACGTGCCTTTAGTGAACTTTAGCTGGGACCTAATAATCTCAGCATCAATTTTTCATTTCTTGCCCGAGTGGTTCATTTCCATTTCACACTCTGGACAAAAGGGAAGTGATGAAAGAAATGTAAGTACAATGGTGGGATCCAGAAAAAATTGGTTCAATAATACAGGCAATAGTATAGATATGTTCCTCATGGATACTATATAATATGGAAAAAGGATTGTGGGTTGCACTCTCACATTTGACTGCCTTTTCGGGCTCATTTGTGCGACTGCAAATAGATTTCATAACTAAGCCACAGGGAATGGATTTTGGATACATTTTAACAGTAGTTTGTATTTAGTGGGTAGTCAGAAGTGTTTTATCACCACTGAGGTGGATGCACAGTCTTTGGGATAGTAAATTGGTGGAGAGATCCAATCAGATTTTAAAGACTAAAGTGGGAAAAAATATTCATGAGGCATTTCTGAAGTAGCCTCATGCTTTATCCCGGACTTTGATGAATATATATATATATATATATATATATATATATATATATATATATATATATAAAACTGCTAACATGAACTTATTTCTCATCATGTACTGATTGAGAGGCTAATGCCTGTTCCTAAGTATGCCTAAGATATCTATAAACTTTAAACAGAAAGAAAGCAGAGTTGCTTACCTGTAACACCAGGTGCCAATGGGCACAACAATTTCAGTGCTGTGGGAAACAGAGGAAGACAGCCCAAACCCAAAAAAATGGTTCAAGGCAGCAAGAGTTGGGTTCTACGGCTAAAAAGATTCCGAAGGACAATCTGGCCAAAACTGCTGTCGTGTTGGCCATCCTTGTCCAAACAGTAATGGGCAGCGAACATGTGGAGAAAACTCCACATCGCAGCCTTGTAGATCTCAGCTATGAGAACCACTCACAAGTGGGCCACCGAAGCTGCCATGGTTCTGACAGAGTGAGCCTTGACATGGCCTCCAAGCTAAAGGCCCACCTGCGCATAGAAGGCAATACAGTCCGCCAGCCAGTTTGACAGTGTTTGCTTGGTAACTGCAACTCCTAATCTATTCTTGTCAAAAGAAATGAAGAGCTGCGTGGACTGCATGTGGCCTGCTGTCCACTCAAGGTAGAAAGCTAAGGCCCTCGTACAATCCAAGTTGTGCAGAGCCCGTTCACCCCTAGTGTGAATGAGGCGTGGGAAAAAAGGTGGTCAGAACAATTGACTGCTTAAGATGAAAATCAGACACCACCTTAGGCAAGAACTTAGGGTGAGTTCACAGGACCACCCTATCATGAAAGAATTTTGTGCAGGGCGGATACATCACCAACACCTGAAGCTCGCTAACTCTGTGTGCCGAAGAAACTGCAACCAAGAAGATGACCATCCAGGTCAGGTACTTCAAATCACAGGAGGGCAGTGACTCAAAAGGATCTCGCAAGAGCTGAGCCAACACCACGTTGAGATCCCAGGGCACAACAGGAAGCCGCAGGGGAGGATTCAGCTGAAGCAAACCCCACATAAACTGCCCTACTATGGGCTGCACAGAGACAGGTGAACCGTCAACACCCTGATGGTAAGCACCGATGATACTCAGGTGTACTCTGACTGAGTTGGTCTTTAAACCACCATCCAAAAGGTGCAGCAAGTAGTCAAGCAACTTCAGAGTGAAGCAGGAGAATGGATCCAAACCGTGGCTTTCACACCATACGGAAAATCTCTTCCACTTCAGGCAATAAGACTTCCTAGTGGAAGGCTTCCTGGAAGCTACCAGGACCCTAGACTTGTCGCAAGAGAGGTCAAGGGGCTGCAGAACAAGCCTTTCAACATCCAGGCCGTCAGAGACAATGCCCCGAGGTTTGGATGGTGCAGCTTGCCCTGATCCTGCATCATCAGATCGGGGGAGGTCCCCAGACCGATCGGTTCTCTGACAGAGAGATCCCGCAGGAACAGGAACCAGACCTGCTTCAGCTAATGAGGGCCAATGAATATCATGGTCTCCCTGTCCTGCCGGAGCTTCAGGAGAGTCTTCATCACCAGAGGAAGCAGAAGATATGCATACAGAAGGCCCTCGCTCCAAGGATGGCTTTCTATCCCACCTGTACAGGGAGCAGAAGTGCCTCACTTTGCAGTTGCAGGGGGAGGCAAAGAGGTCCACGTCCAGGATATAGCAAAGGCGGAAGGTCAGAACACTAGACACTGCTGGTCCGCCACCATATTCTCCATCCCAGCCATATACATGACTTAGAGCAGAATGCCCTGGGACTGAGCCCATGACAAAATCTGAAAATCCTCCTGACACAGAAGGAACGAAAACGACCCCGTACCTCCCTGCTTGTTGATAAACCACATCACCACCTGACTGTCAGTCTGGGTCAGGTCCGCCTTGTTGGATAAGCAATCCCGGAATGTCCTAACAGTATAGCGGATTCCCTCAGCTCCAGGAAATTGATTTGGCACTGAGCTTCCTGAGTAGACTATAGACCTTGCGTGCAGAAGCCATCCACACGCGCACCTTAGCCCAGGGTGGATGCATCTGTGGTAAGCACAACCTGGGCAGGGGGAAACTGAAAAGGAACCCCATGCTTTAGATTGGGCAGACTCTCCCACCAAATCAAGGAGGTCTGGAGAGGCAGAGTGATACGGATGTATACACTGAGGTCCTGGATGGCCTGCTGCCACTGAGACTGCAGGGTCCACTGAGCCCTGTGCATATGCAAGCGAGCCAAGAGAGTAACATGGACAGATGCGGCCATGCGGATCAGTAAGCAAAGCAAGAGGCAGGCTGAGCCCTGCTGGCTCTGATGGACCAGACACGCAAAAGACGTCAAAGCAAACACCCGATAGCAAGGAAGACAGGCCCGAGCCTGAACCGTGTCCAGCTGGGCACCGATAAAGCTCAACTGAGGCGATGGCGTGAGATGGGACTTCGAGTAGTTGATGACATTCCCGAGGGACTCCAGCACCCAAATGGTCAAGTACAGGAAGCGAAGCGCCCCCTCCTGGGTGGCGCTCTTGAGCAGCCAATCATTCAAGAAGAGAAACACATGTATTGATTGTTTAAAGTAACCTACACGTCCTCTGTTCAATACTATGTTTATTGTTTAATGTAACGACCTTTTTGATTGTTTAATGTAACGCTACACGTTCTCTGTTCAATACTATGTTTATTGTTTAATGTAACGCCCCCCTGGCGATAGTTGTGTTATATGGAAACCGACTTGATTTGACATATATATATCAAGAAAATCGGTATATAAAAACCCTAAATAAATAAATAAATAAATAAATAAATAAATGTAACCCCAACCGGTAGAGGTGCGCACCATTATTGCCAGACATTTGGTGAAGACCTGCGGGACCGAAGCAAGGCCGAACAGCAATATCCTATACTGGAAGTGCTTCTCGCTCACAAGGAACCGCAGATACTTCATGTGACTGGGGAAGATCTTGATGTGGGTGTATGTATCTTTTAGATCGAGGGAGCAATGCCTCTTTGCAGGAGGGCAATCAGGGTGCCCAGCAAGACCATTTTGTAGAAATTTCTTCAGGGAATCCATTTTGAACTTTTCTTTTTGAAGAAATTTGTTCAAGGCTCTCAAGTCCAAAATGGAACAGAGCCCCCCTGTTCTCCTTGGAATCAGGAAATTGCAGGAGTAGAGCCCCTGTCCTTGCTGCTGAAGCGGTACAGGTTTGACTGCCCTGGCCATTACAAGGGCGGAGAGCTCCGTCAAGAGAACATAAGAAATTGCCATGCTGGGTCAGAACAAGGGTCCATCAGGTCCAGCATCCTGTTTCCAACAGAGGCCAAGCCAGGCCACAAGAACCTGGCAAGTACCCAAACACCAAGAAAATCCCATGCTACTGATGCAATTAAGAACCGTGGCTATTACCTAAGAAAACTTGATTAATAGCCATTAATGGACTTCTCCTCCAAGAACTTATCCAAACCTTTTTTGAACCCAGCTACACTAACTGCACTAACCACATGCTCTGGGAACAAATTCCAGAGCTTAATTGTGTGCTGAGTGAAAAAGAATTTTCTCCAATTAGTCTTAAATGTGCTACTTGCTAACTTCATGGAATGCCCACTGGTCCTTCTATTATCTGAAAGTGTAAATAACCGATACAGATCTACTCATTCAAGACCTCTCATGATCTTAAAGACCTCTATCATATCCCCCCTCAGCCATCTCTTCTCCAGGCTGAACAGCCCTAACCTCTTCAGCCTTTCCTCATAGGGGAACTGTTCCATTCCCTTTATTTTGGTTGCCCTTCTCTGTACCTTCTCCATCACAACTATATCTTTTTTGAGATGCGGTGACCAGAATTGTACACAGTACTGAAGGTGCAGTCTCATCATGGAGCAATACAGAGGCATTATGACATTTTCCATTCCTTTCCTAATAAAGCCTAACATACTGTTTGCTTTTTTGACTGCTGCAGCACACTGAGCCGACGATTTCAAAGTATTATCCACTATGATGCCTAGATCTTTTTCGTGGGTGGTAGCTCCTAATATAGAACCTAACATCATGTAACTACAGTAAGGGTTATTTTTCCCTATATGCAACATCTTGTACTTTCCCACATTAAATTTCATCTGCCATTTGTATGTCCAATCTTCCAGTCTTGCAAGGTCCTCCTGTAATGTATCACAATCCACTTGTGATTTAACTACTCTGAATAATTTTGTATCATCTGCAAATTTGATAATGTCGCTCGTCGTATTCCTTTCCAGATCATTTATAAATATATTGAAAAGCACTGGTCCAAGTACAGATCCCTGAGGCACTCCACTGTTTACCCTTTTCCACTGAGAAAATTGACCATTTAATCCTACTCTCTGTTTCCTGTCTTTTAACCAGTTTTTAATCCACGAAAGGACATCACTTCCTATCCCATGACTTTTTAGTTTTCTTAGAAGCCTCTCATGAGGGACTTTATCAAACACCTTCTGAAAATCTAAATACACTACATCTACTGGTTCACCTGTATCCACATGTTTATTAACCTCTTCAAAGAAATGAAGCAGATTTGTTAGGCAAGACTTCCCTTGGATAAATCCATGTTGACTGTGTTCCATTAAACGATGTCTTTCTATATAGTCTACGATTTTGATCTTGAGAATAGTTTCCACTATTTTTCCTGGCACTGAAGTCAGGCTTACTGGTCTATAGTTTCCCGGATTGCCCCTGGAGCCCTTTTTTAAATATTGGGGTTACATTGGCCAGTCTTCAGGTACAATGGATGATTTTAATGATAGGTTATAAATTTTAACTAACAGATCAGAAATTTCATTTTTTAGTTCCTTCAGTACCCTAGGATGCATACCATCTGGTCCCGGTGATTTGCTACTCTTTAGTTGGTCAATCTGGCCTACTACATCTTCACAGTGATTTGGTTCAGTTCGTCTGACTCATCACCCTTGAAAACCATCTCCGGAACTGGTATCTCTCCAACATCCTCATTCGTAAACACGGAAGCAAAGAATTATTTTGCTCTTTCTGCAATGACCTTATCTTCCCTAAGAGCCCCTTTAATCCCTCGGTCACCTAACGGTCCAACTGACTCCCTCACAGGTTTCTTGCTTCGGACATATTTTTTAAAGTTTTTGCCTCTACAGCCAATTTCATTTCAAATTCTGTCTTTGCCTGTCTTATCAATGTTTTACACTTAACTTGACAATGCTTATGCTTTATCCTATTTTCTTCAGATGGATCCTTCTTCCAATTTTTGAAGGATATTTTTTTGGCTAAAAAAGCCTCTTTCACCTCACCTTTTAACCATGACAGTAATCGTTTTGCCTTCCTTCCACCTTTCATAATGCGTAGAATACATCTGGACTAGGAGGAAGTGACGTCATCATAGCTGATGGCAGCCTAGATCACGAGCTCCTGCACACCCTGAGACATTTCTCAATTTAAAACACCCAAAAATTTATAATTTCTTCAAAATTCAAGGACGGAACTGCTGGAGATCGTATCGTAATGGCAGGAAAGCAGAAAAAGATCAACTTTCAAAACTTCTCGTACCGCAAGCTGTCGGAAGCCAGAGCGAAGGAAGGTGATTCAGAAATGGCGGGTAACCCCGAGACTGGCCAGAGCGACAGCGAGACAGATGAATTTAATATCACAGTGGAGGAGGCTCCCTCTCGCAAAGAATTTCGAAATTGGTTCTGCGCACTTAGGCAGGATCTTAAAATTTATAAAAAAGAAATTCATACCATGATTGATGAGTTCCGCAAAGAATTATCTACTACGGGTAATAAAGTGGTGGATATTGACAATTGTTTTGATGGGCAGTCCAAACAAACACAAACTTTGCAAGAACTTTGCCAGGTTATTCAAGAAGAGAACAGTGCTATGCGGGCGAAATTAGCAGATCTGGAGAACAGAGCTAGGAGGGGAAACCTCCGTTTTCGCGGGTTAAAGGAATGTGCTGAAAATTTTGATTTAACAGAGGTGGTGACCTGCTTCTGTCAATTTTTATAAACCTCCAAGGGGAACAGAGAAATGCAATCAGCCCCGTCTATACTGATAGATCGAGCACATCATGCTCTACGACCCGCGAGAGCAAATTCACAAAGGGATATCATCGTCAGCTTTCATGAGTATTCTCAAAAGGATAAAATTGCAATGGCTGCCAGAAAGCAACCACGTTGGAAGTGGGAGTCTCAAGAAGTCTCAGTTTATGCGGATCTCTCCCTAGCGACGCTTCAAAGTCGATTCGAACTACATGAAGTAACTCAATTTCTGAGACAAGAAAACGTGAAGTACAGATGGATGCATCCCTTCGGGCTAACTTACACGTGGGATGGGTCCACTTCGCAGATCCGATCTATACAAGATGCCACGGCCATCTTGAAAGATAAAGGCTTCCAGACCACGATGGCTGCCAGGTCAACTATTCGGAAAAATACTGTGAAGGATCAACATCCCAGATGGCAAAGAGTGGGAGCACACAACAGTAGACTGAAAAGAAATTCGGACCCTAAGCTTAAAGTTTCGTCTGAAACTTGACTCTGCAAGTATTTTGAACCCTTAATTGAGCACAGAATGGTATTGGACATTTTTATCAAGTGCGGGTGTTTGTACTGTTGAGCAAGCATGATGACTAATGGTTAAATTCTGTCATTTTGAAAGTTAGACAATGTTCTGGAATTTGAATTTTAAAAGGGATGGGGGTTTGAATTTCAAATTTTGATATTGTTTGGATATATGGGTGTGGGGAGTTCACTTTCAGCTACTATCTTCCTCCAAATAGTAAGGCGACAGGATCTGCAGGGAGGTTTGAGCAGATTCTATATGGGAGGGGGTGCGGAGGATACAAGAAGCAGGGGTTATTATTACCAGCCAGGGAAGGGAGATATCGCTATGTATGACGATCTGGAGTCCCACTGGCAATTTTTCAAGTCCACTTACATTCTCTTAAATCTGCTTATGGTTATTAGACCTATTTTCCCTTGTGGACACTTATCTTTGAAAGTACAGGGGAGGCGTAGGTTCACACATTAATTATGGCAACAATACTTATTGGATCCATTAATGTGAAGGGACTGAACACATCCTTTAAAAGGCAGTTGCTATTCCAGGAATTGGCACATCTAGATATTTTTTTGCAAGAAACGCATTTAAAAGCTCGCTATGAACATCTTATGGCATCTAAATCCTTCCCTACTCAATATTATACTCCATGTACTAAAGGGGCAAAATATACTGGGTAAGAATACTGTTTGCTTCTCATTTTGTGTTTGAGTGTACAACATTTATTAAAGATCCAGCAGGCAGGTATCTACTTCTGGAGATCATGGTAGATGGCAAGCTATACACACTTCTTAACGTATATGCACCCAATAGGGACCAAGGCACATACTATAACACATTATCTCAATTGCTAATGGATAATGGAAGGGGGAGATTATTATTAGGGGGCGATTTTAATTTGGCCCAGGTACCCAAATTGGATGCATCACGGGGGTCTGTATCTGCTTCCCCAGTACATAGGCGTCATCTGCATGAGTTAATAGATAATTATCAACTGCTTGACGTATGGAGGATCAGATATCCACACACTAGATCATACACCTACTATTCATCTACTCTCAAAACGTACTCTTGAATTGATTATTTTCTTACGGATAAAGATTTGTTCCACCAGGTTTCACAAGTGGATATTACCCCACTAGCATGGTCGGATCATGCGCTCATTAGTTTAGCTATTACTTTTGACTCATATGATAAAGGCATAAGATTCTGGCGGCTCAATGAATCTCTTTTAACAGACAAGGAGTTTAACCAGTCTCTTATTCTTCGAATTAAAGAATTTTTTGCACACAATGATAATGGGGCAACCTCTTCTCCTATGGTCTGGAGTCTTTTAAGGCTTACTTTAGAGGGCTCCTTATTTCCCGGGGCACGTTTATCAAGAAAAAGAACACTAAGGAAATCCAAATTCTGAGAGATGTTATTACAGATTTGGGACGCAAACATCAACACAGTGGAGATCCCCAAATTATGGTCCAACTTCTTAAAGCTAAAGAGGATTTACTACAGGTAGAATCAGTAAATATGGCCTATTGGTTACAACTGACAAAACAAGCTTATTTCGAGGGGGGTAATAAGGCGGGGAAAATAGCCAATAAGCTAAAAAAGACCCAACTTCAAAAGAATATCTCTAAAATTAAAGGGCAGGGTGATGTGATCCTTACCAATAATACAGATATTAGGAACCGATTTCTAGATTTTTATGCTAAATTATATAGTGCTAATACCTCTATACAACCTACTGCTGTAGATGACTATCTGAACTCCATCAATTTGCCCCCATTGTCTGACGAGGCAAGACAAGAATTGGATACTGAGATCTCTACCCCGGAGATTCTCTCAACCATTCAGTCACTCAAGTCGGACAAATCACCAGGGCCGGATGGCCTAACTGCCAAATTTTACAAACAATTTGGACCTTACGTGGTGGCGCAACTTCAGAAAGTATATAATTCTTTGCAGGAAGGGGGAAATCTCATGGGTTCTGCTAATCTTGTGGGGATTATGGTACTCCCAAAACCAGGCCGCAACCCCACTGTTTGCGGCTCATACCGGCCGATTTCCTTGATAAATTTAGACTTGAAAATATTAGCAAAGAACATGGCGAGTAGACTTAACAAATACATCGCGTATCTTGTTCATCAACATCAGGCTGGATTTATTCCAGGGAGATTGGCAGGGGACAATATTAGGAAATTACTGAATCTGATATGGGTGGTGCATTCTAGCGGGTCGGAGTATCTCTTCCTTTCTATAGACGCTGAAAAAGCGTTTGACATGGTGCACTGGCCATTCTTGTTTGGGGTCTTGAAAAAAATGAGGTTCAGTCCTTATTTTTGTAATTGGATCCAGAAACTTTACGATAAGCCCAAGGCATGCTTAAAAGTAAATGGGGGATACTCGGATCCCTTTACTGTAGAGCAGGAACTAGGCAGGGATGCCCATTGTCTCCTGCACTATTTGCTATTTTTTTGGAACCCTTGGCTATTAGCATTCATGAGAATAATGAGATCCAGGGTTTTGTAGTAGGGGACACCAATTACAAACTAAGGGGGTCATTTTTCAAAATGCGATAAGGCGTTTTCGCATGCGTTAAGGGCTTATCGCATGTGAAAAGCCCCGTTAACGCATGCAATAGGCCCTTACCGCATGCGAAAACGTGTTTACCACATGCGATCACACCATATCATATGGTGTGATGCAAATTCCGAAAATAGGAGGAGTTAGGGGCGGAGAGTGGGCTGGGTTAGCCTGTCTGCGAAGAGCTATCGCACAGCCGTAACGCCAATTTTAACTACACCTCTTTCGAATGCGTTAGGCTGTGCGATAGCTGCCGTGACCGTGCGGTAAGGTTTCATCGTCATTTGCGATGTCTCCCGTAAGTCCGATTTCAGCTGAATTGACAGCTTCAGAGCCTTGGGGGGGGGGGGGGGGGGGGAGGTGTGGGAGAGAGAGAGAGAGAGAGAGCCTGGCCATAGGTAGGTATTTGTATCCCTATGGTAGGCCCACCTAGTAACTCGAGGTGGGAATTAGGTAAAAGTGTAGGGGTTAGGGGCCACTTTGACATTCTACGTGACACCTACAAACAGAACAGTGGTCTCTTGTGAAGATTTGCTGGCCTTCGGAGTGAGGAAACTCAATCCAAGATGAGATTTGGGCAAGGTTCTCTCAACCTAGCTTGATGGACTCTCTACCTGGGTAACATCAAGCTAGGTTGAGAGAACGCTCTCGTAGGCAACAAGCATTTAAAGAATCAAAAAAGCGCAAAAAGGTCAAGACCTAAAAGGTCTTTAAGACCTTTTAGGTCTTCGCGCTCCTTGGTGAAATGTATAATGCCAATATATAAGGTATGTGTTTGTATTAGTATTTGTGCTTGAATATGGTGTTGCCTCTTATTTTCCATTCCACTATCTATATATCACAAATTATATTGAAGTCTACGGTCCCTCCCGACACAGCCACGGCGAAACACGGGACCGTGTCGGGGGACCTCTATGAGATGTTTTCTGCTTAAAAGTGGAGTTGCCAGTTTAATGCTATGAAATAAATATACATATTTCAAGACTCAAGGTGGAATTGAGACATTTCCTTGCACCGGTGTGGTTTTGAGTATTTGCTTAAGTGCAGGCTGCTGCTTCGTGTGTTCTTTGGATTGTGCTAATTGAAATCTCCCAATATTATTGCACTGCCAAATTGGTTAGCTTCCTTGATTTCTCTTAGCATTTCATCATCTGTCTGATCATTTTGTCCGGGTGGATGGTAGTATACTCCTATCACTATACTCTTAGCCAACGCACATGGGATTTCTACCCATATAGATTCTACTGAGCATTTAGTCTCTTGCATGATCTATACCCTCCCGGACATAAAGTGCCACACCGCCACTAAGTTGATCCTCCCTATCAGTGCAATATAATTTGTACCCTGATATAGCACTGTCCCATTGGTTATCCTCCTTCCACCAGGTCTCTGTGATGCCAATTATGTCAATCTCATCATTTACTGCTATACACTCTAACTCTCCCATTTTACTACTTTGACTTCTGGCATTGGCACACAAACATTTCAAAGTGTGTTTTTTGTTTGTATTAACAACCTGCTTTTCAGTTCTTAGGGATAATTTGGAAATCTTTAACTTCTGTGATTTTTTAGATATAGGCACATGGACTACGTTTGCTTTTATTGGAACCTCTCTGTCGGGATGCCCTAACTCTCCTGTTTCATTAGTATCCTTCAAGGATACATTTCTCCGAACCATACATTGCTGAGTTACTATCTGCTTTCCCCCTTTTTCTAGTTTAAAATCTGCTCTATCTCCTTTTTAAAAGTTAGTACCAGCAGCTTGGTTCCACTCTGGTTAAGGTGGAGCCCATCCTTTCGGAAAAGTGTCCCCCTTCCCCAAAAGTTTCCCCAGTTCCTTACAAAATTGAATCCCTCTTCCCTGCACCATCGTCTCATCCACGTACTGAAACTCTGGAGCTCTGCCTGCCTCAGGGGACTTGCACGTGGAACAGGAAACATTTCAAAGAATGCCACCCTGGAGGTTCTGGATTTCAGCTTTCTACCTAAAATCCTAAATTTGGCTTCCAGAACCTCTTTCCCACATTTCCTAAATCGGTGCCCACATGTACCACGAGAGCCAGCTCCTCCCCAGCACTGTCTATAATCCTATCTAGGTGACGTGTGAGGACTGCCACCTTCGCACCAGACAGGCAAGTTACCAGGCGGTCCTCACGTCCACCTGCCACCCTGCTATCTACATTTCTAATAATTGAATCACCAACTATGATGGCCGGCCTAACCCTTCCGTCTTCAGTGCGAGAGGACAATACATCACCTGGAGAGCAAGTCCTTGCTACAGGATCACTTCCTGCTACACTAGGGTGATGTTCTCCTACTGGGAGACCTTTCTGATCCAAGGCAGCACTGGGGCTGCCAGACTGGATTTGGGACTTGGCTACTAGGTCCCTGAAGGTCTCGTCAATGTACCTCTCTGTCTGCCTCAGCTCCTCGAAGTCTGCTACTCTAGCCTCCAGAGAGTGGACTCGTTCCCTGAGAGCCAGGAGCTCTTTGCATCGAGTGCACACATACAATCTCTCACCGGCGGGTAAAAAAATAATACATGTGACACTCAATGCAAAAGACTGGAAAGCCCCCCTCTTGCTGCTGGACTGCTACCTTCATCTTAGTTTTATTGAATTCCTAGTTAAGTTTAGGATTCTAAGGGAGTTGGAATAAGTGTACTTTAATTAGTAAATTCACCTGTAAATTTAATCAGCTAGTGTCCTACAAGGGGATGATTAAACTTTCAATAAGGGCTGGTAGAATAGTATGATTTAGATAAGACCCTGATTGATTTTTAATGAGAAAGTGTCTTGTGCCTAAAAATCAAGGGTTGAGTGGGTGGGAAAGACAGACACTAGAATTAACTATCTCTGGCTTGTTATTACCTCAGACACACACAAACTCTAAAGAATATATCCCACTATTTCACCTTTCTCCAAACTTGTATAAGTCCAAAGATTTACCAAAGCTATACTTACCAATCCTTTCTAACCACCATTAAATTGATTTTCACTCAAATAATTTAAGGGTTTGAGATTCGCGTGTAGTTAGGCGCGCGCTTCCGGTCCTCTTCTACTGCAAAGGGTGCAGGGCCTCTGGAAGCTGGGGCAGTGGAATTCAATCCCTGGATCACTTGCAGTGACCTCTGGAATCCTCTCCCAGGGGGTGCTGGGAGCAGTATGCAGATGAGCCTTCTGGTCCTCTTCTACTCCTGATGTGAGGACTGGCCAAATGGGAACAGGGGAAGAGTCCACATTTACGACACTCCATGCCCTATTAGGTGACTGCCAAAAGGAGTCCTGCTGCTGCTGGGGGAGGCGCTCAGATAACTCCTGAACCTGCTTCCAGAGGTTCTGAGTATAATGGGTCATGTATAGCTGGTAGGAAATATTATGAGTGATCAATATAGCGCCCTGGTACACCTTCCTACCTAGGAGGAGCAGAAGTGTGGGTGCGGGAACACTTTGCCTTCTTGAGGGCCGACTTCACCACTACTGATTTATGTGGGAGCTGACGTCTCTCAAATCCCAAGGCCTGCTGTACTAAACAGACCATATCTGCCTTCCCATTTACCATAGGAACAGAGATAGAGTGCTCCCAAATCCAAATATATCCAAATATATCATGGATGGGAACAACCACCACCTCCTTAGGAGCATTGACAAACATAGGACCTCCAGCATCTTATGTCAGGCATCTTCCTCCGTCAGGAGTTGAAACAGAATGGCTTCTGCCATGGCCCGGACAAAGCCCGCAAAGGTCAAGTCCCTCAGCGCTGACCAGCATCTCTTCTCTGGAGGGGATAGGTCCGAAGAAAGATACTCCGAGCCAACAGAGGAAGACTCTGAGGTATCATCCCCCCATGGGTCATATGGAGCATCCTCCTCACTAAAGCCTCCTGAGGTCCTCGTGGAGGGCCCCTACCCAGGCCCCTCGTTTTGGGCACTGAGAGCATCAAGGGCACCATGGGCATCAAGGGCACCTACAGCACCGAGGCCCCCGAGGGACCGGGAACCGGACCGGGCAACACCGTACATGGTACCAAGGACACCGGAGGAACCCATGAAGGGAATTGCAGCAGATGGAGGAGGCATTAGTGCCGCCGGGGTATCGATGGACCCCCGTTCACTGGCAGCTGCTGCATAGGCAAGATGCCCAGAAGGATATCGAGGTGCTCCAGCAGCAGTGACAACATCGTAAGTGCCTGCTCCGGCACTAGTGGAAGTACCTATAGAGCCAGCTGCTCAATGCCCTGCAGGTCTCGGATCACTGACAGTTGCACCCTGTGGTCCAGCTCCTCCTGAAAATCTGCCAAAGACAAAATGGATGGAGGAGGAGGAGAAGGCATCACCAGAACTCCCTCAGAGCCCCGAGGGAGCCCCGAGGGAGATCGGTGCCCAGCACCGATATCGATGGGGATCACCTGGGACTCAGGTTCGATTGAGGTTGATGCCTCCTTTTTGCAGGGTCACTTCAGGGGCATCACAGCGGCCGCCGATGCCAATCCGAGCCCGGCACCGTGCAATGACAGCGACCGGCGGCGATGCTTCCGGGATCTCCCTCAGTGCTCGGCTTGATCTTTCTACGGTGCCGAGGGGGACGGAGACGATCATGACGTCCTGGAGTGCAAGGACACCAGCGATGGCCTATCCCTGGCACCTCTCTCCTGAGAGGACCCCGGTGGGGGAGTGGACAGCGAAGGTACTGTGTCCATTGGTTTTCCGCGGTCTTTAGGCAGACACCCTCCGACGCCGGAGTCGACAGATTAGATTTTTTGGACCCAAAAAGATTCTCCATCGTATCCAGACGGGCACAGCGGCCTTTGGGGATTATTTGATTGCAAAAATGACACCCCCGGATGTCGTGCGATGCCCCCAAGCAGAGGATACAGACCTTGTATGAATCCTAGAGAGACATGGTCCCCGGGTACTGGGGGCATCAGCAAAAACCCAATGATGCCATTAAAAAGTCAGCGAGCAGTCGATGACCGGCGGCCACCGATAAAGCAATTCTACTGGGAATCGCCCGCAAGGAAGGAGAAAACTTACGAGCCATCCTACCAGGGCACCAATTGGAAAGAAGAGGGACCCGGCACAGGAAAGTCTGTAAAAGACCGGGAAAAACGTTGAAAATCAAGAAAAAGAGCACAGCTCTACAACCACAAGATGAAAACTCCATGGAAGAGACTGAAGAGGGACCCCGTGTGGACGCGTGGATAGTGCCATGCTGGGCATGCTCAGTGTGCCAGTTTTGACATAAGTTTTCCTGCTTGTCCTAGGAGAAGCAAATTTCTATTATGTCACAGCTGTTTCAAAATAACAGAAAGCAGAGTTAATTACCTGTAACAGGTGTTCTCCAAGGTCAGCAGGAAGTTAGTCCTCACACATGGGTGACATCATCAGATGGAGCCCGGCACGGAAAACATTTTTCTAGAAACTTTGACAGGCACACTGAGCATTCTCAGCGTGCCACCAACCGTGTGTCCACGCAGGGATCTCTCTTCAGTCTTATAACATAGAGTTTGCGAAAAAATAAAATAACGAGAGAAAAATTAACTCTACGTGGTGGTGGGCGGGTTTTGTGAGGAATAACATCCTGCTGTCCTTGGAGAACACCTGTTACAGGTAAGCAATTCTGCTTTCTCCAAGGACAGGCAGGATGGTAGTCTTCACACATGGGCAATTAAGTAGCTCCAGGCCTCTCCAAATTTGGGCAGCACAGAACAGGTGGAACTATGGCCACCATTGGAGCAGGCCTGCACCCAAGGATAGGGCCCACGGAGGGAGAGTTGGGTTTTCATGGCTGGAATAGATTATGGAGGACAGACTATCCGAAATGACTATCCTTTTGGTCATCCTTGTCCAGGAAATAATGTGAGGTGAAAGTGTGGAGAGAACTCCAGGTTGCCACTCTGCAAATCTCATGAATGGGAACGGCATGCAAGTGAGCCTTCGAGACCGACATGTTCCGGACATAGTGAGCTTTTACGAGGCCATCAAGCTGCAACCTTGCCTGTGCGTAGCAGAAAGTGATGCAATCTGCTAGCCAGTGGGATAGAGTTTGCTTGGAGACAGCTACTCCTAATCGGTTTCTTTCAAAGGAGATGAAAAGCTGAGTTGAGATGTGGTGGGCGCTGTCCGTTCCAAGTAAAAGGCAAGCGCCCTCTTGCAATCCAATGTGTGTAGGGCACAATCATCTTGGTGAGCATGAGACCTCAGGAAAAAAGAAGGCAACATAATGGACTGGTTGAGATGGAACTCTGAAACCACCTTGGAAAGGAACTACGGTTGTGTCCGCAGGACCACCTTGTCATGACAAAACTTCATATAAGGCAGGTACGACACCAGAGCTTGCAGTTCACCTATCCTGTGAGCTGATGTAACTGCAACCAAGAAGAGCACCTTCCAGGAGAGGTACTTTAGGTCACATGAGCGCAACGGTTCTAATGGAGGTTTCATGAGTTGCTAGAGGACTACGTTGAGATCCCAGGAAACCGCCAGGCGGGCAAGTAGGAGGCTTTAGCTGTAGTAAGTCCCTCATGAATCTGCCCACTAGTAGATGGGAAGAAATTGCAGCACCATCCGAACCTCGATGTAAGCTCCTATGGCACCGAGGTGAACCCTCACCAACGTGGTATGCAGAGTGATAACAGATAGTCTAGTAGTGCTGAAGAGGTCTAGGCCGCAACTCTTGCACCAGGAAGAGAACTTCTTCCACTTTAGATTATAGGATTTCCTAGTGAAAGGCTTTTGGGACTCCAGAAGGACACAAGATTCCCCCTCCAACAGGCCGAGGGCCTCTCCCGTGATCCGGTCAACATCCAGGCCATGAAGGCCAAGGCCCACAAGTTTTGGTGGCAGAGCCTGCCCTGGTCCTGGGTGATGAGGTCCAGAGTCAACTCCAATCGTATTAGGGGGTGCAAAGCCATGTCCCGAAGGGTCAGGAACCAGACCTGGTGAGGCCAGCAGGGAGCAATCAGAATCATGGAGTTCTGATCCTGCCTTAAATTCTGGAGTATCCTGGTTATGAGCGGAAGGGGAAGGTAAGCATATAGTAGTCCCTTGCCCCAGTTGATCGAAAAGACATCCACTATCAAACCCTTGTCCTGCCTGCTGAGGGAGCAGAAGTGGTGCACTTTTCTGTTCTCCACAGAGGCAAATGGATCTATGTCTGGGGTCCACCAGCAGCAGATGTAGTTCGCCACCTTCTGACTCAGGGACCATTTGTGGGGCCGGAATGACCGACTCAAGGTGTTGGTCAGAATATTGTCCACACCAGGAAGGTACACCGCCTGGAGAGTGATGCCATTCTCAATGGCCCACGATCAAACCTGGACTGCCTCCTGACAGAGAGGGAATGATCCTGTCCCTCCCTGTTTGTTCAGGTACCACATAGCCACTTGATAGTTCTGGTTCAGACCGACAATCTTGTTCACAAGGAGCTCCCAGAATACCCGCAGGGCATAGCGGATCACTCATAGCTCCAAGAAGTTGATCTGGAGCAGTGACTCCTGGACTGACCAGAACCCTTGGGTGCGATGGCCCAGCACATGCACTCTCCGTCTGAGAAGCATCAGTGGTGAGCATAGCCTGAGGCTGAGCACTCCAAAAAGGACAACCGTGCTCCAAGTTCGGGGGGGATTATCCACCACAGGAAGGATTACCATAGCTTGGTCATGACCAGGATTCAAGATTGCAAATCCTGCAATGCCTGACACCACTGAGAGCGGAGTGTTCACTGCGCCCTTCGCATTTGTAGCCAAGCGACCGGGGTGACATATACCGTTGCCACTATGTGGCCCAGCAGCTGGAGGCGCAGCCAGAGATTTGCTGAGCAAGAGCTGTTAAGGTCTCTGCCCTGTCTCAAGGCAGGAACGCCCTCACCTGGACGGTGTCCAGGTGTGTCCCAATGAAGTCCAGCTACCTGGGTGGCTGGAGATTGGATTTGGGATATTTGGTCAAGAATCCCAGAGTCTCCAAGGTGTCGATTATCAGGCGCAAGGAACTCTGAGCCCCCTGTGAAGTTTTTTCCTTTTTGAATGGTTTATTGTATCTTCACATTTGCCTGTACATTTTTGGAGTCCATCTAGTCAAAGCCGTACCCAACCTATCATCAGAATGGGAAGAATCAGGCTTAGCAAACTCCGAGGAAAACAACGCTCCCTGATCATCTGAAAGAGCTGACACAGGTTAGAAGACAGGTCAGGCTGAGAAGCCCTAATATGCTTAGGCTTCTTATTTACCAGTGCCATAGCAGTGATAAATGTGTGTCTGAGCGGCTCACGCTAAAAATGTATGCGCACAAAAATTAGGCACCACAGAGGCAAGCGCAACAAGGCGCACGCACAATTAGTGCGCCAAGCCCAAAGTGTGCAACATTTCAAAAGTTGTGTGCATAAAAAGGCGCGCCCAAAATCGAGCATACAACGCATGCACAGACCTGACGCCTGCTGCCTGCTGCGACCTGACGCCTGCTGCGACCTACCATGCGGCATGCAAGAAAAAAGCCTAACTGCGAGGCCTAGCCCATCAGAAACACTTAACCTGCCAGGCTGCCCAGTTACACAACCCCAACAGGAGCAGGAACAAATGTTGGGATGGTGCACTGAGCACAGAAACCAGAGGAAGTCCTAAAAATCCCTCTGTCTCTCTCTGAAAGGTAAAACTTTTTTTAAAACCTTACCTAAGCTCGGCACTTACTGGCTGAGTACACAGATGTTCTTCGGCTGTGGGGAAAAAGGGCATCTGCCATCACCACTGCATCTGGCCTCCTGCACCCGCTGCCTTTCAGCTGAATGAGCAGCTAAATCTATGCCAGGAAACACAGCTATTGGACCAAGGCACACCTCTGAGGGACCAAGTAAATCACCTCAGGAATTCCCAACTGGGGGAGGGACCATTTGGTATCACCGCAGGAGAGCGGGGCTTTCTTTTTCCTAAACCAGATTTCAAATTGCTCCTTCCAAAAAACTCGAAGCAATCCCCATAGAGAGATGCACGTCCACCATCTTCTGGAGACAGAGAATACTGGCAGGCTAGGGTCACTGCAGAAATATATATATTGTGATGTCAGCTTGTTCCATCTCTATCTGCTGGCAGGGGAACATAAACCCACTGGTTCTGAGTCCATCTGTCTACACGCTAGGAAAGAATAATTTTGAGAGAAGTCACTTACCTATTCTGTGTCAGATGTACAACATATGTTCTGCCTTCTATTATAATGGTATAAGATATATGACCCTATATAGTTCAAAGAAAAAATTATTATTATATAATAATAATAATGAGGTTAATATTCAGGCAGCATGTCCAGCTAAGTTCAGGGCTTAGCCAGACAAACCAAGGATTTTAAAATTTCCTGCCACTCTGACTGCCTCTAATTTATCTAATTTGGCCAGATAAAAGTTAGCCGATTAAGTTGGAGGTATTCCGGGGCATTCCAGGGCAGAATTAAACTAGCCAGATAACTTTTACAACTAACACTGATATTCAGAGTTAGCTGGATAACATATCTAACTGTTAAGTTGTGCTGGAGAAAAGTCCTAAAGTTAGCTGGATACATTTTTTTCTGTTGATAAGTGGGCTTATTTATCCATGATGTCTGTCATCTGGTCATCACAGGGCAGAGCTTTCTCTCTACGCTCGAAAAAATTCTTCCTCTGTGGCTGCACGGTTCCTTCCTGCGCATATCGAGCGGTTCCCCTCAGTTTCATTTTATCTGTGCTTTGTATGGACGTGTGGGACCATTTCTCTCTATTTCTCCTCAGAAAAAAAAAAACAAAACAGCAAATTTCAGTGCTACCATGTCCAAACTAAATACTGTCAATGTGGAAAGACCTTGTCAGTAACTGACGGGCACAATTACTGCTATCTGTGCCTCGGTCCCAAGCATGATCATGCGGCCTGTAAGCATTGCAGGAGAATATCTCCCAGAGCTCAACGGCAGCGAGCGGCCAAGATCGATTGACTGAGGGAGGAAAGGTCGGGATCTTATGCCCTGTCCCCGGCAGATGGGAGATCCACCCAGTCTTCTCCGGGACTGAATATTTCCCGTCCAGATCAGGTGCGACGGACTTCCTCACTGGGATCTGAAGACAAGCAAGTACAGACCACAAAACCTACAAAAACACTAAGAAAGGGGACAAAAAAAAAGCATCAAACCATCGCCTAGGAAAGCGTTGGTGCACATTGGTGCATCGAAAACATAAGCGTGTGAGTGCATAGAAAACATCGGCGCACATCCATGCATCGAAAACATCAGTGCACATCAGTGCGTCCAAAACATCGATGCACTCGGGGGCGCATAAGTCTACAGCATTGGGAAAAATGATGCAGAAGTCCAACAAGTCAACTCAACATGCTCTGACGATGAAATCTAAACAACTGATGCCAACTCAAACTTCAAAACGCGCAAAAACTTTGCAAGTTTCGATGCACGCAAAGTCGATCAGAACTTCAAGTCCCACATCAAACAATGGAGCCTCAATAAACATTGAGGAGCTTTCAAAGTTCATTGTACCACCAGATCTGTCACCATCGGGAAGTACGGCAGAGCCGCCATCTCACAAACCCTTATTACAATTATCTGATCAGGAGATGGAAGAGGAATCCCCGGTAGAACTGATCTCCTCGCCAGAATTCAGTCAATCCGAAGGGTAACTCTCGCTAACTCAACATCACCACTCCCCCTCTTTACAAGAACCTTTATAGGACAAGCTAAAATTACAACTATCAAAACCTCCAGCATCTAGACCTGCTGCACCAAGGGAAAACATCTTAAAAAAAGCAATACTCTTGTCTCAGCAAAACAGATCTAGATCTCATCTATCTACTAGCTCTGCATTACACTCTCCATTATAAAACTGCCTATTAGCTCCCATGGACATAACCAGAGAACAGCAGTGGAAGAAACAATGACACAAATCACTTCCATTCTGAAGTCATATTTTGACAATCTACCTGCTCAGCAGGAAGCGCGGACCCCTCATTCACCTCTTCAATCGGAGGGAGGTCATTCTTATCACTCTGACCACTCTCCTTCACCTTCAAAACTGGGAATTATTCCACAGCACTCTGACACCCCTCCAGTCTCGCTGGATGGGGTGGGATGCCCTGCTGAGTTTCAACCTTCCTCATCAGGGAGCTCAATGGGCATCCCTTCGGACCTTTCAGAAGAACTGGCTCAACCATCATCACCTCCAGAGGACCCAATTTATTCCAAGTTTTAGAAAAAGTGGGAACTCTTCTAAAAATTAAAACTAGGAAGATACCTGATTTCAGGGCTGAAACGATGTGCATTTTAAAATCTTGGAGTTACCATTGGAGCATACCAGTCTCCCTTCACATTCGTTACTGGACTCAATCATAGACAGGGCTTGGGAGTCCCCTAATTCTCTAGTCATAACATCTAGGAAGTTGGACCTTAAATACAAAATGCAGAAATCCACCCACTACAGCATGGTTCAAATTCTGCATGCCTCTGTAGTGGTAGAATGAATGAAAAAGGCAAAGAAAATAAGGGGTAGATTTTCAAAAAGCGCGATTTGGCGTACTTTTGTTGGCGCATCAGGCGCAAACAAAAGTACGCTGGATTTTAGTAGATACGCGCGTAGCCGCGCGTATCTGCTAAAATCCTGGATCGGCGCGCGCAAGGCTACCGATTCTGTATAGCCGGCGCGCGCCGAGCCGCGCAGCCTACCTCCATTCCCTCCGAGGCCGCTCCCTCCGAGGCCGCTCCCTCCGAGGCCGCTCCCTCCGAGGCCGCCCGGATTTACGCGAGCAGGGCTCTTAAAATCTGCCCCTAAGGGTACATTCCAATATGCCACCTGGAAAAGACAGCAAGTTGATAGATGAATTCAGCAGGAAAATGTTTCAGAATTCCAAACTCAAATTCACCAACATCAATTTTATATAACAAAATATTTGTACGAATGCTTTCAGAACTTGACACCTTTTCTCTCAAAAGAGCAAGGAGATATGGGAACACCTCAACCGTTTGCAGATTTACAAGACGGCCTTTGTCACCTACTAAGAACAATCTATGAGGGGTTTGATACTTCAGCCAGATCCTCAGCAGCTTCTATAGCGGCCAAACGTCTAGCATGGCTCTATTCAAGTGCAATACAAGAAGATATGCACGATAAGTTAGCAAACTTGCCATGTAAGGGTGACAACCTCTTTGGTGAGAAACTTAGGGAAATGGTCTCTCAAATCAAAGAGCAAAATATAGCAGTACAATATTTAATGACTCCAACTGATATTCCATCTTCCAGTAAAAAATATTAGTCAAATTACAGAAAAAGCTTCTAACCATGTAGGGGCTACCAGACTTATTATCATCCCTACTGACCTCTTGCCTACCAACAGTGTCAACAGCTGCAACTGAGGAACCACCCAAGGAGTCAATGACCCCCAAAAGGCGCAACAGTCTCAGTCCCAGAAACAGCAGAGTTTTTAAGTGAGATCCAGCCACAATACCTACAGCATGTCGGGAGCAGAATTTCATCCTTCACCCATGCTTGGTCCAACATAACAACCGATCAATGGGTTCTGGATAAAATTTCCCAAGGTTACAGATTAAAATTCACTCATGTGCCCCCGTTACCACACTTAGTAGCCCGCACGAGCAGACGATCTCACATTCCATTACTTCATCAGGAAGCGAGAACTCTGGTTGCCCAACAAGCAATCCACCCACCTTCCCAGGTCGGCAAGGGCTACTATTTCCAATACTCCTCATTCCCATGAAATTAGGAGGTCTCCGAACAATCCTACACTTACATTCTCTCAAAAGGTTCGTCAGGAGACAGAAATTCAAAATGACTTCTTTGAAGTCAATCCTCCCCTTTTTACAACCCAGAGACTGGATGTGCCCTTTGGACCTGAATGATGCCTACACTCACATTTCCATCCACAGAGCCTATTGGCAGTACCTTTGCTTCCAAATTGGGGCCATCACTATCAGTACAAGGTCCTCCCTTTTGGACTCTTATCTGCGTTGAGAGTGTTCACAAAATGTCTTGCAGTAGTTGCGGCTCACTTACAGAAATAGGGGATCCATATAGTTCCATACCCCGATGACTGGCTGATTGTGTCTCCAAATCTGGACACATTACAGGATCACCTAAAGGAGACAATTCAATGCTTAGAAAACTTAGGGTTGGATTATAAATTACAAGAAATCCCAGCTTCACCTGACTCAGACTATTCAGTTCATAGGAGCAAAAACTCACACCCCATTATGCAGGGCATTTCTACCTCAGGACAGAGCTCAGACCCTGCAGACTCAATGCCAAGTTCTTTTGAAGTAGAACATAATGACGGCGTGCCGAGTAATTGTCTTATTGGGGCCCATGGCAGCAGCGATTCATGTCGTCCCTCATACTCGACTTCACATGAGGCAATTGCAATAGGAATTAAAGTTTTAATAGAATCAGCGAAGCCAGCTGATGTAAAAAACAATTTGACTCTCAATCTCAATGAAGAATGATATAAAGTGGCGACTGAAACCTTCAGTATTATCCAAGGAAGCAGTGTTCAGGAATCCTCTTCATCAAGTAATTATTACAACAGATGCATCAAAGAGAGGATAGGGAGCCCACCTACTTCATTGGAAAACCCAAGGCTTATAGTCTCTAGCAGAAAGCCACCTACAGATAAATCTTTTGGAGCTAAGAGCCAAAAAAAGAAAATTAGGTCTTACCTCTGTTAATTTTCGTTCCTGTAGTACCAAGGATCAGTCCAGACTCCTGGGTTTTGCCTCCGCACCAGCAGGTGGAGACAGAGCAAGATTTGTCAGGCTCTGCCATATATACCAGGGTGCCAACCACAGCCTGCCAGTATTACGTCATGTCAAAGCAGAATGAACCTAACTGTCACTAACTATATACAGGAAAGACAACCCGGAAAAGAACCCTGAAATCACTCCCCACCAACGAGGAACCGACCCAGACAAAAATGAAAGGGCGAAGGAAACAGCTCAACAGAGCCGGCGAATACAGACCGAATGTGAGGAAGCGGACTCTCCGACCTTACACAACAGTGGGTGGGACTCTGGACTGATCCTTGGTACTACAGGAACGAAAATTAACAGAGGTAAGACCTAATTTTCTTTTCCCTGTACATACCGGATCAGTCCAGACTCCTGGGATGTACCAGAGCTCAATACACAGGGTGGGAAACGGAGAGGCCCGCTCTCAACACGACTGCTCCAAAATTGCCCTCCCTGGAGTCATGTACATCAAGACGATAGTGACATGCGAACGTGTGCAACGACTTCCAAGTCGCTGCCCTACAGATCTCCAGTGGAGAGATCTGCTGACACTCCGCCCAGGATGCCGCCAGGGAGCGAGTGGAGTGTGTCTTCAGCCCCAAGGGCAAGGGTTGACCAGCCAACAGGTACGCTGAGTTTATGGCCTCCTTCAACCACCGCGAGATGGTCGCCTTGAATGCCTGATTACCCTTCTTGGGACCCTTCCAAAGTACAAAAAGGTGATCCGAAACTCGAAAACTATTAGTGATTTCAGGATAGCGCAAGAGAACCCGTCGAACGTCCAATTTTCTCAACTCCTTGGACAGGGAATCCGACCCCCCGACACACGAAAATGCCAGCAACTCCACCGACTGATTTATATGAAAGGAGGAAACCACCTTGGGTAAGAAGGAAGGGACCGTCCGGAGACTAATCCCTGAGTCAGAAATACGCAAAAATGGTTCCCTACAGGACAACGCCTGAAGTTCAGAGACTCTCCTGGCCAAAGTGATCGCCACCAAGAAGGCGACCTTCAACGTGAGATCCTTCAGAGAAATCCCCTTCAGAGGCTCAAACGGGGGTGCGCACAAAGCTTTGAGCACCACATTGAGGTTCCATGAAGGGCAGGGGGCATGCAGAGGAGGACGCAAATGCCTCGCCCCCTTCAAAAAACGGACAATATCAGGATGAGACCCAAAGGGATCTCCCATCCACCGTGCCCCATAGGCAACCAAGCGCTGCCACCTGTACCCGTAATGAACTACAAGAGAGGCCTTTGGTTAATCCGTCCTGAAGAAAGGCTAAGATATCTGGGACGGCCGTCCGGATGGGATTCAACGACCGGGCAACGCACCATGACTCAAAAACCTTCCAGACCCGTATATAGGACACGGAGGTAGTCTTCTTACATGACAGGAGTAGGGTAGACACCACCGCATCCGAATAACCCTTGTCTCTCAAACGGCGCCTCTTAAAAGCCATGCCGCTAGACAGAAGCGATCTACCTGATCGAAACAGACCGGTCCCTGTTGAAGCAAACTCGGTATGGGCGGAAAGCGCAGAGGAGCTTCCAAGGCTAGATTGACTAGGTCTGCAAACCATGGCCGACGAGGCCATTCGGGAGCCACCAAGATCACATCTGCAGGGTGGCACTCTATGCGACGAAGAACTTTGCCGATCAGGGGCCAAGGAGGAAACACATACAGGAGGATCGACGTTGGACAGGGCAGGGCCAAGGCATCCACCCCTTCCGCCCCCGGCTCCCTTCGACGAGCAAAGAAGCGTGGGGACTTGGTGTTCTGAAAGGTTGCCATGAGATCCATGGCCGGCTGCCCCCACCGGTCGCAGATGAGCTGGAAGGCACTGTCCACCAGTTCCCATTCTCCAGAGTCGAACTGATGTCTGCTCAGAAAATCTGCGTGGACGTTGTCTACCCCGGCGATGTGGGACACGGATATGTTGAGGAGATGCTGCTCCGCCCACTGAAACAGGAGACGTGCTTCCCACGCCACCGAACGACTCCGGGTCCCCCTGTGCCGGTTGATGTAAGCCACTGTAGTTGCATTGTCCGACAGGACCTGGACCGCTTTTCCCTGAACCAGAGGGAGGAAGGCCCTCAACGCCAGCCGTACCACTCTGGTCTCCAGGCGATTGATCGACCAGTGCGACTCGGCCGCGGACCATCGTCCCTGTACTGACCGGCCCAGGCACACCGCTCCCCAACCGGAGAGGCTCGCATCTGTGGTGGGGACCGTCCAATCCAGAGCCAAGAGCGAAGCCCCCTTGAGAAGATTGCCTGGGTGTAGCCACCAAGCCAGACGACCTCGTCACAGCCGGTAGAGGTAGTGGAAGGTCGAACTGCTCGTAGACGGGACTCCAGCGGGAAATCAACGCCGATTGTAAGGGACGCATATGTGCGAAAGCCCACGGTACCAATTCCAGGGTAGAAGCCATGGACCCAATCAACTGCAGATAGCAAATGTTGCTTACCTGTAACAGGTGTTTTCACAGGACAGCAGGATGTTAGTCCTCACAAATGGGTGACATCATCAGGATGGAGCCCTGTACGGAAAACATTTCTGTCAAAGTTTCTACAAAGCTTTGACTGGCACTGGCACACTGAGTGCACTGAGCATGCTCAGCCTGCAATTATCCCTGTGAGCAACAGGTGTCTCCCTCAGTCTCATCTTATAGCTAAAAGCGCAAGCGAAACTAAAATAAATGTGAAAACGTATAGAGACCCAACTCCGCGGGGTGGCAGGTGGGTTTCATGAGGACTAACATCCTGCTGTCCTGTGAGAACACCTGTTACAGGTAAGCAACATTTGCTTACAGGTAAGCAACATTTGCTTTCTCACAGGACAATGGGTTAGTACCGAGCTGAGGATGCCCGAGAGTGCACCAATGCACCCAAGACGCGCGAAGGGCGTGATGACGTGGGTAGAGTTTGGAACGGAGGGCATCCGGAAATCCTTAAAGGGTTGGTGGAAGGATGTTGGGTAGTTAACCCGAAAGGAATAAGAGTAGACGGACTGGCCAAACATGGAGCATGCCGGCTAGTCGTATGTAAGCAATAATGGGCTGCGAAGGTATGGAGAGAACTCCAGGTTGCAGCCTGATAATATGTGTACAAGCAGTAGCGGCCAAAGGGAAGCTATTAAGGCTGAGGTGGATGCAACAGAGTGTGGTTACACACAGTGTTGTAGTGAAAAGCCTGCTTGTTGGTAGGAAAAGAGATACAGACCGTTTATTAGGAAGAATAGGTCTGTTTGCCAACTGGAACTCGCAGCTTGGCTCTTGCCACAGAAGGAAAGAGTTAGGTAGAATTCCTATGGAATATAGGCAAGCTAGGTAGCATGCAAGCGTAGTCTTTCTGTCCAAGAAAAGGAAAGAATCCTCTCGCTCTGGTGAGTGAGAGATGTTGGAAAAATCGGCAGAGTATATCCTGAGTAAGGAGAGATGCAACGTCTACCTTAAGAAAGATAGAAAGTTGAACTTGTGAAAACCACTCAGTGACAGAGGAACGCAGGGTCAGATGAGTATGTAACTGGAAGTGTATAACTCATTGACACTGCTGGCAGAACTGACATTTATGAAGGAAGAATGTCCCATGCCAAACTGTGAAATGAGAGGAATGGAAAGGCTCGAACGGAGAAGTATGAGACTTATAAGCATGAGCTATAGGTTCCATTCCGTGACTAGTGAAAATAGAGGCGGCTTGATCAGTGGATAATCCATGGTAAGCTGACTCAGAAGGGATGTACCGTAAATCGGGTATCCCCACTCCCAAACGATA
This sequence comes from Rhinatrema bivittatum, assembly GCF_901001135.1. Lineage (NCBI taxonomy): Eukaryota > Metazoa > Chordata > Amphibia > Gymnophiona > Rhinatrematidae > Rhinatrema > Rhinatrema bivittatum. The sequence continues at coordinate 277,420,980 of NC_042619.1, read as the reverse complement.
CACCAATTGGAACAGAGGTGAACATATGTGGAGGATGTCTGGGGAGCAGAATCCGAGGGAGCAAGAGAAAGAGTGGGGTGGAAAGAAGAAAGGGTAATACCCTTTTGTATGCGTCATGTGGTAAATCATACCATTTTAAATGGTAGGATTTATGTGTGGAAGGTTTTGTGATGCTACCAGAAACCTGAGAACATCAGTTAGTCTAGGATGTAGGACTGACTGGTGAGGAGGTAGATTGGTTACTGGTGTGATAGATTTAGAAGTATGGGAAGCATACTGGTCTCGGTCAGGGTGAGGGTTAGAGAAATAGCAAACCCCGTCCCGGTTCCACATTAGAAGAGTGCTGGCTATGAGAGGCAGCAGAAGAGATATATTTAAGAGGCCCTTGATGGAAGAAAGGCATCTATGGAAACGCATTGGAAACATGTGTAGGGAGTAGAATCTGTGCACTGTATGGTTCGATTCAGACGCAGAGGGCAAATTCGGTTGACCTCAGCGTTAGAAGATTTTTCTCTTACACATGTAGTCGGAGACCATTCGAGAGGATAGAAACCTGCATGGAGAAGGTCTGCTAGTGCATTCAGAAAATCTCTTAGATGAGTGGCCCGAGGATGCATGAAATGAGCAAGGGCCAAGGATAGAGCTGCATAGCTTCTCAGCAGGGCAGCTAAGGTAATGCGTACTTGTGTGTTAGAAAGCACATTGTCCCTATGCTGTCTGTCTGTATGCACAAAGGTTTGTTGCAGAGGCAGTACTGGAAGGCATAAGGGTATAACTCATGACTATAAGCTTCAGGAAGTTTATGAGAAGGATCCAACAGAAGAAAATAGGATAAAGCATAAACATTGGCAAGTTACATGTAAGAGAGAATTTGAAAAGAAGTTGGCTGTAGAGGCAAAAACTTACAGTAAAAACTTTTTTAAATATATCCGAAGCAGAAAGCCTGTGAGGGAGTTAGTTGGACCGTTAGATGATCGAGGGGTTAAAGGGGCACTTAGAGAAGATAAGGCTATTGCGGAAAGATTAAATGATTTCTTTGCTTCAGTGTTTACTGAAGAGGATGTTGGGGAGGTACCCGTAATGGAGAAGGTTTTCATGGGTAATGATTCAGATGGACTGAATCAAATCACAGTGAACCTAGAAGATGTGGTAGGCCTGATTGACAAACTGAAGAGTAGTAAATCACCTGGACCGGATGGTATACACCCCAGAGTTCTGAAGGAACTAAAAAATGAAATTTCAGACCTATTAGTAAAAATTTGTAACTTATCATTAAAATCATCCATTGTACCTGAAGACTGGAGGATAGCAAATGTAACCCCAATATTTAAAAAGGGTTCCAGGGGCGATCCGGGAAACTACAGACCGGTTAGCCTGACTTCAGTGCCAGGAAAAATAGTGGAAAGTGTTCTAAACATCAAAATCACAGAACATATAGAAAGACATGGTTTAATGGAACAAAGTCAGCATGGCTTTACCCAGGGCAAGTCTTGCCTCACAAATCTGCTTCACTTTTTTGAAGGAGTTAATAAACATGTGAATAAAGGTGAACCGGTAGATATAGTATACTTGGATTTTCAGAAGGCGTTTGACAAAGTTCATGAGAGGCTTCTAGGAAAAGTAAAAAGTCATGGGATAGGTGGCGATGTCCTTTCGTGGATTGCAAACTGGCTAAAAGACAGGAAACAGAGAGTAGGATTAAATGGGCAATTTTCTCAGTGGAAGGGAGTGGACAGTGGAGTGCCTCAGGGATCTGTATTGGGACCCTTACTTTTCAATATATTTATAAATGATCTGGAAAGAAATACGACGAGTGAGATAATCAAATTTGCAGATGACGCAAAATTGTTCAGAGTAGTTAAATCACAAGCAGATTGTGATAAATTGCAGAAGACCTTGTGAGACTGGAAAATTGGGCATCCAAATGGCAGATGAAATTTAATGTGGATAAGTGCAAGGTGATGCATAGAGGGAAAAATAACCCATGCTATAATTACACAATGTTGGGTTCCATATTAGGTGCTGCAACCCAAGAAAGAGATCTAGGTGTCAGTGGATAACACATTGAAATCGTCGGTACAGTGTGCTGCGGCAGTCAAAAAAGCAAACAGAATGTTGGGAATTATTAGAAACGGAATGGTGAATAAAACGGAAAACGTCATAATGCCTCTGAATCGCTCCATGGTGAGACCGCACCTTGAATACTGTGTACAATTCTGGTCGCCGCATCTCAAAAAAGATATAATTGCGATGGAGAAGGTACAGAGAAGGGCTACCAAAATGATAAGGGGAATGGAACAGCTCCCCTATGAGGAAAGACTAAAGAGGTTATGACTTTTCAGCTTGGAGAAGAGACGACTGAGGGGGGATATGATAGAGGTGTTTAAAATCATGATAGGTCTAGAACGGGTAGATGTGAATCGGTTATTTACTCTTTCAGATAGTAGAAAGATTAGGGGGCACTCCATGAAGTTAGCATGGGGCACATTTAAAACTAATCGGAGAAAGTTCTTTTTTACTCAAGGCACAATTAAACTCTGGAATTTGTTGCCAGAGGATGTGGTAAGTGCAGTTAGTATAGCTGTGTTTAAAAAAGGATTGGATAAGTTCTTGGAGGAGAAGTCCATTACCTGCTATTAAGTTCACTTAGAGAATAGCCACTGCCATTAGCAATGGTAACATGGAATAGACTTAGTTTATGGGTACTTGCCAGGTTTTTATGGCCTGGATTGGCCACTGTTGGAAACAGGATGCTGGGCTTGATGGACCCTTGGTCTGACCCAGTATGGCATTTTCTTATGTTCTTATGTGCCTGGAGTGGATAGACGCATATAGGGTTTGTAAGCTTTTAGGCCAAACTTTACAACCTTGAGTAAATGTGAGCATGAGCAGAATCAGACTAGGTTTTGGTTCTAGATCTGGAATATGGATGAGGGACGAAGCGGTTGCACAGCTTAGACCCACTAATATTGGAATGTCACTGAATGTAACCTATAGCAGTTTTCTATGAGGAAAGTGCATAGTGGAAAAACCAGACAATGAAGAATTGAGGGCCTGAGGTAATAGAAGATGCACTCAGGGACATGTAAGAATTTATTACAATGTCTGCGTGTATGCTGCACAGGAAGGTCTTTATGACTCTGGTGTCCAGAAGTGTTGTATAAGGGATTTATGGTAGTTACAGTAATCCCAGTTAGGAACGTATAGTGAGTCATGAAGAAGTTAGAGCTCCTTGCATGGACTGACTGTGGTTGTGCAGTTGTCCATGCAAGGAAAAGAGTGAATGATGTTGCAGTCCGCAGAGAAACAGCATTCACCAAGAGTGATTCAATGAAAATCTTCGGCTGCCGAAGGTGATGCCAGCGGCAGATTTGTTGACTCACTATAAAGCACTTAGAAAGATTAGAGTAATGTACTTACTGCAATCTGGAAGCATGGAAACAAGAGTTACCATTGTACCTGTGACTTCTGAAGAAATTTGGTATTTCTGAGGTCCAGTAGTGGCAGGGTAGTGGACCCTTGGGCCGGCCCACCTAGGATGACAGGGTAGGCTGAGAGGCGGAGCCACAGGCTGGCGGTGTTCACCCAGGAACCAGGAACCCCCCCAAGAGGAGCCCATAGGGTCCTGGAACCTTGGGACTTGGGGTATATGCTCAAAGTCCAGTAGGAGGTAAAGTCTGGGCTGGGAGTGTAGTATGGAAAGTCCAGAGTGAAAGATAGTCCGTGTACCGGCAGTACAGGTCGAGGGCCAGCTGATGACAGGGCAGCAGCGATACCTGTAGCAAACCGGACAGAAAGGCAGGGTCTGTAGAATGCTGGGCTTGGAGCAAGCTGAAGACTTAGATGGAATCGGTAGCAGACTGTGGACTGGAACAGGCTGTAGACTGGAACGGAGTCTGCCACTGGCTGTGGACGGAAGCAGGCTGTGGACTGAAGCAGGCTGTAGACTGGAACGGAGTCTGCCGCTGGCTGTGGATGGAAACAGGCTGTGGACTGAAGCAGGCTGTAGACTGAAATGGAGTCTGCCGCTGGCTGTGGACGGAAGCAGGCTGTGGACTGAAGCAGGCTGTAGACTGAAGCGGAGTCTGGAACGGACCAAGGTCTGAGGCAGGCGGCAGGCTGAAGCGAAGTCAGGAATGGACCAAGGTCTGAGGCAGGCGGCAGGCTGAAGCAAAGTCAGGAACGGACCAAGGTCTGAGGCAGGCAGCAGGCTGAAGCGAAGTCAAAGGTAATCCAAAGGTCAAGACAGGAACGAGGAACAGACGAAGCGCAACTCAGAACTACTAGGCAGTAGAGAACCTCGTTGCAAGGCAAGGAGAAGGAGTCCGGACGCCGGTTATATCAGGCTTAGGGCGTGGCGTCATTAGACCAGGCGGAGCCAGACTTCCGGGAGCTGTGCGCACAAAGTGGGCGTCCTCACGCGCGCACGAGGCAGCGGGGAGACGGGCAGGCAATGGCGGCCGCCACGTGGAACTGGCAGAGTTGTCGGAGTCCCGGCACCGCGGGACGTGGCTTTTCCAGCAGCGGAGGTAGGCACTGTTCAGGGCTAGAGAAGGGGAAGCGGCAGAGACCGCAACAGTACCCCCCCCCCTTTACGGCCCCTCTTGAGAGGCCCAGGTTTCCCTGGATGGTCCTGATGGAACTGTTGCAATAAGCTCTTGTCAAGGATATTGCGGCTGGGTTCCCAGGTGTTATCTTCATCACTGCAACCTTCCCACGCCAGTAGGTATTCCCATCTACGGTTGTGGAAGCGGACGTCAAGAACCTCTCGCACTTGGTAAGTGGGGTCATCGTCGATGGCTGTTGCAGTAGAATCCGGAGGCGTACGGTGATAACGAGAGAGGACCACAGGCTTAAGCAGGGACACATGAAAGACATTGTGGATTCGGAGAGTAGAAGGCAGTCTCAGCAGATTCGAAACCAGGCCCACCCGCTCAGCAACCCGAAATGGTCCACAGAACTTGGGTGCAAATCTCCGTGATGGGAGTCGGAGATGGATATTCTTGGTGCTGAGCCAGACTCGGTCCCCGGGCTGGTAGATGGGAGCTGGTCGTCGGTGGCGGTCGGCCGCTTGCTTGGCAGACACGGCCGAGCGGTGTAGCTGTTTCTGAGTCCTGTGCCACAATGTCTGTAGTTGTCGAGCCGTTACCTGAACAGCCAGCGAGGCGCTGGGGACATCCAGCGGGAGCGGAGGTCTCAGCGGTTTCCCATAAACTAGTTGAAATGGGGATTTGCCGGTAGCAGCGTGAACTTGATTGTTGTAAGCGAACTCGGCCCACGGCAGTAGTTCTGACCAATTGTCCTGTCTTTCGTTAATGAAGGCCCGAATATACGCCTTCAGGGTCCGATTCATTCTCTCGGTCTGCCCGTTGCTCTGCGGGTGAAAGGCTGTGGAGAAACTGAGCTTTACTTTAAAGCATTTGCAGAGGGCAACAAACTGGGATCCAATAGCGGGCAACAAACTGGGATCCCCTGTCGGAGACTATGTCTTGAGGGAGTCCATGTAGCCTGAAGACATGCTGGGCAAAGAGACGGGCCAGTTCGGGCGCTGAAGGAAATTTAGGCAAAGGCACTAGGTGCACCATTTTTGAGAAGCGGTCAACGGTGACCCAGATGACCGTATTCCCACAAGACGAGGGTAAGTCCACCACGAAGTCCGTAGCTATGTGGGTCCATGGTTCGGTGAGGACCGGTAGTGGCTGTAGGAGGCCACAAGGGGATCCAGGACTGGGCTTCTGACGTGCGCAGGTGGGACAGGAACTCACATAGGAGAAAACATCCCGCCGGATGTTGGGCCACCAATAGAAGCGATTGATAAGCTCTAAAGTCCTTTCGCGTCCTGCGTGCCCTCCGATGAGGGAGTCATGAGCCCAGCGTAAGGCCGTAAGGCAATCCCGGCGAGGAAGTACGGTCCTATCCTGTGAGAGGACCGTTAAAGCAGACAGGCGGACCTTAGTCGGGTCCAGGATAAATTGAGGAGGTTCTTGATCCTCTTCAACGCATGTAGTGCGAGAGAGAGCATCCGCTCGGAGGTTCTTGGCCGCCGGCAGATATTGCAGAACAAAGTCAAAACGACTGAAAAACAAGGCCCAGCGGGCTTGACGGGGGTTCAGTCGTTGAGCCTGTGACAGGAACTCCAGGTTCTTGTGGTCTGTGTATACGGTGGTGGTATGCAGGGAGCCCTCGAGCCATTGTCTCCACTCTTCGAAGGCGAGCTTTATCGCCAAGAGCTCCTTATCCCCAATGGAGTAATTGCTCTCGGCTGGAGAAAACGTCCTGGAGAAGTAAGAGCAGGGGAGGAGTTGGCCAGAGTCGGAGTGTTGGCTGAGAACCGCCCCAACCGCTATACTGGAGGCGTCGACCTCCACAATGAACGGTCTGGAGGGATCCGGATGCCGGAGGCAAACGTCTGAGAGAAACGCCTCTTTGAGGTCGGAGAAGGCTGCCACCGCAGCGTCAGGCCAGTTTTTGGCGTCAGCTCCCTTGCGGGTCAGGGCCGTGAGCGGAGCCACTCGGTGCGAGTAACGCGGGATAAAGTGTCTATAGAAATTAGCAAAGCCTAGAAATCGCTGGAGGGCCTTGAGGCCAATGGGCTGAGGCCACTTGGTGATGGCCGCTACTTTTTCTGGGTCCATGCGGAAGCCGGTAGAGGAGATGATATATCCCAAGAAGGGCAGAGACTCAGCCTCGAATGTACACTTCTCCAGCTTGGCATACAAGTGATTGTCTCGGAGGGCCTGAAGAACCTGTGTGACGTGGTGGCGATGGGAATCCACATCTTTGGAAAAGATGAGCACGTCATCCAGGTAGACTATGACATGCGAATGAAGCATGTCCCGCAGAACCTCATTCATGAGGTGTTGGAAGACGGCGGGGGCATTGCAGAGACCAAAGGGCATTACTAGGTACTCGTAATGCCCGTCCCTGGTGTTGAACGCCGTCTTCCATTCGTCCCCTGGGCGTATGCGGACGAGGTTATAGGCCCCTCTGAGATCCAACTTCGTGAAGATACGGGCACCCTGGAAGCGATCCAGAAGCTCTGGAATAAGCGGGAGAGGGTACCGATCCCGCTTGGTGATGGCGTTTAGGCCGCGGTAATCAATACACGGCCGGAGGGAGCCATCCTTCTTGGCCACAAAGAAGAATCTGGCACCAGCCGGTGAGCGAGACGGGCGGATGAACCCCTTGGCAAGGTTCTCCGTAATATATTGGGACATGGCCTTCATTTCAGGTAGCGACAGAGGATACACTCGGCCGCAAGGAGGCGTGGTACCCGGCAGGAGGTCGATAGGACAATCAAATGGCCGGTGCTGGGGAAGGATCTCCGCCATCTCCTTGGAGAAGACATCTTGAAAGCCTTGGTATGGCTCAAGAAGGAGGTGCGAGGAGCAGAGGTGCAGAGGTCTGGGCGGACGTGGGAGGTGTAGACAGCGTTCAAAACAGGCAGGACCCCAACGAACCAGCTGGAAGTCATCCCATTGTATCACGGGAGAATGCTGACGTAACCAAGGAAGTCCCAAAACTAACAGGTGCACCGCTCACTCCAGGACGAGCAGGGAGATCTCCTCCGAGTGGAACAGGCCTGTTTGCAGAGTCACTGGGGCCGTGGAGCAAGTAATAAGCCCCGGGAGCAGAGTACCTCGGATCGAGGAGATCCGCAGAGGAGGGACCTTTTGAATTGTCGGCAGGGCAAGCTGAGTCACTAGATCGGCCACAATAAAGTTCCCTTCAGCTCCAGAATCAATGAAGGCACGAATCTGGAGTTCCCCACCGGGGTATTTCAGAGTTACTGGTAGCGTGCAGAGAGGAGCTGATCCAGTAGCACCTAGGTGTAGCTCCTCAGTGTAACCTAGGCATGAGCGTTTCCCGGACGCTCTAGGCATGAAGCAAGAAAATGCCCCTTGCCTCCACAATAGAGGCAGAGGCCTAGAGAGCGACGTCTCTTCCTTCCTTCCGGGGTAAGTGGAGACCTGCCCAGTTGCATAGGTTCCCCAGTAGGCATAGCGGGAGGACGAACCTTAGGAGCCGGTGTTCTGGTGGAGGTAGACTGCTGTGGTGAGGCTCGGCGACTTGAGCGGGTCTCTCTATCCCGCTGTTGGAGACGGCGATCCACCCTACCAGCAATGTCCATTAGGTCATTTAAATCCTCAGGAACCTCCCGACCTGCCAGTTCATCCTTGATTCGGCCTGCCAGGCCCTCGAGGAAAATCCCTTTAAGGCAATCATCTTGCCAAGCGAGTTCCATGGCCAGGGTTCGGAAGTCTATAATATAGTCAGCCACCGGGCGTGTCCCTTGCCGCAGGTGTAGGAGCTCCGAGGCCGTGGTGGATCGGCGTGCTGGGTCACCAAAGGCCAGACGGAAGTTCAGGAGGAAGTCCTGTAGGTTCTGTAGCAAAGAGTCTGAACGTTCCCACAAGGGTGAAGCCCAGTTGAGGGCCTTGCCGTCCAGCAGGGAGAAGATAAAGGCTACCTTGGCTGCATCTGAGGGAAACTGGGATGGCAGCAAGGTGAAGCGTACTTGACATTGGTTCAGGAAACCACAACATGTCTTGCTATCCCCGGCATACCGGGTAGGCGTGGGCAGCTGAGTACTTGAAGTAGACGCGGGTGCCGGAGGCAACTCCCGAGTGGAAACCTCAAGGCGGGAGACCAACTGTTCCACAGTGGCAGCGAGGGAATCAATGCAGTGCTGTTGTTGCTGGAGACGTTGAGCCATCCCTGGAATGGCCTGCAGGCTTGGAGTCTCCGCCGAGTCGATGGCCTTGCAAACTGTTGCAGTTGGGTACTGCAGGCAGGGTAGTGGACCCTTGGGCTGGCCCACCTAGGATGACAGGGTAGGCCGGGAGGTGGAGCCACAGGCTGGCGGTGTTCACCCGGGAACCAGGAACCCCCCAGGAGGAGCCTGTAGGGTCCTGGAACCTTGGGACTTGGGGTATATGCTCAAAGTCCAGTAGGAGGTAAGGTCTGGGCTGGGAGTGTAGTATGGAAAGTCCAGAGTGAAAGATAGTCCGTGTACCGGCAGTACAGGTCGAGGGCCAGCTGATGACAGGGCAGCGGGTGGCAGCGATACCTGTAGCAAACCGGACAGAAAGGCAGGGTCTGTAGAATGCTGGGCATGGAGCAAGCTGAAGACTTAGATGGAATCGGTAGCAGACTGTGGACTGGAACAGGCTGTAGACTGGAACGGAGTCTGCCGCTGGCTGTGGACTGAAGCAGGCTGTACACTGTTTAATGGTTAATTGTTATTGTTCAATGTTCGATGTAAACAACTCCGGTCTGACCTCCCAGACCAGGGCAATCTTTTCGTTTCTTGTAAACCGGACTGATTTGTATTGTATACAGGAATTCCGGTATATAAAAATTAAAAATAAATAAATAAATAAGCAGGCTGTGGACTGAAGCAGGCTGTAGACTGGAACGGAGTCTGCCGCTGGCTGTGGACGGAAGCAGGCTGTGGACGGAAGCAGGCTGTAGACTGAAACGGAGTCTGCCGCTGGCTGTGGACGGAAGCAAGCTGTGGACTGAAGCAGGCTGTAGACTGAAGTGGAGTCTGGAACGGACCAAGGTCTGAGGCAGGCGGCAGGCTGAAGCGAAGTCAGGAACGGACCAAGGTCTGAGGCAGGCGGCAGGCTGAAGCGAAGTCAAAGGTAATCCAAAGGTCAAGAAGGGAACGAGGAACAGACAAAGCGCAACTCAGAACTACTAGGCAGTAGAAAACCTTGTTGCAAGGCAAGGAGAAGGAGTCCAGACGCCGATTATATCAGGCTTAGGGCGTGGCGTCATTAGCACAGGCGGAGCCAGACTTCCGGGAGCTGTGCGCACAAAGTGAGCGTCCTCACGCGCGCGCGAGGCAGCGGGGAGACGGGCAGGCAATGGCGGCCGCCACGTGGAACTGGCAGAGTTGTCAGAGTCCCGGCACCGCGGGACGCGGCTTTTCCAGCAGTGGAGGTAGGCACTGTTCAGGGCTAGAGAAGGGGAAGCGGCAGAGACCGCAACATCCAGGATGTGCGGAGAGTGACTACTTTCTGTGGAAAGAAAGAATAATGCAATTAAAACTCCCCAACCCCCCTCCCTTCTCCCCTCTGCGCTTCGTAGCGCCTGGGGGAGTGTACCGGGAACTTTGGTACAAGGTGGGGGTAGCCGCTCTGATATCCGGCCAGATGGGAGACCAAGGGGTGTCCCAGTGGAGGGCTGAAGTAATCTGGATATCATATAAGCTCCCACGGGAGTGTGAACGGTAAGTCGTACCCGCATGTCTGCGTGCTGTACAAGGTGACACTGAGACCTGACGTCAGGCTTCAAGGTGGACTTGTACTTGAGGCAATATTTGCTGAGGCTCGTGTTGAGCAGATCAGCGAACGCACCTGAACTTTGGCTTTGAAACAGGAACCAGAAGACAGAGCATTAATCGGTACAGAGCCTCATTGCTGACAAGGGAGGAAGCCCTGATGCAATCCCAAAGAAATGATAGAGGGGTTCTCCTGGTATTGTGGCTGACATAGCTAGCATAGCGATATGTGACACCAATACAGTTCTTGAAAGGCACATGACCCAGAACTTTTCGAACCATGTGGCCCGAATTAGAGAACACAACTGAATGGGAATGCCGCAGAAGCGGGTACTTACCATCCGACGTGGATCGCCGCAATACAAGCCGGTGAAGAGTGTTGGTATCGTTAATATCCGGAGTCCTCGAGGGGTAGGCCGTGGACGTAAAACGTCCGCCTCACTCTGAAACCTGGTATGGTGGCACAGGTACAGAGTAAGCAGGTCAGGCGTGATTGGCATTTCGACTGCTATTGAAAACAGAGGGCCAGAATCCCGCACCACTTGACGGTGGGGCACGCCAGGAACAGGGGAGCCCCTCGGAGCTCATGTTCCCTCCCTCGTCGTAGCGGCTCGATGTGTAGTGACGCCAATGCAGAATCCGTCGGACCTCGACCCGGTGTTTTTGGAGCACCCACGACTGCTGAAACTGTACGGAACAGTGCTGATGGCAGTGGTGCTATTGCTCTGCCCAAGCATTGTCCAGTCTCAAGAAGGATAGCACCGATGAGCTGGATGGCGTCAGCAGCGGACGTTCACTATGTCGGTGCCGATGGGTGCCACGGTGCTCGGCCTGGTCTTTCCCCAGCGCCGAGATGGAAGCCCTCGCTGTCCTTGATGGCGATAGATGACGGACTGTCAGAACGCCTGCTCTGCTAAAAAAGGGCTTTAAAAAAACCCAAAGTGTGGAGCATTGTGTGCAGGCGAGGGCAGTAAGTGGCGGTGTTATGTCGGTATTGACGGTATCGAGGGCGGCCGAAGCGGCCTCGAAGTATCGTCAAAAAATAAATATGAAAAAACGTCGATGACTTGACCAGAGTAATGATGTCAGTGATGGACCACTGACAGCATCGGCATAGGTATCTATGGGAACGATGTGGCATCGAATAGTCGAAAAAACATCGTCATTTTTGAAACAAGATACCGGCATCGATGGAGTCGATGACCGCATCGAGAAGAACGTCGAAGACACCGATGGGAACGACGTGGGTGTCAAGGACATCGATGTATAGGGGCGGGCGCCGTCGCCCTCGATGGCATAGCCACGGGCATCGACAGTATGGCCACGGACGTTGACGGTATTGATTTGGACCGACTCGAGTAGGAAGGTGTGCATGGAATCGGCGCCATGGACAGGGGTGTCGATGGCACCGACCTGGGCACCGAAGGAATCAATGTTGGCAAGGACCCCATGGATGGAAGGGACACCGACATTGATGAAATTCATTTTGGCATCGATGCCAGCCATGAAATTGGCATTGGCATCGATGGCATCCAGGGAAAAGTTATTGGCATGGATGCCCATCAATGGAATCGACCTGGCATGGATGCCCATTGATGGAATCAACCCAGGGATCAACCTCCACCGACGGGATCGATCTGACATCGATATCCATCGATGGAAGCCACCTGGCATCGATGTCCATCGACGGAATGGGCCCTAGCATCGATGTCCATCGATGGAATGGGCTCTGGCATCGATGCCCGTCGAAGAAATCGACTGGCATCGATGCCCATCAGTGCCCATCAATGGAAAGGCTCTGGACTTCGATGGAAAGGTTCTGGACCTCAATGGAAAGGCTCTGGACATCGATGGCTTTCATAATTTAAGGGATGGCATCGAGGAAGTGCCCTGGCATCGATGGAAGTGTCCCGGGCAACGGTGGCATCAACCCGAGTAAGCGTGGCAACAATGAGACAAGGTGTGCGTCGAGGGCATGCACCGGGGTAAGGCAGCACCGAAGGAGCCCAAGGGAAAGACAGCGCGAAGGAGTAAAAAACCTGACAGCAGTGATAAAAAACAATGCAGGGAGGATGGCATCAAGGTACCGCGGGGGGAGGGGTACTGATGGCACCTAAAATCCAGGGCGGTCTGAGGAGGGGTACCTGCGGTAGCGATGGGCATCGACTGCGCGAGAGTACCGGGGAAGAAAAGACCCTAAGGTAAGGGGCCCTGGCAGGAACGGAAACCGTTGAAGTCCCTGTCCCACTAGCGCTAATAACCAAGCAGAGTGGCACAGAAGACACTCGCAGGCTATGTGTAGCTAACTGAAAAATAGGGAGAGGGAAGGCTTCAGTCGGTTAGCAGGCCAGAAGGTGACAGGAACCGACCGAAAAAATAAGTCAAAGTACTCACCGATCGTCGCAAAAATGTACGCGGAGGGAGACCCGTGCAGGGAAAAGTGTCTTTTGAAGTAAAAAGTAAAGTTTTCCCATGAGGAAGAAAGTTAAAATTTCCTCACAGAGCTCCAACCGCTATGCTTACTGCAGAGCGGAAAAAAGAAGACTGAGGGAGACACCTGTTGCTCACAGGGATAATTGCAGGCTGAGCATGCTCAGTGCACTCAGTGTGCCAGTGCCAGTCAAAGCTTTGTAGAAACTTTGACAGAAAGGTTTTCTGTACAGGGCTCCATCCTGATGATGTCACCCATTTGTGAGGACTACCATCCTGCTTGTCCTGTGAGAAAGTCCCATACCGTCGGCGGCTGCATCTGTAGCAAGGCCAAGACCTGCCCGCGTAATTTGCGACAGCGGTCTACGGGCAGGAAAACCTTGCCGAGTCGCGTGTCGAATAACGCTCCCAAAAATTCCAGAGACTGAGAGGGAATGAGATGACTCTTGCCCGTGTTGACCACCCAACCGAGGGAGTGTAACAGTTGGAGAACCCTCTGGATTGCTGAGCAACAGAGGTCTTCGGATTTTGCTCTGATCAACCAATCGTCCAGATACGGGTGCACCAAGAGACCCTCTCGCCGTAACTGTGCTGCCACCACTACCATTATCTTGGTGAAAGTCCTGGGAGCTGTCGCGAGACCGAATGGCAACGCTTAAAATTGGTAATGCTGCCCCAACACAAAGAACCTGAGGTACTCCTGGTGATCCTTCCGAATCCCGATGTGAAGGTACGCCTCCGAGAGATCCAGCGAGGCCAGAAATTCGCCCAGCCTTACCGACGCGATCACAGACCTTAGAATCTCCATGTGAAAGCGTGGGATCCACAAACAGCGGTTGACCTCCTTTAGATTGAGTATGGGTCGAAAGGAGCCCTCCTTCTTTGGCACGATGAAGTATATGGAGTAATGTCCTCTTCGTTGCTCTGAGGTGGGAACTGGAACAATGGCCCCTAGATCTAGTAACTGGTCCAGCGTCTGACGAACCGCTTCCCACTTGTCTGTGCGCCCGCAAGGAGATTGGAAGAACCTCGGCCGGGGCTGCCGAGCAAAATCTAATGCGTAGCCTTGTCTTATCACAGAAAGTACCCACTGGTCTGTCGTGATCTCGGTCTAAGCCTCGTAAAAGAGAGTCTTCCTCCTATCTTTGGCATCGAGGGATGGACCGGCGGGCCATCATTGCACCGACTTACCAGCGGGCGTGGTGGAGGTGGCCGCGGACCTGCCAAAACAGCGCCCTCGAAAGGGCTGAGACTGCTGTCTACCTCCCCCTGAACGAAAGGAGGACGAGGGAGGAGTAGAGCGAGGAGCCTGGGATCTACGGTTGCCCCAATATCTAGAACGGGAAGAGAAGGACCCCTTGGACCGAGACCTGTCCTCTGGCAGGCAATATCCCTTGTTCTCTCCCAATAACTGCATCATATCATCCAATTCCTTGCCGAAAAGCAGTTTTCCCTTAAAGAGCAAGGAGCCCAGGTGCGACTTGGAGGCGCCATCCGCCGACCAGTTCCGTAGCCCAGCCTGCCTGGCTTCCTCCTCAGACAGGCCCTCATTGGCAAGCAGTTGCTGTACCCAGCGCAAGCCTGCCCGCAGGGCAAAATTACTGCAGATCGCCGCCCGAGCCCCCAGGGCAGAAACCTCGAAGATCTTCTTCAATTGGATTTCCAACTTACGATCCTGCACATCCTTCAATGCTGGGGTGCCTGTGACTGGAATCGTCGTTCTCTTAGTCACTGCTGAAACCACCACATTCACCTTCGGAACCCACAAAATCTCCAGAGCCTCCTCTGGCAAGGGGTAGAGTTTATCCATGGCCTTCGTGACCTTGAGGCCTAAATCCGGTGTGTCCCATTCCCGAAATAGAAGGTCCGTCGACAAGAAGTGAAACGGGAAAGTGGTAGGGGGTCACTCAAACCCAGTAACACCGGATCCATGGAACCCAAACCCCGCCTAGGCTCTACCGGGGGGTATCAATGCCCAGTTCCCCCAGGATGGCGGGAATGAGGGGTGGCAATTCATCCCTGCAGAAGAGATGTAAAACCCTCGGATCATCTCCCTCAGAGGGCTGCCCTGACTGCGCTACCCCCTGCGCCGGGGTTCCATCACCCTCTGCCCCCCTCGGGGGTGGGGAGGAATCCCCATGACTGTCGGGGTCCCCTGAGTCATCAGAAGAAGTCGTGTCCTCCCTGGGGGGAAGGGCCCGAAGGGGCCGTTTGGCTTTGGAGGCTCCCTCCTTTTGAATCGCCGATGGTCTTTTCTCCCCCGTTGCAGGAGGGACCCCGGATGAGGAGAGCGTCGCTTACCAGCCTTGCGAGTCTTGAAGGCCCTGTGCATAGCGATAATAAACTCAGGGGAAAAAGAAGAAACCGAATCCCCTGTATCTGAAGTGTCCGAGCGAGGGCCCCTCCCCCCCACTGCCGCGACCGGGGACTCCGGCCGCGAGACCAAGCACTGGGGGGAGAGAGGAGGAGGTGAATTCCGGTCCCCTTCCGGCATGAACGCGGCCGCGCTGATCGCCGACAAAATGGCGGGTTTTCCCGCGCTTTGCGCTGCCGGCCTGGGCCCCCGCGGCGGGGCCTCTCCGATCGCGCCCGCACGCCGAGGAACCGACACCCCCTGAGGCCCCGATGATCCCTCTCCTCCGGGGATGCAGGCTGAACACAGCCCATCCCTCGAGAGGCACGCATTAGCAGAGCCACAGGCCTTACAGGCCGTGCCTTGTGGCATGCCGGCTCTACCTCGACCGTGAAGACACGCGCCCGGCTGCAAAAAAAATTAACCTCGCGGAAAGGGGAGGGAGGCCGGGGGAAGGGAAACGAAGAAGTACGCCGCGCAAGGCCGGAGAATCGCCGAAAGAAACCAGACGCAAAGTTTTTGGTTTTTTTTTAGTATCTCCGGAGCTGTCCCTCGCCGAAGGTGCTGGATCGGTCCCGCGGGGGGTGAGTGAGCCGGGCTACCCTGTATCACCCCTGCTGAGCTTGGACTGCGGGCCTTCGACCCCCTAGCCTCAGCAAAACTGCTCTACCAGGGGGGATGGTCCCCTCGAGACCTGGCAAACCCCCTGGGAACCCAGGACCTATCTTCTCGAATGAGCCTCCTTTTTTTTTTTTTTTTTTTAAAGCTTAAACCAAGGAAGGAAGCAAACAAGACAAACCAGTCCCTGACTATCCTCCCTAAACCTTTTTTTTTTTTTTTTTTTTTAAATCTTCTCAGGCTGTGGGATCTGCACCCGGACCAGCTGCTGGAGACAGAGAAATACTGGTAGGCTGTGGGTGACAACCTGGTATATATGATCCTTGAAAGGGAAGGACCCAAAAAACACGAAGGAAGGCGATCTATGAAAGCCGTCAGGTTGAACAAAGGAATAGATGCCAATAGTCTTGAAAAAAAACTTTATTGAAGTGGAGACACAAAGTAGCCCGACTCAGGCCGAGTTTCGCCGTATCAAGACGGCTGCCTCAGGGGCTTGTGTATATTCTCTTCAGTACACAAATAAAACAAATCATATATGGAGGATCATATATACCATTATATGATCAATGAAAGTAATGAATCTTGCAGTCGCATGCACGGATCGATCTCCACTTGTGCGGACAAACATGTCCGCACAAGTGGAGATCGATCCGTGCATGCGACTGCAAGATTCATTACTTTCATTGATCATATAATGGTATATATGATCCTCCATATATGATTTGTTTTATTTGTGTACTGAAGAGAATATACACAAGCCCCTGAGGCAGCCGTCTTGATACGGCGAAACTCGGCCTGAGTCGGGCTACTTTGTGTCTCCACTTCAATAAAGTTTTTTTTCAAGACTATTGGCATCTATTCCTTTGTTCAACCTGGTATATATGGCAGAGCCTGACAAATCTTGCTCTGTCTCCAGCTGCTGGTGCAGAGGCAAAACCCAGGAGTCTGGACTGATCCGGTATGTACAGGGAATATGCAATTCATACATTCCAGTCAACGATTCAAGGAACATCTGTACTGATCTGCATGGACAGACAAGTAGCTATGTTCTACTTAAACAAAGAAGGAGGGTCAAGTTTCAGGACTCTCTGCAAAGAAGCTATGCAGATTTGCGAATGGGTGAAACAAAATGGAATTATTTCTCCAAGCATCTTACCTACTGGGGTTAGTAAACACCAAGCAGATAAACTCAGCAGAATTTTTCATCCACATGAATGGTCTCTAGACCAGACGATAGTGGATGATCTATTCTATCGCTGGGGAACACCTTGCATCTATCTTTTCTCAATGGATTTCAACACAAAGGTAGAGACTGTTGCGGCTGTCTGTCTCAGACGGCTTCGACCCTTGTGCCTCACCTTTTTCTCTGCTCTCCCTGCTAGTCTTGGGAAGATGGCTACCGCCGCGTCTGCAAGCCGTATTCTCCGGCGTCCCTGGAACAGCTATGGCAAAGCCTCACGCCATGTTTCTCTTAAGGGCCTTCTAGGATGCGCGCGCTCACGCCACCTACATCTTTATCCACGTCATGGCGGGAGCATCCCCCTCGAATGATGTCATGCCATCCGGGTATTTAGCCTACGCTTGTTGCTAGCTCATTGAGTTAGCAAGGATTGGACTCGTCCGGTCTAAGCTACTCTGCTGCTTCCGTGCTGCCTCTGGAAGCTCTCGTATTCATCTAACCTGGGTACCCACTCCTCGGGGGCCCTTTGCTTTCTTTCAGGTGCCTTACTGGGATCAGGTACTCGCTCCTCGAGGGCCTGCTCTCCCTGCATAGGTGCCTGTTACTATCTATTTCTGCCTGGTAGAATCGTCAACATTACAGCTACCATCTAGTGAGTAATCTAACTCTCAGTCTGTCTCATCTACAGCTCTGCCGTGTTGGGAAACCTACACCTGGATATCCCTAGACTGCTCCTCTGGATCACCTCACTACTGCCACCTCTGGTGGTATACATCAGCTGTACAATAAAGGCAAAACTCTGTGTTTGTGCGTCCTGAGTCTAGCCCAGTACTGTGGCTCCCCACGGGGCTCCTCCCCGTAGGCGTGGTCATCTTCCACAGTACCCAGGAATCCACTCAAACACCTTGAAACCATAACAGAGTCCTTCTGTTTGATTCTTCCCAGCAATCGCAGAATATCCCAGGATGTGTTTCTAATTCCTTGGACAGAAGGCCTATTCCAAACCTATCCTCCAATTCCACTCATATCTCGAACAATACAGAAACATATATCGGACAGAGCAGAAATGATACTCTTAGTTCCAGCGTGGCCGAGACATCTGTGGTTCGTCTATCTAATACAACTCTCAATTCAGTAACCACTTTTCTAGGAAACAGCACAAGGATTCTAACCCAGAAGGGCAGGAGACTCATCCACCCAATGCACTCCTCTCTTCAACTCAAAGCATGGAGACTGAGCGGAAGGTGTTAGGACATCTCAAACTGCCACCACAAATTATGGAAGTGTTAATAGCAGCCAGGAAACCATCCACAAGAAGGAACTACTCCTTCAAATGGAAAAGATACTCTAATTGGTGTGTCCAACAGAGCATTGATTCCTTCACGTTTAACAGTGACTTCAATCCAAATTCACCTAAGTGCTATAGCAGCTTATCACTTCACGGATGAAGGTTCATCAATCTCGTCTCCTCCATTAATTTTGAAATTTATGAGAGGGTTACTGCATATTCACCTCTGCTTCCATGGGACATAAATGTTGTTCTAGATAGCCTAATGAGGGCTCCCTTTGAACCCATGGAGTCCTCGTCTTTGAAACACATCACTTGGAAAGTACTTTTCCTGATAGCAGTCATCTTGGCCAGGAGAGATAGTGAACTCTAGGCTCTAGTAATTAATTATCCATACCTTCAGTTTCATCATGAAAAAGTCCTACTACATGCACACCCGTCTTTTTTGCCAAAAGTGGTTTCAATCTTTCACTTAAAACAATTTCATTACCAACCTTTTTCCCTAAACCTCATGCGCCTAAAAGAGAAAGAAAGCTACTCACATTAGACTGCAAGAATGCCCTTGCATAATACTATCAGAGAACTCAAGTACTCAGCCATACCTTGCAACTTTTCATCTCCTTCAACCCGAATGCCCTGAGGAAGGCAGTAAAGAAAAGAACGATGTAAAACTGGAGAATGCAATGCATCCAATTCTGCTATGAGTCTCATTCCCTAATACTCAAGGATCCAATTAAAGCACATCAGGTTAGAGCAACAGCAACTTCACTAGTACACTTATATAACATTCCAGTTCAAGAAATCTGCAAAGCAGCAATGTGGTCATCAGTTCACACATTCACTACCCATTACTGTCTCGATCAACAATCAGTGGCAGACAGTGCAGTGGAATCAGCGGTGTTGCATCAAGTCCAACGGAAATAATAGATGTCCACAAACATTAGGTTGCTTATAACATCTACAGACTTTACACTATAGAAAGCAACTTTAGTTTGGGATTCCCAGCCAGCACAGATAAATAAGCCTGTTTATCGCCAGAAAAAAGCAAGTTTGCTTACCATAAATGTTTTTTTCCATAGACAGCAGGATGATTTAGCCATGCGTCCCCTCTCACCTCTCTCTCTCTCTGGTCAGCCATCGACTACTATTGCATATCTGCCTAATAATCAACTAAGGGGAACCACTCAATACACGCAGGAAGGAACCATGCAGCCGCAGAGGAAATATTTTTTGGGCTTAGAGAGAAAGCTCTGCCTCGTGATGACCGGATGGCAGACAGCAAAGCTAAATCATCCTGCTATCTACGGAAAACACAGTTTATGGTAAACAAACTCGCTTATATGGCTAGCTAGGAATTTATCCAGATATATACAGCGGAGCACGTAAACAGTAGTGCTCTACTGGATACATTGTCTGCTGACCTCAATGCACATAAAAATAGTGAAAAACTAAGGGGTAGATTTTCAGAGCCCTGCTCGCCTAAATCCGCCCAAAACCGGGCGGATTTAGGCGAGCAGGGCCCTGCGCGCCGGGAAGCCTATTTTACATAGGCCTCTCGGCGCGCGCAGAGCCCCGGGACTCGCGTAAGTCCCGGGGTTCTCGGAGGGGGGCGTGTCGGGGGCGGGCCCGGTCGTCGCGGCGTTCCGGGGGCGTGTCGGCAGCGTTTTGGGGGCGGGTACGGGGCGTGGCTACGGCCCGGGAGCGTGGCCGCGCCCTCCGTACCCGCCCCCAGGTCGCGGCCCGGCGCGCAGCAGGCCCGCTGGCGCGCGGGGATTTACGTCTCCCTCCGGGAGGCGTAAATCCCCCGACAAAGGTAAGGGGGGGGTGTAGACAGGGCCGGGCGGGTGGGTTAGGTAGGGGAAGGGAGGGGAAGGTGAGGGGAGGGCAAAGGAAAGTTCCCTCCAAGGCCGCTCCGATTTCGGAGCGGCCTTGGAGGGAACGGGGGGAGGCAGCGCGGCTCGGCGCGCGCAGGCTATACAAAATCGATAGCCTTGCGCGCGCCGATCCAGGATTTTAGTGGATACGCGCGGCTCCGCGCGTATCTACTAAAATCCAGCGTACTTTTGCTTGAGTCTGATGCGCAAGCAAAAGTAGGCTGATCGCGCTTCTTTTAAAATCTACCCCAAAATGCATTGATATCATCTTGCAGAAAAGCAAGTTTGCTTACTGTAAACGGTGTTTCTGTAGATAGCAGGATGAATTAGCCATGCTGTATGGGAAGCGTCGCGATCCCGAGTAGGCGGAGTTTTCCCCTAGCTGATCACAGAGTTTTTGACTCTGTGCGTCTGCGCGGTAGTGTTTCCACTCGGTTTCCTCACCTCTTCAGTTTCTTTGTAGCCAAGCGAGAGATACGTCAACGAGGAATGTCTGTCTTTATGTGACTGTTTAGGGAGGAGGGAGGGAACGCATGGCTAATTCATCCTGCTATCTACGGAAACACCGTTTATGTTAAGCAAACTTGCTTTTTCCCGTCGATAGCAGGGCTGAATTAGCCATGCTGTCTGTGAGTCCCAAGCTCCCAGGTTGTGTCCTTGTATATTCTTTGTCTGGAGGTTTGGACATCAACCCCTGAAGTGGTAGACAGTCTCATATTCATTTTAGTGATAAGACTGCTGTGCCTAGTGCTGCATCAGAGGTCGTTTGCTGTTGGAGGCAATAATGCGATGTGAAGGTATGAATGGACGACCATGTTGCCGCTTTGCAGATATCAATTAAGGGAACTTTGTTCAAGTGGGTAACTGATGATGCGGTGGCGCGGATTTGGTGCGCCTGAGGCTTTGTGAGTAGTTTAATGGAACGTTTATTGTAACAAAAAAGTATGCATTGTGATAACCAACTGGCTATGGTCCTTTTTGAGACTGGTTGTCCAGGATCATTCAGGTTAAAGGAAAGAAACAGTTGAGAATGCCTCGAAGTTGACTGAGTCCTTTTCTTATAGTAAGCTAACGCTCTTTTACAGTCCAATGTCTGTAAAAGTTTTTCACGCTCATTATTATGTGGCTTTGGCATAAAAATAGGTAGAGTTATGGTTTGATTAAGATGAAAAAATGTTACCATCCTAGGCAGAAAGGAAGGGTGAGGATGGAGGGTCACTTTGTCATGGTAGAATTCAAGATAAGGGGAGTAGTGAACCAAGGCTTGTAGTTCGCTGACTCTCCTTGCAGAAGTAATGGCAATGAGAAAGACTGTTTTCCATGTCATATATTTGATGTGGCTAGAGTCTAATGGTTCGAAAGGTGGAAGCATTAGTTGTTCCAGTACTACATTTAAATCCCATGGACTTGGGGGTTTAGTTACATCATTCCCTTCATGAATCTAGAAATCAACGGATGGTTAGACATTGGAAGGTTATTAAAAGGTTCATGAAAAGCTGCAATAGCACTGATATGAACTCGCACCAAAGTGGTGGCTAATCCTGCTTCGTAGAGTGTGTGCAGATATTGCCGTGGATGAGAAAGGGTTTATGTTCTTTGGAGTACACCAGTCTAAGTACCGCTGCCACTTTCCTTTGTAGTTATGCCTGGTTGAAGGTTTCCGTGACGCCATAAGAATATCTTCTAGTTGAGAAGATAAACCTAAGGGAGTTAGTATTTGCCTTTCAATCTCCACGCTGTGAAATGAAGGGATTGATTCATGGGGTGAAGTAATGATCCCCCTTCCTGTGTCAGAAGATGTGGAAGATTTTGTAGAGTTATTGGTGGATGAATGGAAAGTTTCTCAAGGTACGCGTACCAGGGCTGTCTAGGCCTCGCTGGGGCTATTAAAATCATGTCTGATACATCTTGGATGCATTTCTGAATCGTTCGAGATATGAGTGGGATGGGTGGATAGGCGTACATCAAGCCTGGTGCCCATGGAATGAGAAAGGCATCTGGAGCAATCCTTTGATTGCTGGGGTAAATTGAGCAAAAGGTTTGGACTTGTCTGTTTGCTTCCGTGGCAAAGAGGTCTATTCTGGGAAACCCCCACTGTTTGAAGATGTTTTGCGCCACCTCTGGATTTAAGGTCCATTCGTGTGGATGAAAAATTCGACTGAGACGATCTGCTATTACATTGTCCAAGCCTGGAAGATAAGTTGCTTGAATTGATACTTGGGCTTTTATTGTCCAATGTAGAATTCGTGTTGCTTCCTGGCACAGAGTCCAGGAACCAGACCCTCCTTCCTTGTTTATGTAAAACATGGCTACCTGGTTGTCTGTATCCCCTTATCTGATCCCCTGGTTGTCTGATCCCCTTATCTGATCCGAGAACGTTTGAAGTGCCATCCAAATGGCTCGTAGTGCTAGGAGATTGATCTGGTATGTAGATTCTTGAGAGGACCACAGACCCTGAGTTTTCAGTTCGCCCAGATGTGCCCCCCCAACCCTTGTTGGAGGCATCTGTGGTCAGAGTTATCTGATAAGGCGGTAAACGGAATGGAGCTCCCGAGGAAAGGTTTTTGAGAAGGAGCCACCATCGAATGTCCTCTTTCATTGCGTTCGTAATTCGAATTCTGGTGTTGAGTGGCTGTATGAATTGAGATCACTGAGTCTTTAAACCCCATTGTAAACGGCGCATGTGAAGTCTGGTGTGAGGAATCACATAGATCGCTGCTGTCATATGACCCAGAAGTTGGAGAACTTGGTGTGCAGATGTCCAGTTTCTGTGAAGCAGGTTGTGTCCCAATGATTGTATCTTCTGCCTCCTGTCTGGAGGAAGATACGCTCTCTGTTCCACCGTATCTATGAGAGCGCCTATGAACTGAAGTAGCTGAGTAGGTTGTAGGTGAGACTTCTCGAAATTGATAAGAAATCCCAACCTCTGAAAGCATTCGATCGTGCGTAATGAATGATCTCTCAGTGTAAACTGATCCAATGCTACTATTAACCAGTCATCTAGATAAGGAAACATTTGGATCGAAAGCTTCCTTAGGTGAGCCACCACCACTGCTAGACATTTGGTGAATACCCTTGGGGCTGAAGATAGGCCAAATGGAAGAACCTTGTACTGGTAATGTATATTCCGAACTTGGAAACATAGGTAACGCCAAGAAGACGGGTGAATTGGTATAAGGGAATATGCATCCTTCAGGTCGATGGAACACAGCCAATCGTTGTGCTGAATCAGTGGTAGGATATTTTTGAGAGAAGTCATTTTGAATTTCTCTCTCTGTATGTGTTTGTTGAGTAGTCGGAGATCTAGAATGGGTCGCAGGCCTCCTGACATCTTTGGAATGAGGAAATATTGGGAATAAAATCCTTGGTGATGTTGATGAAGAGAGATGAACTGTATAGATTGTTGAACTTGTAAGTTGTTCAATTCCGCTGTGAGGGATGTGGACTGGGACTATATCATCCTCTTCCGAGGAATATGAGGAAGAGAAGGAGTGGATTGAAAATTTAGAGAGTAACCGTTTTGTATAATGTTGAGTACCCACTGATCCGATGTGATGGATTCCCAATTGTGGAGAAAAAATTGAAGACATCCTCCTATGAATACTGGTAGTGGTGGTGGCTGAATTAATTTCAAAAAGAGGAAGGTTGTTTTTGTTGAGGAGCCGGCGTTTGCTTTACTTGTCTTTGTTGTCTGGCACGACCCCTAGAACTCGGTGGAGCTTTATTTCTTGGTGGGACATATAGTTGAGGCCTGTACTGTGAATATGGCCTATTGTATGGTTTCGAGTAATACCTGCGACGGTAAGGATAAAATAGATGTTGAGATTTTTGAGACTCTGCAGGAGTGGTGAGAGAAAGTACAGCTGCACTTTGTTCTTTCAAATGTATTTATTTATTTATTTGTTTATTTGTTTATTTGTTTTTTATATACCGAAGTTTAGCTAGAGGCCTTCACTCCGGTTTACATTTGAAACAACGAGTTACATGTGTTAAAACCATTGGAAAGTATAACGATAACTGGCAGAACCGGGAATTACATAAAACGAGATAACAGGTAACACAGTATATGCGAGATAATGAGGTATAGTTATATATAATAATAACATATAATAAAAGAAAATTATTCCTCACCTGCTAATTTTCGTTCCTATAGTACCAAGGATCAGTCCAGACGGTGGGTTATGTCCCCCGTCCAGCAGATGGAGTCAGAACAAAAGCTCGAGGGGAGGTCCTATATGACCTCACTCCTGGTGCTACAATCCTCAGTAACAAGACTTTCAAAGCCAAGAAGAGACGGAGGGATCAAGAAATACAACTGTGCAAAAAGTATAATTAACAATTGAACTGTACTAAACCACTGACAAAAGTGGAACTTGCAAACCAAACCGTAAACCCCGATCATCCCCTGGGACACCAGGGAATGTCAGAGGCAGAGACAGAAAAGAGTAGAGCTGACGAGCAGAGGCGCTTCCCAAACAAAAATCTCCCCAAATACTAGGGAGGGTGTCTGGACTGATCCTTGGTACTACAGGAACGAAAATTAGCAGGTGAGGAATAATTTTCTTTTCCCTGTACGTACCAGGATCAGGTCCAAGAAAACAAAGAGGTAGGCGATCTATGATACCGTCAGGTGTGCACAAAAAGAATAGATGCCTTAATCTTTTTCAGTCCTTTATTGGTGCAGACACGTCTCAAGTAAATTGCCCGACTCAGGCCGAGTTTCGCAGCTTTGTAGCCGCTGCCTCAGGGGCTCCAAACTTCAAATCACTGATACTGTATAATCCACTTTGATTATATAGTATGCCATCGATGAGTAAACAACTTTAAAGCAAAAGGGTCCAGACACAAATTCGTGTGGCAAACCGCAGTCTCTGGACCCTTTTGCTTTAAAGTTGTTTACTCATCGATGGCATACTATATAATCAAAGTGGATTATACAGTATCAGTGATTTGAAGTTTGGAGCCCCTGAGGCAGCGGCTACAAAGCTGCGAAACTCGGCCTGAGTCAGGCAATTTACTTGAAACGTCTCTGCACCAATAAAGGATTGAAAAAGATTAAGGCATCTATTCTTTTTGTGCGTACCAGAATCAGTCCAGACGGTGGGATGTACCAAAGCTTCCCTACTACGGGTGGGCCGTGGAAAGCCCTGCTCGAATGACACTATCTCCGAAGGACCTGAATACGGGAGCACGGACGTCCAGACGATAGTGCTTGGAAAAGGTATGCAGTGACTTCCAGGTAGCCGCCCTACAGATCTCCTGCGCAGATATCGACATACTCTCCGCCCATGAGGCCGCTTGAGCCCTTACAGAATGAGTCTTAACCGTCAGCGGAGGTTGTCTACCGGCCGTCAGGTACGCTAAAACAATTGCACCCTTCAGCCAGCGGGCGATGGTGGCGTTGGAAGCCATACAACCCTTCCTAGGCCCTGACCAAAGAACAAACAAGTGGTCCGAGAGTCGAAAATCATTTGTAGATGCCAAGTATTGCATTAGGCATCTCTTGACATCCAAGGATCGTAGTTGCCTAGAGTCCTCCGACGAGTAGGAAGGCAATTCAACCGACTGGTTGAGATGAAAAGACGAGACTACCTTTGGTAGAAACGAAGGCACCGTGCGTAAAGACACTCCGCAGTCCGTGAAACGCAGATAAGGCTCCCTACAGGATAGCGCCTGGAGTTCTGATATGCGGCGCGCTGAAGTAATAGCCACCAGAAAAACAGACTTAAGCGTAAGATCCTTGATGGTGGCCATCCGCAAAGGCTCGAATGGTGGGTTCCCAAGTACCTTGAGTACCAGGTTAAGACTCCAAGAAGGACAGGGTGGTCTGGTTGGAGGCTTCAACTGCCGTACCCCCCTGAGGAAGCGGACAATATTCGGCTGCGCCGAGAGCAGCGAGTCCTTACCATTGTGGAGAAGCGCTCCCAAGGCAGCCACCTGCACCCTAATGGAGTTGTACGCGAGGCCCATCTCCAGTCCCGACTGTAAGAAGTCGAGAATCTGCGCGACCGAAGCGCTACCCGGTCTAAGGGAGCGCGAGATGCACCACTCCTCAAAAACCTTCCACACTCTAACGTACGTAACCGAGGTGGACGTCTTTCGAGCCCGTAAGAGAGTGGAAATCACAGCCTCCGGGTATCCCTGACGCCTGAATCTACGCCTCTCAAAAGCCAGGCCGCAAGACAGAAGCGATCCACCTGCTCTAAAAATATGGGCCCCTGCCTGAGAAGCCGCGGGAGGTGACCGAGGCGAATCAGCCCTTCGCGAGCGAGGTGTAGGAGATCCCCGAACCATGGACGACGAGGCCATTCCGGTGCCACCAGGATAACCGGACCTGGATGGGTCTCTATCCGCCGAAGCACCTTCCCCACCAAAGGCCACAGCGGGAAGACATACAGGAAAACCCGCTGCGGCCAAGGCAGGACCAGCGCATCGACCCCTTCTGCGCCGCGTTCCCTTCTGCGACTGAAGAAGCGTGGTGCCTTTGCATTTGCTGCTGTGGCCATAAGGTCCATGCGGGGCTTTCCCCAACGGTGTTCTATTAGGGTCATCGTGGCCCTGGAGAGCTCCCACTCCCCGGGATCCAGCCTCTGGCGGCTGAGAAAGTCCAACTGCACATTGTCGACGCCTGCTATGTGAGAGGCCGATTAGCGGAGCAAGTTTAGCTCTGCCCAACGCATCAACTTCTCCGCCTCCCACGCTACGAGGCGACTCCTCGTGCCTCCCTGGCGATTGATGTAAGACACCGTTGTTGCATTGTCCGACAGGACCCGGACCGCCCTTTGACGAACCATTGGGAAGAAACCCTGCAGGGCTAGTCGGACTGCTCTGGTCTCCAGTCTATTAATGGACCACTTCCTTTGTTCCTCCGTCCACAGGACGGGGGGCGGTCTGCCTCAAGTGGCAGACCGCCCCCCATCCTGTGAGGCTGGGGTTCCTGGTGACCACTACCCAGTCCGGTGTTTCCAGGGACACTCCCCGTGCCAAATGCCAAGGGTCTAACCACCAATGGAAACTGAGACGAGCCGCCGCCGGGATCGGCAGTACCGTTCGGTAATCCCTTGAAGCCGGCTTCCACCGGGACAGCAAGGCCCACTGGAGGGGCCGAAGATGAGCGAAGGCCCACGGAACCAGGTCGATTGTGGAAGCCATGGTCCCTAGCACCTGAAGATAGTCCCAGGCTGTGGGTTCCGGTAGGGATGAGAATCGCCGAATCTGCGCGCGCAACGCCTGCGCCCGCTCCGGCCGCAGAAACACCTTGCCCACCTTCGTGTTGAAGTGAGCCCCCAGAAAATTCAGCGTCTGCGAGGGTGTGAGATGACGTCGTAATTGATAATCCAGCCTAGTGACCGTAGGAGAAAAACCACCCGGTTCACGGCCTGCACCCCCTGCTGTTGAGACCGCCCGAATAAGCCAGTCGTCCAGATATGGGTGAACTAAGATCCTTCCCTGCGGAGAGCCGCCGCGACTACCACCATCACCTTCGTGAAGACGCGTAGTGTCGTGGCGAGGCCAAAGGGTAACGCCCGGAACTGGAAGTGTTGACCCAGAATCTTGAAGCGTAGAAATTTCTGGTAATCCGGATGAATCGGGATATGAAGATATGCCTCCGTCAGGTCCAGTGATGCAAGGAACTCCCCCTGGTGAACAGCAGCCAGAACAGAGTGTAGGGTTTCCATGCGAAAACGTGGGACCCGTAGTGCTCTGTTGATGGTCTTGAGGTCCAGAATGGGACGGAAACTGCCCTCCTTCTTTGGCACTACGAAATAGATTGAGTAATGACCTCGTCCCAGATTGGAGGCGGCCACCGGCCTTATTGCCCCTAAGGCTAGCAGCTGATCGAGGGTCTGACGAACAGCTCCTTGTTTGCGGGGAGACCCGCATGGTGAAAAGAGGAACCTGTCCCTGGGAGCGTGGACAAAATCCAATGCGTAACCGCTCTTTAGGATGTCCAGGACCCACTGATTCGATGTGATGCGGACCCACTCCTTGTAAAAAAGGGCGAGCCGACCCCCCACCCTCGGGATCGGCTCGTGGGTCCGTCTGGCATCATTGCGCTGGTTTAGTGGAAGAGCGAGGTCCCGCTGGCTCCTTGCCAGACCTACGCCCACGAAAGGACCGGTTCCAAGTCTGAGAGAGAGAGGAAGGATACCGAGGCGCTTGCTGCTGTCTGGTAGTCCGTGCCCGACGCTGGTTCCGAGTCCGGTTTCTAGAAAAGCTGAATGACCTGGTAGAGCGGGGCCTATCCTCCGGGAGTTTATGCACCGCATTCTCGTTGAGAGACTTTATAATTTGGTCCAAATCCTCCCCAAAGAGGAACTTGCCCTTGAAAGGCAGGGATCCTAGTCCCGCCTTGGAAGAAGAATCCGCCGACCAGTTGCGGAGCCACAGAAGACGACGGGCCGACACCGCCGCCACCATGGAGCGAGACAAGACTCGGAGAAGGTCATATAGGGCATCCGCCCCATAAGCCAGTACTGACTCTAACCTGTCCGCCTGCTGAGCCTCGGTATCTGGGAGATCCTGCAAGGTGAGTAGTTGTTGTACTCAACGCAGCCCTGCTCTCTGAGCTAGAGCAGTGCAAATCGCCGCTCGGACTCTAAGCGTGGAAACCTCGAAGATCCTCTTTAGATAGACCTCCAGCTTCCTGTCCTGAAGGTCTTAAAAAGCAATACCGCCCGTAACTGGGATGGTGGTACTCTTTGTTACTGCCGAGACAGCCGAATCCACCGCCGGGACCTTAAGTAATTCGAGGAAATCCATAGGGAGAGGATAGAGCTTGTCCATAGCCCTGCTGACCTTGAGAGAAGACTCCGGAGCATCCCATTCTCTGGAAATCAACTGCAAGAAACTGGAATGGGTGGGAAAGGCCTTGGCCAGAGGCCGAAGCCCTGCCAGGAGGGGATCCCCCTTTCTCACCTTGGGATCCGGAGCAGACGGCTCCGGGGGAGGATCAATGTCCATCTCTTGAAGAATATATGGGATGAGCCCCTCCAACTCCTCCGCTTGAAATATCCGAAGGACCCGAGGGTCGTCGCCCTCCATCTGGGCCGACACGCTGGGATCCTCCCCGGTTGAATCCTGAGAGGGGTCCGCCTCAGAACTTATGTGGGCACCCCGTGACGGTCCCGAGGGAGCCCTGGAGGGTGTATGTGCCACCCCTGACGGCTGTCCCAGTCCCAGCGCCGAAGGTCCCCCCAAAGAGACATCCAGACGTGGCAGTTTAGCTGGTGTAGGGCCCAAGGGAGGTCCCAGGGGCTGACTGCTTTGCAGGAAGGCCCGGTGCATCAGCACCACAAACTCCGGCGAAAAAGCGGGGAGTCCCGGGGCAAAACCTCCCGGGACGTTTCCAGTCGACTGTCTGCCCTCCTGCTCGGACCGGGGAGCCAACACGGGAGGAAGCGGCAACCGCGAGTCCCCTGCTTCACTCTCTGAACCGCCGGCCTCCTCGTCCGAAAACAAAATGGCCGCCGTTCCCGCGCTCAGCGGGAACGGGGCCTGTCGCTGTTTAAAAGCGCTCTCCTCGCCGCAGCCTCCTGTGCCTTCCCCCGACTGCGCCGTGTCCTCCTCCGCTGGAAGACAGGAGGAACAGAGCTCCTCCGACGAAAGTCGAGTCGCCTGCCGGGCGCACGATGCACAGACAGCTGCGCGTGGCATGCTAACTGTTAGGGGAGGCAGGAACGAGCGCCGCATCAGCGAACCAACCGACCCCCCCTCTCCGGCGCTTCGCGCCCGCAGTACACACCGCCTCCCTGCGATTCGAAGCAGCCGCCGGGGAATGAGCCTCCCGGCAGCCAGCGACCCCGGGGAATGAGCTTCGCAGGGCCGCAGATCGCCGATGCCAAACGGGAATGCCGGGGGGGGGGGGGGGAGCGTAATCAGTGCCACTGATGGTCACCCCTTACAAGAAAACGTAGCCCTCCAGTGCCAGTCGCAACGGCAAGAGGGGAGAAGGTCCTGAAATGTAAGTGAGGAGACAAAAGAACAACACTTACCCCCAAAACGGACCCCCAAAAGGAAGAGAACAGAGAAGCCTGATCGCAAGTTCCTCTCCTTATAGCCCAGCCACCCAAGGTAGCTGTCTCTTGACCTTGCCAGAGAAAAATTCTCGACCTATTCTTTTTCTTTTATTATTATTCTTTTTTTGTTTTTCTTGATCCCTCAGAGACAGGAAAGGCCTAAAACCTAATAACCTGTGCTGGGGACTAGCCAGTCCCCTGCTCACATCTGCTGGAGTCAGAAGATACTGAGGATTGTAGCACCAGGAGTGAGGTCATATAGGACCTCCCCTCGAGCTTTTGTTCTGACTCCATCTGCTGGATGGGGGACATAACCCACCGTCTGGACTGATCGTGGTATGTACAGGGAATAACTAGATATAACAGTATAACGAGATGACTGGTAAATCCACAGATTAGGACAGAGGGGGACAGGTTATGGTTTGTTGATGGGAATGAGGCATGATGGGAATGAGGCATGATGGGTATCTCTCTATGTGATTTAAATAACTGTAATGGTAGGTTTTATAGATAATTATGAATGTTTCCACTATCCAAAAGGGAGTGGGTTGTTGCGTGTGTCGGGTAGATGAGAGACTATGTCTCCAAACAGATTGTCCCCCGTGCATGGGATATCGGCTAGCTTCTCATGTACATCAGGGCGAATTGCGCTGGCTCTGAGCCAAGTCATAAATCTGGCCGCTATAGCTGAAGCGGACGCTCTTGCCGAAGATTCAAATGATTCGTAAATAGAGCATAGTAAATGTCTGAGACCTTCTTCAATATCCAAGAAAGATTGGGGAAGTGTATTATCCTCTGATAGACATAGCGGACGCAGCTTTTGGAGTGATTCGAAGAGGTACTACATAGTGTAGAACTGATGATGCTGTATTCTGTATGTGAGCATGGAGGAGTGATAAATCTTCTTCCCAAAGTCATCCAGGCATTTATTGTCTCTGCCTGGTGGTGTGTTCGAATGCAATTTATTACGTTCAACTTTGGATAAGGCTGATTCTACCACAATAGATTGGTGGGGAAGTTGGGCAGACTCATAAATTGATGAATTACGCATCTTGTACTTAATATCAATTTTTCTTGAAGTAGCCGATGTTGAGAAAGGAGTTTTCCAGATTTTGAATAGTAGATTTTACAATACAGAGTGAGGAGGTAGAGCAGTGGGCTCAGGAGGAGATTCAAATATTTTTAAGATTCCAAGCATTTCAACTCAGGGATCAGGTATTATTCCTGTTTCTACCTGGAGAAGACTGCCTACTTTCTCAATGAATTTTGCATAAGTCAAGTTCTCCGGAGGAGAATAAGGTTCAGGTAGGCCTTCCTGAGGATGATATGGCATTCCTGTTGAAGAATTCAAAGAGTGAACTGATTCCGGAGAACCTGGATTAATTGGTTGAGTTGGTGTATGTTCTTTCACCGGTTCCAAAGGTTCTACACCTGGAGGCGAGGCAGGAAAACCATCTGGAGAATGCTGTGGTGGTAATTCTTTTGTTTTTTCCAGTTCTTGGAAAAAAGAGCTGAGAATATCTGAGATTTTCGTCATAGTAGATGCCACCAAAGTACCTTGAGGAGGGATATATAATCTTTGCTTTGGGGCTTTTGTTGGAATTGCCGCAAGCAAAATGTCCTCAGGCGATTTCCCTTTGTGTTGACCCTGAGGAGGTATAATAGGTGAAAGGCAAATACGTTTTGTTAATGGAATTTGCAAGGAAGGAGAGTGTTTCTTCTCTCTAGAAAAAGATGAGAGACTGGCCAAAGAACTGTCACTAGGAGGAGTACGACCTGATGATAAAGATTCAAATGCAGAGAAACCTTCAATATCTACGTCAGAAGTTATGGAGATTCTTGATGAACTTCTAGATCTTACTACCTGTTTGGAAGAACCTGTATGATGCAACTTATGGCAATGTTTGCCAGATCCACTGTGATAGGAAAATTATGTCTTACCTTCGATAATTTCCGTTCCTGTCAGTCCAGACTGCTGGGTTATGCCTCTCTTCCAGCAGATGGAGTCAGAGATAAACTGAAAAGCACCACCCATATAACCCGGTGTGCCACCTGCGATCCCTCAGTATTATTGATAACAAAGCAGAATGAAAAACCATTATCCTCCCAAAAATGACTTGAGAAAGATAAAAACTTAGAGACACTCTGCAACTAGTGACTAGATCAAGTTAAATCTAACTTAAACCTGCCCCCAATGAAGGGGCAACTTGTTCCGTAACACGTACCATATATAGGTGTTATGGTTCTGGGGTGTGAACCCTTGGTTCAGCGAAGAATGAATATTCAGTCGCTGATTGGCGAAACCTCGACTAGGACTATCTTGAAGGTCTGGATGAAGACCCCTCCAGCAGGATGAGGTATAAAGCTGAGCTGGCGCCTCCAGCAGGTCGTGGGAAGTAAAGCTGAGCTGGCGCCTCCAGCAGGTCGTGGACTCAAAGGTGAATGTCCTCAGCAGGTCGGAGAAGGTAGAGCTGAGCTGGCGCCTCCAGCAGGTCGTGGACTCAAAGGTGAATGTCCTCAGCAGGTCGGAGAAGGTAGAGCTGAGCTGGCGCCTCCAGCAGGTCGTGGATTCAAAGGTAGAATAGTTCAGGCAATGAGAGTTTAAAGGAAGTTCCAGAGCCAGTCCGGGGATCGGAAGCCAAAGTGTACCTCGCAGCCAGTCCAAAAGATCAGATGCCAAAGAGTACGCCAACGCCAGTCCAGAGGTCAGAAGCCAGAGAAGATGCCGCAGCCAGTCCAGGGGTCAGATGCCAGAGAATACGCCAAAGCCGATCCAGGAATCAGGAACCAGAGAATACGTCACAGCCAGTCCAGGGTTCAGGAGCCAGAGAGAAGACACCGCCAGTCAGAAGTCACAACCGAAGATCAGGAATCACAACAGGAACAAGCCAGGAGCCAAGATGAAGTCAAGGCAAGGTCTGAAGTGCAGGGCCTGCCTTAAATAGCTCCTTCCAGCTGGCACACCAGGGGAGAGCCAATCCCGCTGCAGGAGGCATCCAGCAGCCAATCAGAGGCAACGATGTTGGTCCCTGAAGGGAGGCGGAGCCAGCAACCCGGAAGAGGAGCCGAAACGCCGCGGCCATGTTGTGCTGCGGTCCGCGGCCCCGGACCCACGATTCAGCACCTCATCAGGGCAACTGCGGCTGTCTGCCGCGCTGGTAAGTGGCGCCCCTCGGGCGCGTCGCGTCGCGAGCGCGGCTCCTAACAGTACCCCCTCCTTTAGGCCTCCCTCTAGAAGGCTTGGGCTTCTCGGGATGACGAACATGAAAGGTCCTGAGAAGATCTTTATCCAAGATATTGGTAGCAGGTTCCCAAGAATTCTCTTCTGGGCCGAAACCCTCCCAGGCAAGAAGGTACTCCCATTTACGGCCTCGTTTGCGCACATCCAGGACTTCTTGAACCCGATAAATGGTATCCTCGTCAGCCTGTACCAACGGAGAAACAGGTGTCTTACGAGAGGGCCAAGTGAGAAGTACGGGCTTCAAAAGGGATACATGAAAGGAATTATGAATACGTAGTGTGGAAGGCAGTCGTAATTGATAAGTCACTGGACCCACTTGTCTAATCACTGGAAAGGGCCCAATGTATCGAGGAGCCAATCTCATGGAGGGAACCCGTAAACGAATGTGTCTGGTACTTAGCCACACTTTGTCTCCCGGAAGGAATCGTGGTGCTGGCCGTCGGTGCCGATCCGCAAATTTCTTGGAAGTGGCAGCTGCTCTTCTTAACATGCGGCGCGTATGGATCCATAGTTGTTTGAAATGTAGAGCCGTTACCTGGGCCGCTGGAGAGGTAACTGGCAAGGGTAAGGGTACCGGCGGAGCGGGTTGCAGTCCATAAACGATAGTAAAAGGAGAAGCCCCCGTAGACGTGCAAGTGTGAAAATTGTGAGAGAACTCGGCCCAGGGCAGCAGGGCCGACCAGTCGTCTTGTTGAGAATTAACATAAGTTCGTAGAAATTGCTTCAAGGACCGGTTGGTCCGTTCGGACTGCCCGTTGGCCTGGGGGTGGAACGCCGTGGTGAAATCTAGAGCAATGTGGAATGTAGTACAAAGACTCCGCCAGTATCTTGCAGTGAACTGAGATCCACGGTCAGAGGTAATGTGCTGTGGAATGCCATGGAGACGAAAAATGTGTAACATGAAAAGTTGAGCCAGACGTGGAGCAGATGGAAGAGCAGGTAGAGGTGTAAAATGAGCCATCTTCGAGAAGCGGTCTATCACAACCCAAATGACCGTATGACCTTCAGAAGGCGGCAGATCAACAATAAAGTCCGTGGAGATATGAGACCAAGGTTTGGCAGGTACCGGAAGAGGTTGTAATAGCCCCCAAGACCGTCCAGTAGGATCCTTGTGTTGAGCGCACGTAGGACAAGAACTTACGTAGGCGCGAACGTCCTTACGCATTCCAGGCCACCAATAGTGATGCTGCAGGAGGGCAAGCGTACGTCTCTGCCCTGAATGCCCAGCTACCTGGGAATCATGGCCCCATTTCAGTACCCTGTTGCGAAGTCTTCGAGGTACCACTGTTTTGCCAACAGGAACCGTGAAGGACGCAGAGAGAATAATACGAGCAGGATCGATGATGTTTTGAATGGGCTCTAAGATGTCTTCGCTGACAAAAGAGCGCGATAACGCGTCTGCTTTAATGTTTTTGCTGGCGGGTCGATATCGGATCTCAAAATCAAAACGGGTAAAAAAAAGTGCCCAGCGGGCTTGACGTGGATTGAGCCGTTGAGCCTGCTGTAAATAGATAAGGTTTTTGTGGTCAGTAAAAACCGTGATCGTATGTGGAGACCCCTCCAGCCATTGGCGCCATTCCTCGAAAGCAAGTTTAATGGCGAGCAACTCTTGGTCGCCTATAGAGTAATTGCGCTCAGCGGGTGAAAATTTCTTAGAAAAGTAAGAGCAGGGATGAGACTTGCCAGAGACAGAAATTTGGCTCAAGACCGCACCTACTCCTACAGTGGACGCATCAACTTCGACAGTGAAGGGACGTCTGGGATCTGGGTGATGCAGGCACGGTTGTCGTAAAAAGGAGTCTTTAAGAGTTTGGAATGCCTCAATAGCGTCCACAGGCCAGGATTGAACATTAGCGCCAGTACGGGTGAGTGCAGTAAGCGGTGCCGCGAGCTTGGAAAAATCCTTGATGAAACTGCGGTAATAGTTGGCGAAT
This sequence comes from Rhinatrema bivittatum, assembly GCF_901001135.1. Classification (NCBI taxonomy): domain Eukaryota; kingdom Metazoa; phylum Chordata; class Amphibia; order Gymnophiona; family Rhinatrematidae; genus Rhinatrema; species Rhinatrema bivittatum. The sequence continues at coordinate 277,385,755 of NC_042619.1, read as the reverse complement.
CCAAGGAACCGCTGCAGTGCGCGGAGACCAGTTGGTTGAGGCCAATGCTGTATACAACGTAATTTGGCCGGATCCATCTGAAATCCTCAGTGAGAGATGATATACCCTAAAAAGGGAACAGAATCAGTCTCGAAAACACATTTTTCTAATTTAGCATATAAATGATTCTCCCGCAGGCGTTGCAAAATCAGTAGAACATGTTGACGGTGAGCTGGCAAATCGTTGGAAAAAATTAAGATATCATCCAAATAAACCACCACACAGACGTAAAGTAGATCCCTGAAGACTTCGTTGATGAAGTTTTGGAAGACGGCAGGAGCATTAGTTAAGCCAAACGGCATAACTAAATATTCATAGTGTCCGTCCCTGGTGTTAAAAGCCGTCTTCCACTCGTCACCCTCACGAATCCGAACTAGATTATAGGCGCCACGTAAGTCGAGTTTAGAAAAAATTCGGGCTCCTTGCAACCGGTCAAATAACTCAGTGATGAGGGGTAAGGGGTATCTGTCCTTGATGGTTATAGCATTGAGCCCTCTAAAATCAATGCAAGGTCGTAACGTCCCATCTTTTTTTTTGACAAAAAAAAATCCAGCTCCCGCCGGGGAGGTAGATCTTCTTATAAATCCTTTCTGCAGGTTATCCTGAATGTATTCGGACATGGCTAGAGTCTCTGAAATGGATAAGGGATACGTTCTCCCTCGAGGTGGTGTGGATCCCGGAATCAAATTGATAGCACAATCGAACTCCCTGTGAGGAGGCAAGATGTCTGCAGCCTCTTTGGAGAATACATCCGCAAATTGTTCATATTGAGAGGGTAAATTCCCTAGGTCAGAGGTACAAATGAAACTCTGTGTGCTTGACGTAGTGTTAAAACATACTCCCAGACAATTAGATCCCCACTGCTTCAGTTTTAGAGTAGTCCAATCAAATTGGGGATTATGACGCTGTAGCCACGGAATGCCCAGAACCACGGGATGAATGGCTTTTTTGAGTACATAAAACGTAATTTGCTCCCGGTGATCTGGTGCGATGAGACAATCCAGAGGTTCCGTCTGATGAGTAATGGTCCCGGGTAAAGGATCCCCGTGGATAGATGAGACTACTAAAGGTGTAGGACAGAGTTGAGTAGGAATTTGTAATTGTTCGATTAATTCTTGCAAGATAAATTCTCCACCGGCACCGGAGTCCACTAGGGCCAAGGTGGTAAACGCATGTCCTTTGACGGTGAGGGTGACAGGTAGCGTCAGTGGGGGAGCTGGAGAAGTAAGACCTAGGGTTACTCCCCCCATGGACCCTAGGCTTTGGAGTTTCCCGGTCGGATAGGACAGCCTGCAATCCGATGACCGGAACCTCCACAATATAAACAAAGTCCTTCTCTACGTCGTCTCTGACGCTCAGCTGGAGACAGAGGTCCTCTGCCAAGTTGCATGGGTTCTTCAGTAACGGTTGCGCTAGAATGTGCTTCTCGAGTATTCATGGAAGGCGGAGTTTGAGAGTAGGAATTGGACGGGCGTCGTCTAATTCCCAGGCCCTCCCGAACTCTTTCCTGAATTCGCCGATCGATTCTGGTGGCTAATTCAATAAGTGAATTTAAGGAGGCAGGAAGTTCCCTGGCTGCTAGTTCATCCTTGATTTTAGAAGAGAGGCCCTCTAAATAAATTGTTCGGAGGGTGGCCTCCTCCCACTGAAGCTCTGTTGCCAGTGTTCGGAATTCAATATTGTAGTCCATGAGAGCGCGCCCTCCTTGCTGAAGGTGCAGGATGGTGGATCCGGCTGCTGCTTTTTTTCCTGGCTCTTCAAATACCAAACGGAACAACTCTGTAAAGCGAGGGAAGTCCTGTAGAACTGGATCAGCACTCTGCCACAGGGCCGAACCCCATGCGAGGGCTTTACCATCCAATAGCGATAATATGTAGGTAGTTCTGGTAACATCGTCCGGGAAGAGAGCGGATTGTAGATGAAAATGCATATTGCATTGGTCCAGAAATCCCAAACATAAGCGTGGGTCTCCAGCATACCGAGGTGGGACCGGTAAAGGTACTACCGGACGAGGAAGTCCTTGCAGTGTAGATGGAGCAGGAGCAGTTGGTGGCCTGACTGCGGGTGGAGCAACTTGCGTGGCGACCATAGCGTCTAGACGGGCATTCAATCGTTCGATGGAGGCGGCCATGGCCTCTAACATATTCTGTTGTTCGACTACCCTCTGTGCCAGGCCGGGAATTGCTCGTAGTGCCGAGGTCTCTGCCGGGTCCATGGCCTTGACTTACTGTTATGGTTCTGGGGTGTGAACCCTTGGTTCAGCGAAGAATGAATATTCAGTCGCTGATTGGCGAAACCTCGACTAGGACTATCTTGAAGGTCTGGATGAAGACCCCTCCAGCAGGATGAGGTATAAAGCTGAGCTGGCGCCTCCAGCAGGTCGTGGGAAGTAAAGCTGAGCTGGCGCCTCCAGCAGGTCGTGGACTCAAAGGTGAATGTCCTCAGCAGGTCGGAGAAGGTAGAGCTGAGCTGGCGCCTCCAGCAGGTCGTGGACTCAAAGGTGAATGTCCTCAGCAGGTCGGAGAAGGTAGAGCTGAGCTGGCGCCTCCAGCAGGTCGTGGATTCAAAGGTAGAATAGTTCAGGCAATGAGAGTTTAAAGGAAGTTCCAGAGCCAGTCCGGGGATCGGAAGCCAAAGTGTACCTCGCAGCCAGTCCAAAAGATCAGATGCCAAAGAGTACGCCAACGCCAGTCCAGAGGTCAGAAGCCAGAGAAGATGCCGCAGCCAGTCCAGGGGTCAGATGCCAGAGAATACGCCAAAGCCGATCCAGGAATCAGGAACCAGAGAATACGTCACAGCCAGTCCAGGGTTCAGGAGCCAGAGAGAAGACACCGCCAGTCAGAAGTCACAACCGAAGATCAGGAATCACAACAGGAACAAGCCAGGAGCCAAGATGAAGTCAAGGCAAGGTCTGAAGTGCAGGGCCTGCCTTAAATAGCTCCTTCCAGCTGGCACACCAGGGGAGAGCCAATCCCGCTGCAGGAGGCATCCAGCAGCCAATCAGAGGCAACGATGTTGGTCCCTGAAGGGAGGCGGAGCCAGCAACCCGGAAGAGGAGCCGAAACGCCGCGGCCATGTTGTGCTGCGGTCCGCGGCCCCGGACCCACGATTCAGCACCTCATCAGGGCAACTGCGGCTGTCTGCCGCGCTGGTAAGTGGCGCCCCTCGGGCGCGTCGCGTCGCGAGCGCGGCTCCTAACAATAGGCTCTTCAAGCGATCTGCAAAAGATAACGACACACTGATTGGACTCTCCGGTACATGGGCGGACGTCTGGACTGATCCTTGGTACTACAGGAACGGAAATTATCGAAGGTAAGACATAATTTTCCTTTCCCTGTACGTACCAGGATCAGTCCAGACTGCTGGGAATTACCCAAGCTGCCCTAAATGGGGTGGGACCTGGAGAGTCCCGCGCGAAGCACCCTATCACCGAAGGAATCCACTCTAGGATCCCTCACATCCAATCAGTAATGCTTAGCAAATGTGTGTAAGGACTTCCACGTGGCCGCTCGACAAATCTCCTGCGGCGACACACACTGGCTTTCCGCCCAAGACGCTGCCTGAGACCTAAGAGAGTGTGCCTTAAGACCCTCAGGTACCGGGCGCCCACCGCTTATGTAAGCAGAAGCAATAGCAGTATTCAACCACCAGGCAATGGTCGTCTTAGAAGCCTGCGCCCCCTTCTTTGGACCACTCCACAGAACAAAAAGGTGATCCGACACTCGAAACGGATTAGTAACCTCCAAATATCTCAAAAGAACCCAACGGACGTCCAACCTCCGGAGGTCCTTGTCTGCCACCGAGAAGGCTGGCAATTCGACAGATTGATTCACGTGAAAAGCCGAAACAATCTTTGGTAAAAACGAAGGTACTGTGCGAAGGGAAATACCCGAATCCGTAATACGCAGGAACAGATCGTGACATGATAGAGCCTGAAGCTCGGAGACGCGCCTAGCTGAGCAAATGGCCACAAGAAACACCGCCTTAAGTGTTAAGTCTTTAAGCGTTGCTCGCTTCAATGGTTCAAAAGGTGCACCACACAGGGAACGAAGAACCAGATTCAAACTCCAAGACGGACAAACCGCACAAACCGGTGGTTTCAAATGCTTGGCCCCCTTCAAGAAACGTATCACATCCGGATGAGCCGCTAAGGAACGACCACCAATCTTGCCACAAAGATTGCCCAGGGCCGATACCTGTACCCGGAGCGAGCTGAAACAGAGGCCCTTCTGCAACCCAGCCTGTAAAAAAGACAGGATGTCATCAATAGTAGCCCGGCGAGGTGACAAGCTGAACTGCCGACACCATGAGTCAAAGACTTTCCAGACCCTGACGTAAGTGAGAGACGTAGAGGTTTTTCGAGCTCGGAGCAGCGTAGAAATCACAGCCTCCGAGTATCCCTTTTTTCTTAAATGCCTCCTCTCATAAGCCAGGCCGCTAGACAGAATCGATGTACCTGCTCTAAATATACTGGACCCTGACGCAACAGGCTGGGGAGGTGACCGAACCGTAATGGTCCGTCCACCTCTAGGTTGACCAGATCGGCAAACCATGGCCTCCGAGCCCACTCGGGGGCGACCAGGATCACCGGCCCCTGGTGTGCCTCTATGCGGCGCAATACCTTCCCTACGAGGGGCCATGGAGGAAACACGTACAGAAGAACGTTGGTTGGCCAGGGGAGAACCAGGGCATCCACCCCTTCGGACCAGTGGTCTCGTCTGCGACTGAAGAAGCGACCCGCCTTTGCGTTTTGACGAGTCGCCATGAGGTCCAGGTGCGGGATCCCCCATTTCCGAATGATCATTCTCATGGCTTCCTCCAACAGCTCCCACTCTCCGGGGTCCAACCGTTGCCGGCTGAGAAAGTCCGCTTGAACATTGTCGACCCCGGCTATGTGAGATGCCGCAATCCGATCGAGGTGACGCTCCGCCCATCTCATTAACAAATCGGCCTCGTCGGACACGGCCCGGCTTCTGGTACCGCCCTGCCTGTTGATATAGGACACCGTGGTCGCACTGTTGGAGAGAATCCGTACCGCCTTGTTGCGTATCAGTGGCAAGAAATGCTGCAGGGCCAGCCGAACCGCTCTGGTCTCCAACCTGTTGATGGACCATTGCGCCTGCCAGGGGGACCAACGGCCTTGAGCCGACCGCGACTGGCACACTGCCCCCCAACCGGAGAGGCTGGCATCCGTTGTTACCACTATCCAACGTGGACTCTCGAGGAAGACTCCCCTCAGCAGGTGATCCGGATTGAGCCACCAGGACAGGCTGGACCGGGCTGGTTCGAGCAGAGGCAGGGGGACCTGATACTCCTCCGACTTGGGGTCCCAACGCGAGAGCAGCGCTCGCTGTAACGGTCGTAAATGAGCAAAAGCCCAAGGGACTAACTCCAGGGTAGATGCCATATATCCAAGAACCTGCAAATAGTCCCATACCACCGGAGAAGCAAGTGAAAGAATACGCCGAACCTGGAACATCAACCGCTCCATGCGATCGAAAGGTAGGGAAACCCTGCCCGCCGATGTATCGAAGCGCGCTCCTAGGAACTCTATCACCTGAGAGGGTGTCAACTGGCTCTTGGCATAGTTGACAACCCAACCCAGAGACTGCAGGCGACTCACCACCGAATGGACCGCCGCGAGACAGAGCTTTTCCAACTTCGCCCGAATGAGCCATTCGTCCAGGTACAGATGAACCAGAATTCCTTCCCGACGCAAGCTCGCCGCTACCACCACCAACACCTTGGTAAAAACGTGAGGAGCAGTCGCCAGACCAAAAGGCAGAGCCCAAAACTGGTAGTGCTGCCCTAGGACCATGAACCTCAGAAATCGCTGATGGTGCTCCTGAATTCCTATGTGAAGATACGCCTCCGTCAGATCCAAAGAAGCCAAAAATTCTCCCTTGTGCACCGCTGCAATCACCGACCGCAGCGTTTCCATGCGAAAGTGAGGTACTCGTAACGCTTTGTTAACCTGTTTGAGGTCCAGAATTGGGCGGAAGGAACCATCCTTCTTTGGGACCACAAAATAGATGGAATAACGACCGGTCCGATGCTCCGACGGAGGAACTGGCGTAATGGCTCCCAGAGCCCTCAGACGCTCCAATGTCTGAAGCACCACCTGCTGCTTGTGGGGCGGTCCGCAAGGCGACATCAGGAACAGATCCCGGAGGGGACAAGCAAAATCCAAAGCATAGCTGTGTCTTATAATATCTAGCACCCACTGGTCGGACGTAATCTGGGCCCATTCCTCGAAAAAGTGGAACAGCCGACCCCCGATGTTCGGAATGGAGGAATGGGCCGGCGTCCCTTCATTGCGTGGACTTGTTGTTGTTAGCAAAGGCATGAGCTCCCGATCGCTGAGGCCGCCTGCCTCGAAAGGAAGAAGGCCAGGACTGCGCCCTTGAAGCCGACTGGCGAGGGACATAGCCCGAAGCCCCTCTATTGGACCTAAAACGCCGCTGTCCTCGGTAACGGCCTCGGAAGCCGCCAGCAGAACGGGTTGCTCTGGGCTTGTCTTCGGGCAACTTATACACCTTGTTCTCTCCCAATGCCTTAATAAGCTGCTCCAGCTCATCTCCAAACAAGAACTTACCCCTAAAAGGATAAGACCCGAGCTGGGATTTGGAAGAAGCATCTGCCGACCAGTGCCGGAGCCACAGCAAACGACGCGCCAAGATAGCCGACGACATCGTGCGTGCTGAAGTCCGCAGAAGATCATAGAGGGCATCAGCCATATAAGCCACAGCTGATTCCATGCGGGCCGCTTGTTCCACCTCTCCAGGGGGAAGGTCTTGGGCCGTCAACAGTTGCTGCACCCAACGAAGTAAAGCCCACTGTATGAGGCTACTGCAAGCCGCAGCACGGACCCCCAAGGCGGCCACTTCAAAAATGCGCTTGAGCAACACCTCCAACTTCCGATCCTGAAGATCCTTCAGCGCTGTACCTCCAGTCACCGGGATCGTGGTGTGCTTGGCGACCGCCGTGACTGCCAAATCCACCTTGGGAACCTTAAAGAGGTCTAGCGTCTACCCGGAAGAGGATACAGCTTTTCCATAGCTCTAGTGACCCGCAAGGAGGCCTCCGGAGCCTCCCACTCCCGGGACACAATCTGCGACAGCTTCGGATGAAAAGGAAATGTCTGCGGTGGATCACGCAGCCCCGCCAGAACAGCATCCCCCGTGGAGATCTGTGACGTGTCCTGCGACAGCGGAAGCTCCAGTTCCTGGAGTACGTGCAAAATTAGATTGTCCAATTCCTCCTTACGGAATAGCCTTAGGACCTGTGGATCATCCCCCTCCACCGGAGAGACCACATCCCCCTTTTCATCCAATGACAATGGGTCCGGCGAAAATGGATCCCCCGGGTCCACCGGGTCCGGCAGAACCGGTATCCTAGCCGATCCAGTAGCCCCGGAGTCCCTCGGGGTCTTGGCCGGGATGGGAGACTGAATCTCCCAATCCGATTCCGCCTCCAGGAAAGCCTTATGCATTAATAGAATAAACTTGGAGGAAAAGGGCTGCCGATGCTTTAAGGCCCCCCCCCCCCCCCCCGCAGCCTTTTCAGTAGGCAGAGACGGCCCTGCCGGCGAATCGCGCGGTCTGTGAGGCGGGGATAATGGAGGAGGGAAATCCCCTCCCTCCTCCGAGTCAGCCGCATCGTCCTCTGAGGCAGACAAAATGGCCGCCGCTTCCGCGCTAATCGGTAGCGAGCCCGGCCTCTGCCTGTCTGCCTCGTGGTTCCCCCGTCTCCTGTGGCGCGAAATGGGCGCCCCCCGCGGCGAAACGCCGCTCTGCGAAGGCCCCTCGCCCCCGGGGATGCACCGGGAGCAGAGGCCTTCGCGAGAGAGCCAGAGCCCCGGCTCCCCGCAGGAGCTGCACGAAGTCCCCCTTGGCATAGCTGGCAGCCGGGTGGAGATCTCCACCCCCTCCGGAGGCCTGGGAGTGAAGGCAGGCGCGGCCGAGTTAATGAAACAGCTCCTACTCTATCTACTCTAACAATTGAAAAGTTACCTTCCTTTTACTGATTTTTTTTTTTTTTTTTAATCTCAGCCCGCGGGGACCGGCACGGGGGGAGGGGTTCCAGAGGAATGAAAACGTCTCTGAAGAGAGGGGGAGAGTGACCGGCCCACCGGTAAATCCTCCCCCTCTGCTCACCGGGCCAAGGGAACTCCAGGAAACAATCAGGCAGGACACAGCCCTGCTGAGCCTGCCCACAGATGGCTGCAAATCCACAACAACCTGTTTCACTGTTTTTTGTACTTACTTTTCTTTTTTCTTTTTTTTAAATGATCCAGTCACAAGAGCAAAACTCTTAGAAAATTTATTGAGGGATATTCCCCTCTTTCTTTCTCTTTTTTTTTTTCAAACCTGAAGGGGCAAGGCCCCAAGTGTACTTAGACCAGGACCACAGGTTATGTCTCTCATCTGCTGGAGTCAGAGAAAATACCGAGGGATCGCAGGTGGCACCCCGGGTTATATGGGTGGTGCTTTTCAGTTTATCTCTGACTCCATCTGCTGGAAGGGAGGCATAACCCAGCAGTCTGGACTGATCTTGGTACGTACAGGGAACTGGTGATTGCACCTGCATTCTTTTTGCACCATGCGCCCTAGGAGTGTCGAGCAGCGACCTGTGCTCCGTAGGCGCGCCGTGTGATTGGTCGTGCTCCGTAGATGCTCCATGCGCCGTAGATGCTCCGTGCACCATATGACGCGTTGAGGATGTGTCACAGCAATGCGCCGTATAACTTAAACGCTCCATGCTTCGTTCGTGCGTCGTCTCGTTTTGAAGCTTCGTGTTTTCTTTTTAACGACGCTGACGGCACAGGCTCCGACGACGCACTTGCCAGTTCTTTGCACCGAAGTTCCTCTGCCGGATCCCTGGCTTTTGAATGAGGCCTTGAGGGTGTGTGAGACCCTGGCCTGGAACTTTTAGTGGGTCTTCCGAGTCCTGCTCGCCGGTCCCGGCGAAGAATGCAAGGAGGATGGTGGGGCCGAAGTGCCCGTGCTTAGCCTCTCCATCCTCACGGCCCAGTGTCGTTGGGCCCGCGGAGACATCCTCCCACAATCCCGACATGATTTCTGATCGTGGTCCAGGCCTAAACAGATGTAGCAATAATTATGACTATCAGTGATGGACATAATTTTGCCACACTGACAATATTTGAACCCAGAGGGCTTCAGAGCCATCTGGGATGAGAAATCTTGTGAAAAATGCGAAAAAATTTGGCGAAGAAAAATCCAGTCAGGAAAAATTTGCTAGGAGAAAAAACCCCGTGTGTGAACGGCTCATGGAAAAAAAGCATGTGAAGAGGTGAGAGAACCGCGCATTTGCATGTGCATGTGAAGAGGTGAGAGAACCGCGCAGGAACACTACCGCGCAGATGCACAGAGTCAAAAACTCTGTGATCAGCTAGGTGAAAACTCTGCCTATTCGGGATCGCGACACTTCCCAGACAGCATGGCTAATTCAGCTCTGCTATCGACGGGAAATAAGTGTTATCTGCGTGCTCAATTTGTTAAAGCTAAATTGTTTCAAAAACTTTTGATTTTCACTAATATGTATCATACAAACCTCATACTAATCTTTAACATATAAGTGTACACAGTATACTAGTTGCATTTGCCACTCTATTTCAGCCAGTAATTTTATGTACAATGAGCTTGTGCACTGTTCAAGTATATTTTCTTAAGTCAACAGATAAGAAGGATGGGACAAATTATTAGGGATGTGAATCGTTTTTTGACGATTTAAAATATCGTCCGATATATTTTAAATCGTCAAAAACCGTTAGGGCCACGATACAATACCAATTCCCCCGATTTATCGTCAAAAAATCGTAAATCGGGGGAAGGGGGAGGGCAGGAAAACCGGCACATTAAAACCCCCTAAAACCCACACCGACCCTTTAAATTAAATCCCCCACCCCCCCCAAATGCCTTAAATTACCCTGGGGTCCAGCGGCAGTCCGTAGCTAAAATCGGGGGAAGGGGGAGGGCAGGAAAACCAGCACACTAAAACCCCCTAAAACCCACCCCCGACCCTTTAAATTAAATCCCCCCCCCCCCCAAATGCCTTAAATTACCCTGGGGTAGAGTGGCGGTCCGAAACAGCCTCCTGCTATTGAATCGCGTCATCTTCAGCCGGCACCATTTTGCAAAATGGCCGCCGCAAAATGGTGGCGGCCATAGACCAACACGATTCGACTGCTGGAGGTCGTTCCGGACCCCCGCTGGACTTTTGGCAAGTCTTGTGGGGGTCAGGAGGCCCCCCCAAGCTGGCCAAAAGTTCCTGGGAGTCCAGCGGGGGTCTGTGAGCGATTTCCTGCCGCGAATCGTTTTCTGTACGGATAATGGCGCTGGCAGGAGATCGACTGCAGGAGGTCGTTCAGCGAAACGATTCGCGGCAGGAAATCGCTCACGGACCCCCGCTGGACTCCCAGGAACTTTTGGCCAGCTTGGGGGGGCCTCCTGACCCCCACACGACTTGCCAAAAGTGCAGAGGGGGTCCGGAACGACCTCCAGCAGTCGAATCGTGTTGGTCTATGGCCGCCGCCATTTTGCGGCGGCCATTTTGCAAAATGGCGCCAGCTGAAGACGACGCGATTCAACAGCAGGAGGCCGTTTCGGACCGCCGCTCTACCCCAGGGTAATTTAAGGCATTTGGGGGGGGGATTTAATTTAAAGGGTCGGGGTGGGTTTTAGGGGGTTTTAGTGTGCCGGTTTTCCTGCCCTCCCCCTTCCTCCGATTTAGCTACGGACCGCCGCTGGACCCCAGGGTAATTTAAAGCATTTGGGGGGGGTTCGGGAGGGTGGGGGATTTAATTTAAAGGGTCTGGGGTGGGTTTTAGGGGGTTTTAGTGTGCCGGCTCACGATTTTAACGATTTTCACGATACTTTACACACCCAAACGGCAACAATACGATTCCCTCCCCCTCCCAGCCGAAATCGATCGTTAAGACGATCGAGGACACGATTCACATCTCTACAAATTATTTTGTTAATGGATGTCCAGCTAGCCACTATTAAAGAGCAAAAATAGCATCACAAAAGTTGTAATTAAGAACAAGTAGTTGGCTTAGATATATCACAATAACTCTTATGTCCAAAGCAATGGTACCTGAATTTCTCTGCCATCCCTTGGCTCTAATTTCCTTGGAATTGTAACTTCATAAAAACCTATCTTTGAAGTCAGATTATAGCCTAAAGAAACAAAAAAAGAAACTAAATATTAGTAATATACAGTTGGGTACACTCTTTGCATTCTAAATGTATAATAATTTTTTTATCCATACAATTGTCTTGTATAAACATCCATGCATGCAAGAGCTTGAACAGTTATAATATATGTTTTTTATGCAATACTCGTTGAATGAGGGTCACGTTCCTACTGCCTTAAAATTGGCTATATTTAAACCTGCTTTAAAGAAGTCTAACCTAGATTTTAATCAGATTTGCAATTATCATCCAAGATCAAATCTGCCTTCTGTTGCCAAATTGCTGTAAAAGGCTATTTGAAAACAAATGAACTATATATAATACCAAAGCAGAGACCACTCTATATTAATCCTTCTTCACAACAAAAGAGGTCACACTTAATCTTATCACTTCATTCAAACCATTATTTAATGAACATGGCATCAGAAAAACGGTTTTGCCCCAATTTTATATCCACCATCTCTCACCACACAATGGGCCCCAAGCAGTATCAGTAGTGGACACCAAAATTATCACTCATCTGCCAGTTATCTGGGAAAAAAATCTTTATCTTATTCCCTATTTTAATTTTTATTATATTTCCAAAACTCCTTAAAACATTTTTTTACATAACTCAAAACCAAATTCATAAGGTCCCATCAACTATATTCCATACAGTCATCTAATTCAAATAGTTCAACAAGAGCTCACATTTCGGCAGACGCTGATGCCTATTTCAGGGGTTACCATTCTGATTTATCCATGGAGACCCCCATTTTATGAGTTGTGTCGCATCTTTGCTGAGGCTGATATTTGTTATCATCTGTATGCAGACGATGTCCAATTTTTCATTCCAGTCAAGAGCTCTTTTAAGGAAGTCTTAGACAAAATCTCTAAGGGTTCATATTCAAAAGCCAGCTAATAAGTTAGGAGTCTAGAATTTAACCGGATAGGTTAGGGGCGGTCCAGGATGTAACTGAGAGGAGTTGAGTTAGTCGACTAAGTTAACTAGCTAACTCTGATATTCAGAGTTGGCTGGATAACTTAGGCCTGGATTTATCAAAATGCACTAAATATTGCATGTGATAGGAAAAGGGGTGTGTTTTATGGTAATAGGCAGTTTATCACAATTTGCATTAATACCTATGCAAAGCACTATCTTTTTCACACTTTGCAATTAGTCCCAGAATTGATGTATTTCCTACATACAATCACTGGGGGGATATGAGAGAGAGAGAGAAAGAAAGAGAGAGAGAGAGAGAGACTAACCAGAATGCCCTCCAACTAGATTGGTATTTATATCTCTATGGGAGGCCCACCTAGTCACTTGAGGTGAGATGTAGGTATTAGTGTAGGGGTTAGGGACCACTTTGACATTCAAAGTGAGACGTATGAGCAGAACAGTGCTCTCTTGTGAAGATTTGATGACCTTCGGAGTAAGGAAACTCACCCAAAGATGAGATTTGTGCAATGTTCTCTCAACCTAGCTTGATGGACTCTCTGGGTTGTTGTTGCAAGAAATATATGTTTTATTGGCATTTTAAACAAACGTGGTTTATCATAAATAAGATTGTTACATCATTACCATAGTTTACATCCAGTTGCTAAGTACTTAGTGTTAAATATTACTGGTATAATGGATCCGTCAAAATTAAAGAAACATTCAGCTATTCAGCTGAATATGTTTCAGATATGTTACAAGAACAATCATTATTGGAGGAAGAACTGACTCATTCTCAAATTGATTTTGAACAATAAAGGGATTGGCAAAATAAATTAATAAGATCTGAATTACAATCTGCTACCATGATCCAATATTTACGTCTTGTAGAATATGCTGATGAAAAAATGCCAGAGACCTTGCAGTAAACCAGGCTCTGAGGGAGAAACTAGCATGGCCTAGTTTTGCAAGATACTGCAAACCTCAGCTTAATCAAAATGGAACAACAAGAAGTAAGTCACAGGAAGAGCATGAGGCCACACCGGGGGACATGAACGAAGCAGATCTGTGAGAAAGGATGTGTGTGTAAAGGGAAAGATAAGGGGAACAAAGAACCAGCTGCGTTGGCAGTTAAGAATGATAAATCTGTGTTTGAAACAATCGTGTCAGCAACCGGTAATGTGTCAATAATACCAATATATATAGAACCTGCAAATGAAAAGTTTTTAAGCAAAGGATCCTGAGACCGAGATGTGCTATGTACATTATGTGAGTATATTATGCTTTTGCTTCCTGCGTATACCTTTGATGATACGCAGTGTATTAAAGAATAACTAATAAATAAGTAACTGATTAAGAAAACAACTTTCGGAGTCGTGCTTGTGACAGAAAAATAAAACAAACTGGCGACCGCGGCAGGACCGCGAGTGTTTTGCGTGTTTGTGCAAGCGCGACTCCGTGTTGTTGTAGGTGAAATATAGGAGATTCACGTTCTTGGTGATTCCCTTGACTCGGAGTGATCAACCGTGGTCAAGGAGTAGTCAGTTTAAAGCCAAGTCCTGTGTGAATCTTGGAAAACGGGTACCCAGGGTTAGAGCGCTGCAGTAAACATTGAATGGATATTGTTCTTATATTTATTGGGTGTGTTGTTATTAGCGTGTATATACTTTGTTCTTTTATTTTGTGGTGGCTATTACGTGCAATTGATAATCCGTAGAAGAAATAAAAGGTGTGTCGAAATGGCAGATGTTCCTCCAGTCGGGACTCTTAAAAAAAGTCCCGGAGGAACACTTAGGACAGCCCAGCACGTTACATACATTATATGTTAATAGTGATGATACATGTACGGCTGTCCAACATGTGATTAATTTATTTCCATTTGATAAAGACCTTATTAAGAAAACAAATGACAAATGGGGTAAATACGCTGCGAAGGATTCCTTTCTCTCCTGGCCAGCAGAAGGTTCCTTAAAACTTAGCCAATTACTGCCATTATTAAAATTCTTACAAGACAAAAAGAGAAAGGCTAGTCTGAAAAAACATTTGCATGTATGGAACTTATTTTCAGTAACGGCAGATTTATATACTGCAGATAAGGAAATAAAACAACGTAATAAGACTATTAGTGCTATCAGGGCGGGAGATCTGTATCACGCAGACATAGAAATAAAAAAGAGAAACAAAATAATTACCGAAGGTAACCAGGAAAAAGTAGAGACCGGTGCCAATCCCCCGCCATATACTACGACCTGTGCCTTATTTACTGAGGAAAACCCCTCAATGCCAACCCCCATAGGATATGGTCCCTTGAAAGGACCTGTGGAAACTTCACCTAAGGAAGAGGGTCGAAAGTACCCTGATATAGAAAAATTGAAAGATGACATACGAAGAATTGAACAAAGCTCTATGGCTTTGTTCCCTAATGATTTGGAAATAAAGGGCAAAGTAAAAGGCGTAATACGTGTAACCGACGTTAAAACAGATGAAAAGGGACCGTTAAAATCCGCAGACAGCCTAAAGACTGGCACCGTGCCGCTTCTGGTAAAATCAAAATTAAATGAAATGGGGAAGGAGAAGTTCGGAAGCTTATGGTGGAAAGTAGTAGTTAAAGAACTAGCAGACCAAAATCAAAATCTCCCCTGCACCAAGGATGGCCCAGAAACACCCACTGAGATAAAAGATTTAAAACAGCTCATAGAGTCATATTGTAAAGAATCTGATGACTTTTGCTATATGATGGAAGGATGTGAGCTGTGGACCCAACTTATGGCAGAACTAGCTTCTGAACTAACTTCTGCACCATTTCAGAATACTAGAAGTCGTACAGAGTACCCTGTTTTCTTAAGGCCGGATGCTCAAAATCAGCAGCCAGTAGCAACTTACAAACCATATACTCCTACAGATATCAGCACCATTGTATTAAAATTGCCCAGTATTCATAAAGGGGCACGATTGTGGTTAGAAGCAATAGATACAAATACTGCAGGGACACAGTTAGCCATTGGGGATTTTAAAGCATTATGCGCTGCATGTGGGATCAGCTTACCACAGCTATCAGTTGTGAGTGGACGCCCGAGGTTGGTAACACATACGGCTGATGGCTTACCTTTTCAGGGCCAGGACAGGATTGATTTAGCTAATGCTTTGAATGTTTTATACCCTACGACCATTGATTTTACAGCAATTACTGTGTCCAAATGGGATGGAGTAAGTGATTTCTCTGGTCATTTAACTAAATGTATGGACATATACAAAGCTCAAACTGGACAAGATGCGGATATTCAACTGAATATTCCAGTATTTTTACATTTATTCTATGCCACCTTGCCCGCTAACATGCAGACTAATTTGAATAATGTTGTGGCATTGTCTACAAAGACGTGGCCTGAGGTGAGAGCCACTTTAATACATTTCGCTTCAGTGCATTGTAAAATGTTAGGGACCCCTAATAAAGAGCAGCAGAAAATGGCTAATAAATTGATGACGTTACAGATAGCAGATTTAGAGGAGAAAAAGAATACAAAAACCCAGATAAACCAGACTAAAGAAAGCCTACAAGGCACAGATATACAGGATTGTTATGTCATGCAAGGTCCATTACGTTCTCCGTCTGCGGGAATGTACCAGGGAGGATACTCCCCGTATATCCCCCGAGGCAGAGGAATGAGAAGGGGGAGAGGTGGAAGAGGTTTTGCACCAGGGATCATGAATAGACCGTCCCCTGATAGAAGAGCTCATGTGCAGTGTTGGAATTGCCAGTCATTTGGACATTATGCGAATGAATGTAGGCACTCAGGAGTCCCTGACCACACACAGCAAGCACTGCAAACCCCGCCGCCGCCACCGCCACCTGCTCTAAATCAGTTGCAGGCAGGCCAATTGTCTTCGCAATACCAGCCTTCACAATACCCTGTATGGGGTCAAAATAACTATTGACAAACTGCAGGGAACGAAGAGATTGTTCAGGGAGACACCGTGTTTTTACAGACTTCAGAACCATTTGTACAATTATTAGTAGGTCCCCAGCAGGTTCCAATGCAATTTTTGATTGATACAGGCGCTACATCATCTGTTATTTGTGTTAAACCAAGCACTGTAAAAAGATCCTTCGAAACAAATACCACTATTGGCTTTGATGGCAAGCCCAGTAAAAAACATTTAACTGAATTAACCCCAGTAGTAATTGAAACTACACAAGGTAAAAGGGAGGCATCAGTTAAATTCTTAATTGCTGAACATTGCCCTGTAAATTTATTAGGACGAGATTTACTTACCCAATTTGGATTGACTCTGACTTTTAAAATTCCAGCGTCTAAAAGTCTCCTTTCATTAGTCACTTCAACTGGAAGTGAGGAGGATAATGAAATCCCGAATGAGTGGAAATGGGATCAATTACCCTTAGATTTGTGGAGCACGGAAGAGGCTCCTTATGGTAGAGCAAAGACAGCTCCGGCTTACCGAATTAAGACAGCGCCATATGAGCCGGGGCCGTGTGTGAACCCTTATCCAGTAAAAGAAAAATTAATGGAGCCTACTATGAAACATATTGCTAAATTGTTAAAACATGGTATTATTGAAGAATCACAGTCACCCTATAATACTCCTTTGTTCCCTGTGCCAAAAGGAGAAAATGACGTCAGAATTGTTCATGACTTGTGTGCGTTAAATGACAATCTGGACGCAGATGACGTCCAGATTGTCATCCCTATCAAAGAATCCCTTATTAAAACTATTAAAATCTGGGAAAATTGCCTTCAAAATATTGACAACCTCCTCTCCAGTCTAAATCTAATCTTAAATTCTGCAAAAACTGAACTCATCATAATTTCCCCCGAAAACAGTTACCTCACCGCAAATCCTCCATCCGGCTTTCAAACATCACACGTAAGAGACCTAGGAGCCATCATTGATAATCGGCTAAATCTTAAATCTTTTATTAATCAAACCACTAAAGACTGCTTTCATAAACTGCACATCTTAAAAAGAATTAAACCACTTTTCCATTTCCACGACTACAGAACAGTTCTGCAATCAATAATCTTCTCTAAGTTAGATTATTGTAATTCCATTCTATTAGGTCTCCCATCTTCTCATACTAAACCTCTCCAGATGGTTCAGAACACGGCTGCCAGAATTTTGACAAACACAAGAAGAAGAGAACACATATCTCCGATTCTCAAAGACCTACATTGGCTGCCAGTGCACTATAGAATCTTATACAAGTCCATCACCATCATCTACAAAGCATTCCATCAACTCTCTCCGCTTAACCTCCAAATACCATTTAAAAAACATACCTCTACCAGACCTATCAGAGAGTCATACAGAGATTCACTACAGGTTCCACCTGCCAAAACCTTTCACCATACAACGCTCAGAGACAGGGCTTTCTCTGCAGCAGGACCTACCTTGTGGAACTCCATCCCACCAGAACTGAGACAGGAACCCTGCCTTCCTACATTCAGAAAAAGACTCAAAACCTGGTTATTTATGAAAGCCTTTCCAGACACAAATTGAACTTTCTCTCAACCAAATCAACTAAGACCTCCCCTCAGGGTAAACATAAACTCTAACAACTCCATAATGTTATTTCTCATTAAATGAGCAGGTTTTTTATGTTGCTTTTATTATATACGGTATATTATATACGGTATATTATATATACGGTATGTTATATATTATATATTATATTATATTATATAAATTTATTATATACGGTATATTACCTTGTTACTCTTTTTATCACATTGTTAATTTTCTATCGCTTTCCTTACTTTCCAAGTTGCATTATGTCCCTGTTTTATTGTAACTGCTATTTCTTCTTATATCACATGTTAATGTTCTAAGTTTTTCTCCTCTTGTCACACCCTGTTAATTGTAAACCGACATGATGCGACTCCCATCGCGAATGCCGGTATATAAAAAATTAAAATAAATAAATAAATAAATATAGTGATTCCACAATACCCAGTTTGTGCTAATCCACTGACGTTATTACAAACTCAGCCCATATACAAGTTTAATTCTGTAATTGATTTATCTAATGCATTCTTTGCAATTCCTCTACATACGGCTTCTCGTGATTTAACATCTTTTGTACTAGGCATGAAAGCTTACCGATGGACACGACTGCCCCAAGGTTTTACGGATAGCCCGACTATCTTTTCAAAACAATTAAACAAAGATCTAGAACAGTTCAGGGGTATGTTACCTAACATAGAAACATAGAAACATAGAAATGACGGCAGAAGAAGACCAAACGGCCCATCCAGTCTGCCCAGCAAGCTTCACATTTTTTTCTCATACTTATCTGTTTCTCTTAGCTCTTTGGTTCTATTTCCCTTCCACCCCCACCATTAATGTAGAGAGCAGTGATGGAGCTGCAACCAAGTGAAATATCAAGCTTGATTAGTTATGGGTAGTAGGGGAAGTAACCGCCGCAATAAGCAAGCTACACCCATGCTTATTTGTTTTACCCAGACTGTGTTATTCAGCCCTTATTGGTTGTTTTTCTTCTCCCCTGCTGTTGAAGCAGGGAGCTATGCTGGATATGCTTGTAGTATCAGTTTTTCTTCTCCCCTGCCGTTGAAGCAGGATATGCATTGAAAGTGAAGTATCAGGCTTATTTGGTTTGGGGTAGTAACCGCCGTAACAAGCCAGCTACTCCCCGCTTTGTGAGTGCGAATCCTTTTTTCTTCTCCCCTGCTGTTGAAGCAGAGAGCTATGCTGGATATGCGTGAAGTATCAGTTTTTCTTCTCCCCTGCCGTTGAAGCAGAGAGCTATGCTGGATATGCGTGAAGTATCAGTTTTTCTTCTCCCCTGCCGTTGAAGCAGAGAGCTATGCTGGATATGCGTGAAGTATCAGTTTTTCTTCTCCCCTGCTGTTGAAGCAGGGAGCTATGCTGGATATGCGTGAAGTATCAGGTTTTCTTCTCCCCTGCTGTTGAAGCAGAGAGCTATGCTGGATATGCATTGAAAGTGAAGTATCAGGCTTATTTGGTTTGGGGTAGTAACCGCCGTAACAAGCCAGCTACTCCCCACTTTGTGAGTGCAAATCCTTTTTTCCACATTTCCTCTTGCTGTTGTAGCTTAGAGCGATGTTGGAGTCACAGTAACCATGTGTATGTTTATTGAATAAGGGTATTGTCTCCAGGCAGTAGCCGTCATTCTGGCTAGCCACCCACTCTTTATTGACGGCCTCTTGATTTTATGGATCCACAGTGTTTATCCCACGCCCCTTTGAAGGGGCGTGGGATAAACACTGTGGATCCTAAATCAGTATCCCTGTTTACATATGTTGATGATATATTACTCTCGGCTGAAAATAAAGTAGAGTGTTGGGAATGGACATTTAAATTATTACAAGTACTTGGTGAAGCTGGATATAAGTGTAATCAACAAAAATGTGTATTAGCAAAAACTCAAGTTAATTTTCTAGGCCAAATAATATCTTCAACAACTAAACACATAACAAAAGATTTACTGTTAGAACTGCAGAAACAAGAATTTCCCCGTAATTTAAAACAATTACGAGGTTTTCTGGGTACTTTTAATTACTGCCGACAACGGATACCGGGATATTCTGCGCGCATTTCCCCTTTGTTAAGGCATTTACAAGTACCGGCTGGTACTAGTTCTAATGCGCAAGTAACTTTGACGGAAGACGACGAGAAGACTATACAAGAAGTATTAATGACATTGCTACAAGCTGAACCTTTAGGTACCGTAGACCCCCGGTTGAAAGTACATATATGGGTTCGAGATATGGGTAACACATGGGCTGCTTTTGTGAATCAAGAAGATACACCGAAACAAGCAGTAGCATTTCTGTCTGGATCCTATAGTCCAGTGAAAATGGCCCTGCCTGAAGTCCCAAAGTTATTAACAGCAATTGTTGCTGCAGTTGGTAAATGGCGAGCTATTATGCCATTTAGTTCGTTAATATTACATTGCGCTCACTCAATACATCACTTGTTAACAACTAGTCAGGCTTCATTGACAGCAACCAGATTTGGTAAATATCAAGCAATATTGACCGGCCAGGATATAGTAACAGTACCTCTTACGAAAGCTCAGAATTCATTATTAGATTGTTTTTTTCCTAGTAATGAACAGCGACAAGTTGAAAGAAAGAATATCCCTGAACTTTTACTGACACGGTTTGAACCCCTTGATAAAGGACTAATTTGGTTTACAGATGGTGCACAAAAAGACCAGCAGGCGGCATTTGCAGCATTAAGTGTTACACCCAATTTAGATATTATTACCAAAATACAGTATCAAACAGAAAAAGGTATAACAGCACAAGAAGCTGAACTCCTTACTGTGATAGCAGCCCTAAAGTCATCAGGAGTAAAAGAGCACTGTACGATTTATACTGATAGTTCATATGTAGTTAGCTCCTTGCAATACCATTTATTAAAATGGAAAAGGAGAGGAATGATAACCGCCACAGGTCAGCCTTTACAACATATCCATAATTGGAAACAAATACTGAAAATATTATCAAAAAGAGAAGGTATAAGTTCCGAAACTGCTATAGTGTGGACACCAGCACACACAGGAAGTACGAGCTTTGAGGCAAAAGGTAATGACCTAGCAGATAGGGCCGCTGCCGAGGTCCTCACTATGAATATCATGATTATGCAAACACGATTTAGTTCAGAATTAGTCCATACCCCATACCCAATGCCCCTTGATATATTCCATGAGCAACCCAGTGGGGAGGAATTAGAGAAATGGAAAACGGTGGGATGTTATCAAAAAGGGAAAGAATGGCTCCACCCGAATGGAAAAAAATGTTTGACAACAACAGAAGTGTTGAGATACTTCGTTGCATGGCATGCAACCATGCATCTGCCTGCCACTGCATTATTAGCTGGCATACAAAGTAATCATTGGAACCAGAATTTATATGCTTTAGCTGTACAGATAATTCATAACTGTCTAGTCTGTTCCACTCATTTAGCTCGTCGAGGCCCAGCTGTGAGTCCTGGTAGCCTGCCTATTCCCCAGGGACCAGGTTTGGAATGGCACATTGATTACACTGATATGATTGAAGCAATTAAAGGAAAACGGTATGTATTGGTATGGGTGGATAGTTTTTCACATTGGGTAGAAGCATTCCCATGTGCAAAGGAAACAGCACATGTAGTCGTTGATACCTTTTTGCATAAAATTCTGCCAACTCATGGATGCCCGATTAAAATTGTATCTGATAATGGGACACACTTTAATAATCAAATTATGAATGAATTACAAGAAATCTGTAATATTATCCATAGACGTGTGTCTATCTATAAGCCAACCTCGAATGGTTTGGTAGAACGATATAACGGAATATTGAAAACCAAACTGAGGGTATTGCTAGCAGCATTAAATAAAAACAAGACAAACAAATTGTACACCTGGTTGGATGTATTACCATTGGCTTTGATGAATATACGAAATACACCAGGCACGATCCATGAAATTACTCCATTCCAATTGCAGACAGGGCGAATTATGAATCCGGTAAAAATAAAACAAAATGACACGCAAGTGGAGTATTGGAAAAAGGTTCAACCCCTAGTGGCAATGGCAGCAGATCTCATGCAGACTGAATCAAAAAAGGCCCCTAAACAATCTTTTTGTGCTTCTTTCTCTATAGGAGACCAAGTATTACGGAAGAATTACACACACAAGACTTGGAAGGATCCGATCTACGTTGGACCCTTCACTATCAAAGAATTGAGCCACACCGCTGCTAAATTGACAGGACATTCAACTTGGGTACATTTGTCGGACATTCGAACATTTAATCCAATTCCCTAAAACAGCGGTTGTGCAAAAGAACTCTTTTCAATTCAGAACTATTTGAATAACCAGTAGTATTTAAACACTAATTACTGAAACATTAGGTGTGAGATAGGTACCAAGAGAGTAAAAATGTTATTATTAATTAATGCTATATATATTTTACTATGTGCATGTCCAATGGTTAATTTCCCTATTAGGCAAAGTCCTTTTTCAGGACTAACCAATTTATGGGTTCAAACCATTCATGAATTAGTGAAAACTCTCCCGTCCAATATTAGTGATTGCATTATTTGTACCCCGCATCCAAAAGCTATCTCTCATATCCCTGCCATCACCTTGCCAGTTTCCTTGTACCATATCTTGGGATATCAAGATAATAAACAATCTAATCTTACCCTAGACCCGTTAGCAGGACAAACATGGAAGCAGTATTTGAATAGTACTACACATCCTCTGCTTACAGCTGATCTGCCAAGACAGGGATACCTCTGCCTTAGTAATATTACTTCCCATAACCCTATTCCATGCAATTATACTTATTATACATTTAATACAACATGGATTATTCATAAGGGGACCGTTCTACCCCGGACCCCTTTCACTGAGATCCTTCAATCATGTAACACATTATGTGATTATACAAAGCTTCTCAAATCAAACGCAACGTTTGACACAGCTTGTTTAGAATGTATATTAAGCAAATCTAAGCTTGAAAATATAGCGACAGAAACCCAATATACTCAAGTTTTTAATTCCACATATGCTGTTACAAGTGATTTTTCTTTTCACATTTCTCTGAAGCCACAGGATGCTCCTCACATGCCTTGGACGAAAGTAGGAAAGTTTGTCTCTCCTTTTGTCTATGGTCCTTATGACAACGAAAATCTGACAGTCATACACAATTTTACTAATTT